>NC_086375.1:40827269-41436713 GCF_036588685.1 Mytilus trossulus | reverse complement strand
ATGGCGTTGTCATTTTTTTTTTCGATTTATGAGTTTGACTGGCCCTCTGGTATCTTTCGTCCCTCTTTTAATGAAATTTTATTTGATTGTCAGAAAAGTGAGTTTTGAGCTTTTTATTTTGACATTTTATTAGGGACTTTCCATTTGGGATATACCTCGGAATTCGTTGGGTTTTTTTTGTGATTTTCATTTTTTTCTCATACAATTATAACTTCATTAATTTTGAATTATTTTTTTTTAAATTCTTTTACAAAACCATAGTATTAATAAATTTATCAAAAAAATTGTAGAGAAAAAAAGAAGATGACGAAAAGATAGCTGAAATTTATGTTTCATGTTCAATTGAACATTATACCATGTAACTCTTGAAATAACAAAAATCAACAGTTACAAATTGAGCTAATTGATTTTATATATTAATGTTACAGCCACTAGATTGGAGCTGATTGAAGTTGAATATTCATTATCCAGTTCATGGTGATACTACTGTGCAGCGACCAGAAAAAATAATTATATTATATTGAAAAGTAAATTGACTTTAAAGGGGGAAAGTATGCAGTTGTCTCTGACAGATTTTTTTAGTTTTCGTTGCAGCAGGCAAATCGTTTATCAAAAAGTGTTCACTCATCCTTTTAAACCATTTGCATCGATAACACCTGATAGCTCATATTCAAGAACAGCGGAGCATACATACTGAAATTATACGTTGATATGTCATGATCTACCAGTGGGGAAAGAGTGTTAGAGGGTAAACCAACAGGAAGAAAAATCAAAATCAATACATTCACCAAACATCATACAAACACAAGTTTTGCTATTTTAAAAGAATAAGCAGGTTTTTTTATAATAAGTGGGCTGTGTTCTTTTTTATTCTAGAATAAGTAAACATGTTAACTTTGTTTTCATTTTTTCAATCGTGTATGTCTTATCGATCTATTTGTTGTATGCTCAGTAAGACTGTATTTGTTTTTAGATGGGGTGAATTCGCTCTAATAGTGTGTTTTGTTATTTGATTTTGCCATATGATTATGGACTTTCCGAATTGATTTTCCTCTAAGAGAATTTTAGAATTCGTTTTTAAACTTTTAGTTTACATTTTGCCTTCGTCTCTATTGTCGTTCTTGATATGCATCAACTATTTGATACTGGACAGTAATCAAATACAATCAATTAATCAATCTCCTTTCCTTATTTGATGAATATTGTAAATCGCATGTCTATTATTTGTGTTATATAAGACCACTTGTGCGATAACAACTTTGTTTAAAACAATAGGCATATATATACGTCAACCTTATCATTAATTGAATGATTATGTTTTAACATGTGCACTATATGACGCATTGGAACAAGTAGATGCATTAAGGTGTTTTTTCTGGTATTGTTGATGACACCTTTTATGAGAATAACACTTGCAAACGCGAATAGAATTAAACAAATTAGTTCTATTCCTTCTAATTATGAATGTGCCAAAACACACTAGCAGAAAGTAAAAAATCACAAAAATACTGAACTCCGAGATAAATTCAAAACGGAAAGTCCCTACTCAAATGGCAAAATCAAAGGATAAAGCACATCAAACGAATGGACAACAACTGTTATATTCCTGACTTGATACAAGCATTTCCAAATAAAGCTTTACCCATTTTCATTATCAATTGTATGTTCTGGAACTTTAAAATGTGTATAAACGATTAGTTATTTGTTGTATTTATCACTTTCAAATCATTATTAAAACATGGTACCTTTCATGTCAAAATAAATCCGTCAATATATTTTTCTTTTAATCAGAAAAGCTAAGGATTTGGAGAACATATTGACTCGTTACTGAATCTTTAAACTACAGACAGGAATTACTATAGTTATAATACTGCTTGAATGGTTGCTTGTTTCTTTAACATCCATTGTAACTTTTGAAGAACAAGAGCTAGATGTATACTTATATTTGACATCGATTCAAATTTCAAAGTCGTCGGCTTTACATGTGTGGCTCCGTGACTTATTTTAACCTTGTTTAATATACATATATAAATATACGTGATGCAGTACTGCATGCATATTAATTCATATGTTGTCAAAAAAGCTTCATTTAACAAAGTTAATCAAACCGTTAGCATATAATACAATAGTGTCTTAATCGTCTTTTTTTACATATATATGAAAATGTTTACATCTTGTTTGAAATATATATTATTTCTACGTAGGATAGTAGAAATGCAAATCTTGGTATATGATATGAATAGGAATAAACATGATTGATAGATATCAATAATGCAGAGCCTGCTAAAATATTACGCTGAAAAAACACGACAGGGTTACATTTTGGCATTAACAGTAAGCATGCGCCTACAATGAAGATCTAACAGAAATATTAAGCTATATTGGTCATATTTTTGGACTGGAATGGATTTTTGTTAACATTTCCAGATTGTTAAGTTCACAAAATAATGTTTGTATTGTCTTGTTTTGAATTTTATATTTAGATCTGTGTTAGGTATTTTTATTTTTTTTTAAGTGTCGTCAATAATTTGAAATTCTGCTTTTCACAGATTAATAATAGTTCAAGCTTGTTCTAATCAAGTATGTTGCTTTCAAATTATTGGCTACCTAGGAACCATACTCTAATTCTGTCATATTTTTTTATGCAGAAAAACGTGTAAATTAAGGCAACTTTACACAAGTTTGGATTACATTTTGATTTTATTGAAATATGTAAAATATTCTACGAATATAACGTATCAAGGAGTGAACATGAACGAAATATTTATTCTGAAAAACTATAACGTAGCTACATGAAAACATAAATAAAATGATACAAACATCACGTGAATGTGTGAATAATGAACATGTTCAAAAACAAGAAAATTAGCTTGGTGGACTGACTTTTACAATTCTATTTTTTTTTTATAAATCTACAGAGTTGGTCGAGCAAAACTTTGCTTGACGGATTAAATAATTGATCCATTATGCAAGCATTTTGGGTTCGAAAATATATTCTATTTATTCAAATCACATTACGGTTGACATTTTTTTTATTAAGTTTTTTTAGTAAAATAATTTAAACAAATAGTCCTACTTCTTTTCTAACGTCAAAACTATATTTCGAACACTTTCCATGATAACATTATCATTAAGACAGGTTCTTCATATATCAACCATTAATGTTTATACAGCAATAAATTTGGTGTATTAACTGTCTTCTGATTGGTTAAAAGTATTACTTTTATTTTCAATATTGTCAATTGTATGGCGACACGCATACTCTGACGTTGTGTATTCATGTATGTACGTTGTTATTGATTTAAAATATGAATAATATAATTTCAAAAAGTTCTTTGACCTATTGAACCATAAAATTAATTTTTGGCTTCACATTTTACATAATTCGCGAAACGGATTATTAAATTTTGAAGAGTCAAAAATCAATTTTATGGTTCAATAAATTCAAAATAAATAATAGCCATTCATTAAATGTACCGATATCATAGTCATACTAATCTATCGAAAATAAACTGACAATGCAATTGTGAAAAAAGAAAAAACGACGACAAAGTAAACAGCACACAAACATGCAAAACATAAAGAAAACCAAAGACTGAGCAACACGAAACCCCAACAAATCCTGCTCTATAGAACAGTGTGACAACAATCATGTTGCTCGTATAAGCACAAATCCGGTTACAAGTCTAATTTAGAAGCGATCACGATTCACATAAAATTATTGAAATCATCATATATATCATCTATCAGTTTGCAAGATAAGACTTTATTAAAAAGTTGGAAGCTTCTTTTTATAGTGTTATAATACGTTTAAACAGCAATGTAGCGATATCCTATTCATACTTACCACTCGAAAATAAACTCACAGTGCAGTTGCGAAAAAAAAGACAAAAAAACGACGACAACGGAAGAAAACAAGTCTGATCAGAGTCTTAAAGCGTCAATCAAATCATTTCTTGTATGCAAATTGGAAGCGATTTATAATTGAATCGTACAAAACTAAGAGCCAGTGTACATAATGTTGAAGCTTATATACAACCCTTTTAGACTGATTTTTTTCGGCATTGCTGTAACAATAAATGGAACTCAGGTTCGATCAAGGATGTTGCCTGGTATTGTGAAATTTAAAACAAAATGTGATTGTTATTTGTCAATCCTGATGATATGGAATCCACATGAAATATTTAATGTAAGTTTGATTATAACTGCTTGCGGGTATAATCAGAACATAGGAAATCGTAAAACTTTGTTTGAAACCTGGACAAACAGGTTTAAAGGATAGAGTTATAGTTTCAAATTTGTACAAATTATCTCAAAGACATGAACAAACATTGAATTTCTAGAAAAACACTTAAAAAAGTGTTCATAGACTAAACAAATTCTCTAAGTGGAATGACAATCATAATGGTTACTAGAACACACCCGTGAAATCGCGGGTCCGTGACTGAATTAAAGTATATATAACTATGCGTAAGCCTTGTTTTAGTATTGGGATACCCGGATTGTCATCGGATAAAGTCATGATGATTGTAAGACGCACAGTTTTCTCTGCTTACAATTTTTTTTTTTTTGAACCCGTCAACCTTGAACTTTTCAATTTAATATTGGTAATATTAATTAATTGGAAAACAAAAGGTCCTGGAATGGAGTATTTTTTAATCAACAGCATTGTCCTATATCAGTTATTAATAAAATTGAATTCTTTGATTCGCTGTTTTACGTCATGCCCGCATACATATTGAAAACTGTACCTATACACCTTATTTAAGTCCAGAATTTAAGTATTCGTATTGTCATCTTAGAAAGTTTTACTGATTAAATACTACAATAGGGAACAACATGACAATGAATGGATTTAGTAGTGTCAACCCTGTGATCATGAACCGTTTATATAGCAAAATCTGAAATACACCGTTATGTGGTGCGCCTATCAGATGCGCCCAATAGAAAGTCTAGCAAAGATATAGTATTGAGCCGTTATGGCTGTCTATATTTTTAATAATTTTTGAGGTTTTAAGGCATATTTTACCGTCATTGGTTCTAAATTTATATCACCGGAAGTACGTCCAACAACAAAAATCTGAAACCGAAAAACAAATCGATGTCAATTTAATCCACATTTTAGGACACTAACCTATAAATAATGTAGACTGTACTTCATTAATTGAAAATGAAGTAACATTGACTGCAATGACCACTGTAAATAATGTACAAGGTGCACACATTTCACCTTGGAGACGATGCGGGTTGTGTTTGGTAGACTTTAAATCTTCCAAAGACTTTTGTCGTCATTTGCGTCAAAGCCATTGTACAAAAGAAGGAGGATCATATGTTTGTAGATATGGAGCAAATAATATATGTCCATCACTACCTTTAGAGGGTGTCAGTGATATGGACTACGAAAATCATATAACAAGAGACCATGCAGGAAAGCACTTGCATGGTAGGTTTTCCCTTTGACTTTATAACATAACCAACACACAAAAAAAGATAAATTACATTGAAAAATTACAAATAAGGGCTGTGCATTACAATACCAATGGATTGGAAAAAAAAGCCAGCAGAGTCGCTTTTATAATTGGCCATAAAAAAACACAGGGACTCGGTTAGCAAATTAAAATTTTGTAAATCAATGTTTTTAATTTATTTTTTTATTATTTCCTGTCTATTTGCATTACTATATTAACGTATTTAAAGTTGCCATCACTATTTCTTTGTTTTCTGGCAATGTGCAGTTTACTATCCATATCCATATACTGAAAAAACCTAAAGGGATCTAAGTCGCCATCTTGAATTGCCTTCCCTACTTTAGATAAAAAATAATTAAAAATATGAATAAATTACTATATACCTTACAACAGCCCTCATTTTCTTCCGAAATGATTCTTCTATAACATGCATATTTTGATTTGTGGATTAACAGAACCCTTACGAAGTTTGAGTTGCATTCGTGTCAGAATATTCAAATTTCCCAGCGAAAGCAACGTATCATTCCGAAACTTCCGGGTTGATGCGTTTACCACAACGATAAATCCATATAAACAGACGAGTGCTGTCCCTTGATTTATTATTACATATCGAGCGCAAAGTTAACGAATAGAACCTTTCTTCAAACGGGGTAACATAAATCATTGACTTGTTCGGAGACACATCAATAAAATAAAGAAGTTACTAAAAATATTGACACGTTCAATGGGATTTATAAGGTTTACTAACAGTACCAGGATATAAAAAAGGGGGAGGGCCGGTTTGTAGGTCAACTTGGAGTAATACTTTTGAAAAAGTATATTAACTTATCATACATGCATGTATGAAGTTAAATCGGAAGGCCCCTTTTCCATATACATACATACTCCTCTGATTATATAAGTGTAAGTGTTGTACTGCATAAATCCATGATTTGAAAAATATCAGGATGTCAGAAATACAACCCGCTGGTTTGGGACAATCATTTGATATTTTCAATGGGCGGAAGGATAGGAGGATAATCTGATATTTAAACAATACATGCACTAGCCGTTCAAAGACATTTTTGTTTGATATTTAATTAATATGAAGGATATCTTGGTGTGGCGTAGGTATGAAGTTAGGGGACAGCACTCGTCTGTTTATAAGGATTTATCGTTGTAGTAAACGCGTCAACCCGGAAGTTTCCGAATGATACGTTGCTTTCGCCGGGAAATTTGAATATTCTGACATGAATGCAACTCAAACTTCGTAAGGGTTCTGTTAATCCACAAATCAAAATATGCATGTTATAGAAGAATCATTTCGGGAGAAAATGAGGGCTGTTGTAAGGTCATATAGTAATTTATTCATATTTTTAATTATTTTTTATCTAAAGTAGGGAAGGCAATTCAAGATGGCGACTTAGATCCCTTTAGGTTTTTTCAGTATATGGATATGGATAGTAAACTGCACATTGCCAGAAAACAAAGAAATAGTGATGGCAACTTTAAATATGTTAATATAGTAATGCAAATAGACAGGAAATAATAAAAAATAAATTAAAAACATTGATTTACAAAATTTTAATCTGCTAACCGAGTCCCTGTGATAAAAAATAGAAGACAGTAGAAACTGGAACAAACATACATGTACATAAATATCTGAAATATAAAAGATATCTTCTAAAAATAGTTTCAAGAGCTACATTTAACTGTTACCAAGGTTGATGTAACATGTCTACATACACATATGCTTAAAATTTAAAAAAAATACATGTAACATAAAGATTTAACTCTTGTAAGAACAACAGGCATGTCAGGTGACATTTATACCTTCATTAAACAGTTGATCAATAACAAGCTTAACAATGCTTAAGACTCTTTTCAACCATGTTCCCCTTTTTCATGTTTGTATCAATACAATACCATCATTAAGATAAGTGACGCGTTTTGTTTTTATGAATAAGAATTAACCTTATACAATAATTTTAGTATTTAACAATTTAGAAATATTAGTACATGTACATCTGCACTACATTTTGTTTTTACTTTTAAAATTCTAGCACATGGTAGGAATAGAAGTCTTGAACATAATGAAGCCTCACCACCTCCTTCAGCAACAGATAACGCTCCATCAGTTGTACAGGATCAGTTAAGATGGACAGTATACAATGCTACAGTTAACTTACCAGCAGCATTAAATGACCCCAATAGAACAAAGAGAGAGACTGATTTCTTCACTAAAACCTGGGGCCAAGATTTTTATGAGCATTCACATATTCCACAATCATCTTATATACCAGATATCAATAGAAAATATTTTGAGAAATATAAAAATAGGATTTCAAAAGTAAATATGGTGCATAACAATAGACCAAAGTTGATTATACTTTAAACCTTCTGAAATGTTAAAAATAGTAACACTCAGAAACACTCACATTTACCCAGTGGGGATTCAGACTATCACTGGGACACAGCAGGTTCCCCTTTGAAAAAGAAAATAATAATGTATGGCACACTTGGTACCCTAAAAAAAATAGTGATTTAATATAGGAAAAATAAAAGCCAAATATTTGTATATATGATCTTATATTATTTATTAACATTTGCTGTTCAGCTACATCTATAATGTACTTGCAATTTTATTATGATATGTTAACCAGAAATTGTGTACAAAGATTTTTTAAGCATATATGTCAATGAAACACCAACCAAGTCACACAGGAAAACATTAACTATATTTGTGTACCTTTGATTTGTGCAATAGTTGGCTGATTGCAGAATGAATTTTAACCTGACATTGTTATTCAATTTAAGACTTTTAAGCCAAACTTTTTGTAATTTAAAAGTGAGGTATCCATTGATGGTCAACCATATTGTTTAATTTGAATTCTTAGACATTTCCAATTGTTTTAACATATTTATTTATAGTGGATTGGGAAACAAGTTTTGCAACTTATATTAATCCCTTTCCACTTTGCGGGTGCGAGTGCTGCCTTGTAGCGGCATTAGCCTACTCTTTTTCGAAATCTACAAGGGTGTCTTTAACGTGCAAGAGATGTGGCTCTCTCTTTACACGGGTCAGCCATTTATCGTCCCTTTCCGACGGACTATCATCGTTTCCTCAAGACCATACTCGCAGATGGTGTCAAGGGAGAGCCGAAAATTGAGTTCCTGAAATTTTCATCCCTAACGGGAATCGAACCAGGAACCTTTGTGTTAGTAGTCCGATGCACTAACCACTACATTTCCAATTGTTTTATGTATTATAACTATCTATAATTCTGCTATTACATTTTAGCGATACAAGAAGTACATCAGAAGTACAAGTAATTCTGATTCTGTTAGTGGAGAAACATACCTCCATCAGTTAGGTAAGGTTCTTGTAGACTGTAGGAAATGTGCAAAAGATGATTTAGTCAGTGACAAAAAAAATATTTCTTAAATAAAATAAAAACAGCAATTTTGTACATTCATAAACATCTAAGATAGTGCATTAACTTTCATGTATAATCACATGCCTCAAATCTTTCTTGTGTTTTATTTAAGTTGAATAGTGTAGCATACACCAAAGATTTACATGAACATCACATGAAATTAATATGATCCAAGAATTTACAGATATAGATTATAATACCGACTATCATAACACAGAATTATTTTATTTTTTTCATTTAAAAAATTATTTAAGTTTATTAAACAGATGTGAACATGTGAAGTAGCTCAAGTATTAAAAAAAAGAATGTCCATTTAAAATTAAAGTTGTTTAAATCTTGAATATTATTCTATTGGAAAAACATTTAACATTTAACTTTATATCTAAAATACTTTAATATATATCATGTATATATGAGATGTATTTTTTTTTCTTTTAGAAAAAAGTAGATCAGAATTGCAAGAAATTCCAAAGGTAGGAAGGATGCTCTTGTCTGATATTTGATAACATTTATAGATTAGTACACAAATTTTCCCATACATCTATCAGTCTTATATAAGACACACTTTTCATCATTTGACATACATCAAAGGTTCATCATGTTGTTAAGAGGGGGTCTCATTGGGGGGTTCCGATCCCGGATCCCGCTTACTGTTTTATCGGATTCCAGTATCCCGCTTACACTATGTACCTAAGCAATTCTCATTTTTTTTGTCATTTCCTCTTTTCACGACACAATAATTTGACTTTCACGTGTCACACTTAAAAAAATCGGCAATCCCGCGTCACGCTTAGACCCCAATGAGACCCACTTAAGAGATGATATTTGTATAGCAAATGATGTATAATAATCTGTATGAAGTACATAAATAAGTTATATATGACATGGTATCAAACTACCGGTAGATGAACTTGATATGTCAGGTGCCACATGTGGAGCAGGATCTGCTTACCCTTCCAGAGCACCTGAGATCACCCCTTTTTTTGGTGGGGTTCGTGTTGTTTATTCTTTAGTTTTCTATGTTGTGTCATGTGTAATATTGTTTGTCTTTTTCATTTTTAGCCATGGCGTTGTCAGTTTGTTTTAGATTTTTGAGTTTGACTGTCCCTTTGGTATCTTTCGTCCCTCTTTTAGTGGGCATTGTATGATGTCTTATACTCCTGCACATTTTTATTGGTAAAAATATCATTGCAATGTGAATGCAAAGATAAATTAATTTATTTAATTATCCTAATGAAATGCAAAAATAGCAGATCAGAAACATTAGATTATTTGTCACATATTTTACAAAACACATTTACAAGGGTTTGTTAGCAGTTTCAAAGAATGAGAATATCTGCATGATTTATATCTAATTTTCAGTTGTACAATATAGCAAATACTCATGTAAACAGATGAAAACAACAACTCTTGCCAATAACAACACTGTCGATTAATACTTATGTGTATGATATATATATATATATATATATACCATGTGATGGATGTGTTTCATTTTACACATTTTAGTATAGTTGTTTATGTTAATTTATGCATTATATTTTATTTCAGCTTTACCTGTTACAGAATTTTGATTTGGAGCACACAGATACATTTAATTCTGTGTTTCCGTGGTCTATGATTGAAGATTCTAAAAAGTCTTCACCTGGGCATCAGTCTTCAAAGTTACTGCAAGAAAAGGTAATATTTTAATATGATCCAATATTTTCAGACATTAACGCAACCAATTTAAAAAGGTTATCAATATTTTTATTTTTTAATTTTGGTATTCAAAACGATTTATTTTTCACAGAAAATAATGTCAAGTTTTGACTCCTGCTTAAATATATATGCATAGTTTAAGTTTTCATAAAGACTTTGATAAGAGTATACTTACACACAAGTAAACTAAGACCAAAACAGGACGTTGCACTGCTCATGCATATTACTAATTAAAAAAAAATTCTTTGCATTAAGTTATCATATGGTTTCCAAAAAAGTAAGATCTTCCTCAAATATTCATCATGAGCTGTGAATAAGTATTTACTTTTCTACATTGGCTAGAGGTATAGGGGGAGGGTTGAGAACTCACAAACATGTTGGAAGGAGAGTTGTCTCATTGGCACTCACACCACATCTTCCTATATCTATTAACCCCGCCATATTTTTGCGCCTGTCCCGAGTCAGGAGCCTCTGGCCTTTGTTAGTCTAGTATTATTTTAATTTTGGTTTCTTGTGTACAATTTAGAAATTAGTATGGCGCTCATTATCACTGAACTAGTATATATTTGTTTAGGGGCCAGCTGAAGGATGCCTCCGGGTGCGGGAATTTCTCGCTACATTGAAGACCTGTTGGTGACCTGCTGCTGTTGTTTTTTTCTTTGGTCGGGTTGTTGTCTCTTTGACACATTCCCCATTTCCATTCTCCATTTTATAAGTCATATTATATTATGGCTCCTATAGACATGTTTAATATTATTAATAGAAATGACATGGTTTTTTTTTTAGCTAAGTCATTATTTAGATATAATAGAAGTTCATATAGCCAGACAGATATCTACTAAGTCTGATGCATTCTTCCAAGCTATGTCATCTCATGATAAACTACAGGAAGATATGATGAAAACATGTCAGTCTATCAAACAACTCAGGTAAGCTATGTCATCTCATGATAAACTACAGGAAGATATGATGAAAACTTGTCAGTCTATCAAACAACTCAGGTAAGCTATGTCATCTCATGATAAACTACAAGAAGATATGATGAAAACTTGTCAGTCTATCAAACAACTCAGGTAAGCTATGTCATCTCATGATAAACTACAAGAAGACATGATGAAAACTTGTCAGTCTATCAAACAACTCAGGTAAGCTATGTCATCTCATGATAAACTACAGGAAGATATGATGAAAACTTGTCAGTCTATCAAACAACTCAGGTAAGCTATGTCATCTCATGATAAACTACAAGAAGACATGATGAAAACTTGTCAGTCTATCAAACAACTCAGGTAAGCTATGTCATCTCATGATAAACTACAAGAAGATATGATGAAAACTTGTCAGTCTATCAAACAACTCAGGTAAGCTATGTCATCTCATGATAAACTACAAGAAGACATGATGAAAACTTGTCAGTCTATCAAACAACTCAGGTAAGCTATGTCATCTCATGATAAACTACAAGAAGACATGATGAAAACTTGTCAGTCTATCAAACAACTCAGGTAAGCTATGTCATCTCATGATAAACTACAAGAAGAAATGATGAAAACTTGTCAGTCTATCAAACAACTCAGGTAAGCTATGTCATCTCATGATAAACTACAAGAAGACATGATGAAAACTTGTCAGTCTATCAAACAACTCAGGTAAGCTATGTCATCTCATGATAAACTACAAGAAGATATGATGAAAACTTGTCAGTCTATCAAACAACTCAGGTAAGCTATGTCATCTCATGATAAACTACAGGAAGATATGATGAAAACTTGTCAGTCTATCAAACAACTCAGGTAAGCTATGTCATCTCATGATAAACTACAAGAAGATATGATGAAAACTTGTCAGTCAATCAAACAACTCAGGTAAGCTATGTCATCTCATGATAAACTACAAGAAGATATGATGAAAACTTGTCAGTCTATCAAACAACTCAGGTAAGCTATGTCATCTCACGATAAACTACAGGAAGATATGATGAAAACTTGTCAGTCTATCAAACAACTCAGGTAAGCTATGTCATCTCATGATAAACTACAAGAAGATATGATGAAAACTTGTCAGTCTATCAAACAACTCAGGTAAGCTATGTCATCTCATGATAAACTACAGGAAGATATGATGAAAACTTGTCAGTCTATCAAACAACTCAGGTAAGCTATGTCATCTCATGATAAACTACAAGAAGATATGATGAAAACTTGTCAGTCTATCAAACAACTCAGGTAAGCTATGTCATCTCATGATAAACTACAAGAAGATATGATGAAAACTTGTCAGTCTATCAAACAACTCAGGTAAGCTATGTCATCTCATGATAAACTACAAGAAGATATGATGAAAACTTGTCAGTCTATCAAACAACTCAGGTAAGCTATGTCATCTCATGATAAACTACAAGAAGATATGATGAAAACATGTCAGTCTATCAAACAACTCAGGTAAGCTATGTCATCTCATGATAAACTACAGGAAGATATGATGAAAACATGTCAGTCTATCAAACAACTCAGGTAAGCTATGTCATCTCATGATAAACTACAGGAAGATATGATGAAAACTTGTCAGTCTATCAAACAACTCAGGTAAGCTATGTCATCTCATGATAAACTACAAGAAGATATGATGAAAACTTGTCAGTCTATCAAACAACTCAGGTAAGCTATGTCATCTCATGATAAACTACAAGAAGATATGATGAAAACTCGTCAGTCTATCAAACAACTCAGGTAAGCTATGTCATCTCATGATAAACTACAGGAAGATATGATGAAAACATGTCAGTCTATCAAACAACTCAGGTAAGCTATGTCATCTCATGATAAACTACAGGAAGATATGATGAAAACTTGTCAGTCTATCAAACAACTCAGGTAAGAAGTTTATTAAGTTATATTTCAATGTAATTAAAACCTTTCATGGGAATAAGTTAATGATGAATTCTTGAAGGGGAACTGTCCTATTGAATATATATTGTCTTCTGTAAAGTTCATTAAAAGGATTTTTTAAATTTCTCAATCATTCATTTATTAGTTTTGCCTATTTTCTTGCCCAATAATACAGACACAGGCCTCCCAATCTTAGGTAGTTGATATACATGATATATGGATACATGTACATAGCATTAAATTCTATCACAACTTTTGTATGGGTTTGACTGCTCTACTCAATGCCAAAGTGTGCTTGTTCTTAATTTTTTTGTAATGTTTGTAAATCTGGATAGGTTATTTTGTAAATTGTCAGATAATTATTTCTTACATATTCATTTTAAATTAGTTCTAGTTGGCTGAATTATTGTGATATACTAGTATCTACAGACATGGGCCTTCATGCTGTATTTACACATCTAATATTTAGTCTGTCGAACATCTTGTTAGTTTTCTGTATATTATATTAGTGTATTTTATTCTACAGCTGATCCTTTATCTGTTTCCTAACACATAGTGTTGCTTGATCATCATTGACCTTTGATATTTTACCCACTCTCAACCAGCCCTTTGTTATCTTTTTACTATTGTTTTCATGATTATTATGAAATGCTACAAAATTAAAAATGGAAAAGTTTGGAAATCCCCTGGTTATTTATAAGTCATGTTATCATAACAAAACATAAATCTGTCATCTGTTATATTGTACATTTACAAACAATTGATATCTTGAATTCAAATTTTATCTGTGTCTGATAAACTTGTTTAAGATATAAAATGTGTTTATTGACATTGAAAAGTAATGATAAAAACATGTTTATATACACACATGCAAAGCCTAGATTAACTGAAAAAAAATCATTATCATGGATACACATTTATGGGAGCAGATTTTTATTGAATATGATAATTAGAGGTATTGTGTTTCCTAAATATTTTTTGCTTTTATGAAGAAAAATAATTGCAGCGGAAAACATGCAAAAAACCTTTGTTTAAGATAATTGCAGTGTGTATTGAAAAATTGATAATTCAGAAGCAAGTTGGAATGATGATTAATGAGGACTTGTAGTTATGAATATATATTTTTAACAGGCATAAAGTACAGCAGATTGATGAAGTGTTAGCCAAAGGATCACTTAAAGTAATTAAATTACAGCAGGCAAGACGTAATCATATAAATTTGTATGATAAGGTAAGAAAGAATTATATACAGTTCAATTGTTGTATAGTAAAGTATGGATCTCTTGTCTGTAGGAGTCCCTAAGTTTTTAATAATTAAAGTTTGTGAATTAATAGATAAGAATTGGTATGGGTTATCCATCCATGACACAAAATCAGTACATGCACAGCAAAAAAAGAAGCAAAGGAACTGGGCTTTTATTGCTGTTCTAAATCTCAAAGTTTTCTACCAAACTTTGACAGAAGCTTGTTTATGATCATAAGATAGTATCCAGAAGTAAATTTTGTAAAAATAAAATTCCATTTTTTCTGTATTTTACTATAAATGGACTTTATAGTTTTTTTCTGCAGGGAAACAAAAAATTCACTCTGTGGTTAAAGTTTTTAGAATTTTTTAAAATAACTTTCTCAAACTATCCTGGGTTTGTACCAAACTTTGACAGAAGCTTGTTTATGATCATAAGATAGTATTCAGAAGTAAATTTTGTAAATAAATAAATCCATTTTTTCCATATTTTACTTTTAAATGGACTTAGTTTTTCTGCGGGGAACCATTACATTCACTCTGTGGTTAAAGTTTTTAAAATTTTAATAACTTTCTTAAACTATCCGGGGTTTGTACCAAACTTGGACAGAAGCTTATTTATGATCATAAGATTGTATCCAGAAGTAAAGTTTGTAAAAAGATTACTCCGTTTTTCTGTAATTTACTTTTAAATGGACTTAGATTTTCTTACAATCATAAACTAGTAACAAGAGGAATATTTTTATTGATTTTTTCCTCATTGTTTACAGCAAAAATAGGCGAGACACTGGGTTCCGTGGAACCCTAACAAATTTTTAAACTGTTTTACATACACCTGACATATTAGAAATACATACAATTTATGTTGCAAAGAAATCATGCTTAGACCAAATGCAAGTGATTATTTCTTTAAATGTTCAGCAAATCAGTTCTGTATAAAATATAAAAAAGAAGATGTGGTATGATTGCCAATGAAATTGCTAAAAGTTTGTTAATCTGTTTTATTTTAAAAATGGATAATATTTCATACAGTTGAAGATGATGGCTACAGTACACCAAACCCAGCCTACAATCCAGTTATTGTTATCTACTAATGAGTTTGTAGGAGCCTTAGATTTAATATCCACTACACAAGAAGTGCTATCACAAGAACTTCCTGGGGTCCATAGTTTTAGGTGAGTAAATTTTTGTGGTTACATGTATCTTTTGTACCATTTAACTGACTATTGGAAATTGTCATAATATTTACTTTTACTAATGAACCTTAATTTAGAAAATGAGAAAAATACAAAGATTTCAACTCTTGTGATTGGAACATAGAAACTAGCTTGTTTGACCAGCAATGTAAAATTTACTGCCAATCATTGATTATTTATCTAACTGGTTTCCAATTTATATTTATTATATGCACTGTATATAATTAGAAAATATTCGTAGGAATAGTATCAGGTAAACATTACACAGATTAATTATTTAATAACTTGACACATATGAATTGGTATTTACAACAACAAAAAAGGAATTACAACAAATCTTATTAAAATGCAAACCCAACAAATACAAATATTTCTGATTCATATTTATATGTAACCTTGATTTTAGGCATTTGGGATCACAGTTAGCAGAAATGGAAAATCTTATAGAGAAAATGTTACAAGAAGACTTTGCTAAATGTATATCATCAGATTTAAATAGACCAGTCACAGATACCATTCCATTGTTAGAGGAGGTAAATATTCAGATGTTTTGGCCCATACTGCAGTAGAGGAGGCATAAAGCTTTGTACCTACAGACTTCCCAAATTAGTTTCCATTCTCTACGATAGGTTCGCCTAATCTTAATGTTTTATGTTATAAAACTAATTCACAACACTTATTCCACCAATAACAGATGAAGTTTGTAAATGGGTGGTATCCTTTTTCACCATTGGATCTTTAAGTTATGTCCCTTTATAAAAGGAAAAATTGGCAAATTCACTGTTTTTCCAATTTAACATTTGTTTGTTTCAATCAAATGTTAAATTATTTCGAGAAAAATATGTACACCTCAAACATTTCAACCTGTTTTCTAAGAATTGCAAAATTGGAGAAAAGGATGAAAATGAAATATCTTAGCAACAACAATATTTTCATTGTTATGAGACTGAATTGAATAAATTTTGTCACTTTATTTTACAGGAAAAGTTAGTGTCTTTAGTATTTGGTATGATTAGGAAAGACAAGTTTAATTTTGTTGACATGTATAGAGAAGAGGCCTTTACAGCTATCAGAGCCTGTGTAAAACAGGTACATAGTCGTCTTTAGTTTACAGTACTGTATATTCATTAATATAATAAATTCTTATAATTTGATTCATTTGATTTGTTTAGGGATAGTCACATGTTAAACTATATTTTCTAAGGTAGAGAGAAAATGGCCAAAGCAAAAAGCATATTGCAAGTTTATTTTTAGAATGTATTTAAACCGATATACTTTGTGACGTCATGTAATGAATTCAATGATATTGTTAAAAAGTTGGGTTTTTTTAAATGATCAATTATTTAAAGAAAAAAATCTTCAAATACATAAGAAGTAAAAAACAGAAAAAAAGTGAATGAAATAACAAATTATATGTTGTTATTGTCTAGGAGACAATATGTTATCTATAAAATTTTAACCAAATCAAATGACTATTTTGATTCAAATATGGTCGGAAATTAACAATATAACAATTATAGCTATATATGAGGTCAATATAGGATATATCGACACAAAGAAGTATATCTGCATCGGACTTCGTCCTCAATCAATATACTTCTCTTAGGTCAATATATCCTTGCATCGACCTCATACAAAGGCTATAATTGTATATTTTGGATTTCAAAGCTATATATGTAAACCACGTATTTAAAAGACTGAACAAAGTACATTTTTACTTGTATACAGACTTTGTTAAATCCATGAAATCTATTATCCATAAAAATATGAATTTGACTCAATTCATAAACAGAAAGAAATCCACAGTATTGGCAAAGGAGATGGTCTTTAGATGGTCATTTGTGACTGGTTGAATCAGTATTTTTATAAATCTATTTAAATGCAAATTCCAACAGATATCCTTTAAATTATTTTGTAAGATATAAAAAAAAAAGAAACATATTTGATTTTTATTTTGCATTTTACCTTTTCAGCCTTCAATCTTTCTGCATTAAAGAAAAGACCACTTAAACTGACAAAATGATTAATTTTGGAACAGCACTTACTTTATTCTCATCAATGTTTCCTCATTATAAAAAAACAACATTAGAAATATATCTGAAATGACTTATTTATTTGTAGACTGTGGTAGAAGCTGTTTCAGAGGCAGATAATGTAGAAACTTCAGATGACAATGTTACTAGGTATGTTTCAATCTATTATGAGTTTATTCATACAGTAGTACATGGGAATTACTTTCATGATTGAACATCATGAATGATGTAAGTGTTTATTGGCAATTTGTAAGTTTTCCTTCTGATCCTACTACCTAATATTTGTTCAGTTCGCCAAAAGGACCTTGCTAGAAAATATAAGGTTAAACAGTCATATGCTCTTTTCCATCTGTATCACTTTATCAATGAAAGGATCACAACTTCATTCATACAACTGAAAAACTGTCACAAAATTTTGTACTTGTAAAAGAAGTTTACTAATAAATTCATTTTATTTTCTATTCTTTTACAACAACAAAACTTATTGTTAAGACACATTGCAGATAAAAAGAGTAATGGCATTTTAGTTTTTGTACTCATGACTTAATCAGCTCTAATATCAGCTTGCCCTCACAGATTTTTGTGGTATTCTTGCATATAAAGTCAGTATCAAAAACAAAAATGCCATAACGCTATATGTATGAAAAGGTTTTCAAAATAAATATGAGAATATTCAGATGACATTGATATTTTGTCCAAAATATTAAGACCATGAAATGTATAGCATAATGCCATATACAAAAACAATTAGTTCAGAGGCAGTGTCTTTTATTCTTTGGTATTTGTGATTCTCTACTCATTGACCTGATTAACATTTGTTTTTAATAGACTTTATTTTCCTGAAATTAGCATAATTTTGTTGAAATATGGCAGAACCTGTCATGACTTCATACTTAAATAACATAAGATTATCCCCCCCCCCCCTAAAGACTCCAAACAAGGTAATAGAAATGTTCCTTTTCCTGTATATTTTTCCTAAGAAATTTTTTTAAAAGGTTAAAATTGAGAATGGAAATGGGGAATGTGTCAAAGAGACAACAACCCGACCGTAGAAAAAAGAAACAACAGCAGAAGGTCACCAACAGGTCTTCAATGTAGCCAAAAATTCCCGCACCGGAGGCGTCCTTCAGCTGGCCCCTAAACAAAAATATACAAGTTCAGTGATTATGAACGCCATACTAATTTCCAAATGTTTACTTTGATATTTGAAGAGTTTATTTGAATATTGGACATCAGTGAAAACACATTGTAGTTTGTATTTGAATATTTCAGTCTTGGAGACCAAATGAGAATGCTGGATTATAAACAGTGGATGGAGTTACTCTGTAAAATATTCTCTAATCTCCTTATACTGTTAAAGAGAGGACAGGTAAGTTCATATCTTACTACAAACACATTGATTGGTTAATGACTATTGGAATCCCCTTCTCCTTAATATTGCCTTCGCTTACAAGGCAGCCTATTCTTGTTATTTTACTGGGAAGTTCTATTACTAAGTTCAAACTCGTATCGCATTTAAGTTTTGTCTTAAGATAGTCTTTGTTTTTTGCTGTTTTTCTTGAATCTCACATAGCCGTTAAAAACTAGTACCATCAAAATACAAAGACACCTGCAGTATTTATAGAGGAACAATACTATATCATGATAAACCACAAAAATACCAGCCAACATGTTAAAACCATCAATCAGGAACAATCAACATGCCAATATTACAGTATTAAATATATTACAATTAATAGATCACTATAAAGATGTTTGTAGGAGAAATTATTGTACGGACAGTATTTTATGTAAAACTCTTCTAAGCTAACAAAAAATAAAAGCACACAACATGAAAAAGTTTTAAAAAAATTAATAAAGTTTTTTAAAAGAAGTGAACCAATCAGAAATAGTATTTTTATTTTAATGAAGACAATTTGTGTTTCTCAGACATTCCAAGGTGTGATAGGTGATGTGATAGGGATCACAGCTGGTAGAACCAAGGCCCCTAGTCCTGTCTCAACTCCCACAGAAGATAAAGAATGTACCCTAGAGGAACCTTCACATCTGCATGTTTCTGTGTAAGTATGGTATATAGTTAACTTGATTTATAAATACCATATATTAATATTGACTGTTACCTACTTTGTGTTAAACCTCAATATTTTTTTTAATCAAAAATATGTAATAAACATGTTAAACTTTGCATTTCAATTCAGTATGTTTAGTAGTATTCACCAAAAAAAATTGAAATAATAGTTTATGTTTTAGTAATGTTATTTGAGTGCAACAATTGATGAAATTGAAGTAATTTAATATATCAATTTTTATATAGTGCAAAGATTGCAATGAAAAATGCATTTGCATATGATTTAAAAGTTGAAAGTCTGTAATTATATTGTAGGAGTGAGGATGCAGCAGATATGTTGATATCAGATGATGATTATTCCAGAGTACAAAGTAGTCTTTGTGATATGATGTATGCTATCTGTGATCATGCACATGACCGATGTGTCAAGGTCATAGTAGCAAGGTCAAAGGTTAGTATTATATATTGTATGCTATCTGTGATCATTGCACATGATCAATGTGTTAAGGTCATAGTGGCAAGATCAAAGGTTAGTTTTATATTGTGTTTGCTTTCTGAGATCATGCACATGATGATGTGTCAAGGTCATAGTTGCAAGGTCAAAGGTTAGTATTATATAAAACACTATCTGTGATCATGCACACTACTGGTGTTGCAAGGTCATATAGACAAAGTCAAAGGTTAGTTTTTACACAAGTTACAATTAAATAATTTTGATACATTGTATTAATATTCATATATATTAACATCATTAAAATGATTAAAACATAATAAAAATTTTGTTGTCATATTCAAAAAAACAATGTATTCATCTTATAGAACATTGTAAATATGAAGATTTATACAGTTTAGGACACAAATAAAATATTACAGACATATTAGTATAAGCAATTGTTGTTTGTTTCCAAATACTTATTGTGAATGTGTTTATATTTATACTTGTATTTTTTCATTATAAAATATTGTTAACACTAAATAAAATATTGCCCTCGTTCACATGCTTCAGTTTAGACAAATGTAGCATTAAAGATATGTAGTAAAGAACAAGTAAAGCTTAAGCTCTGGCTTCTTTTTGAGGACCCCATTTTGACTTAAAGAACAAAAACAACAAAGCATTGTAACTTTGCTTAAGGTTTTGTATAGGGCTTTTGTTTCATGAAATAAATGTTTTTTCCATTTTACAAATATTGAAATATGACCACAGAAAAGCTTCATGCAAAAATATTTGTTAAAGAAATGCATGACCTAAGGAATCATTCAAAAAACAATATGTCACTTATCACAATGACCTGCAATTGACTTTGACTTTTTGAGTATTGCATGCCATAATAACTGCAATTTGACCTTAATTTCAATGTCAATCTATTATTGATAAAAAAGTATGTTTTAGTTACATAAAAAAGACAAAACCATTCAGTAGTCAAAAATTGGGATGTATGATTCAAAGTTAAAAATATACTTCATGGTGAAAAATGATAATGTTATTAATATATTTGTAAAGAGAAAGGTGAGTAAAAAATGTGGGACTGTTTTTTTAATCTTTTTATTGTTTATTGCTTAATTTTTATAAACTTTTGATTGAATTCATATTGAAGTGACTAGTTAATTGTTTAATTTTGTTACTTTTAGAATGTTTATTGAAATTAGTTAAAAGAATCAACTGAATATAATATGTAAACTTTCAAAATTCAAATTCAAATTCTTTATTAACTTTGAGCCTTACGGCTCATCAGTATTCAGAATTCAAACATTCCTGTCATATATTAAAAATCTATTTTGATAAATCTTATTCCCATAAAATTAAGCTGTTATGTTGGAAGTTTGTAAAGTAACTCATTCAGTAAACAAGAGGCTGTCACAACGACAGCAAACCGGATTAAAACACATTTATTTGTGTCCAGGCAATATCACAAGAACCATTACTGATGAATGGTGAAAGTGAAAATGGTCAATATCAAATTTTACCTCCATTTTGTCATCAGTATCAACATATTAAAATTTGAAAAAATAAGATTAAATGGTTCATGAGTTAATGCAACAACGTAAATTGAAACGCCACTTTACGATCTTTCAAGAACCATAACTCCTGAAAGGTAAAAGTCAAAATCTTCATTATTGCACTTGACCTCTATTTTGTCATCAGTAACAACATATAAAAATTTCAAAAGCTTTGGTTGAATGGTTCATGACTTAATGCACGGACAACATTTGATTGCCGCCCGCCCGCCTGCAGTATATCCCCAAATCAATAACCGACATTTTTGTCACAGAAATCCGATTATAAACAGATAATCTGATTATCCTTTTGTTTTGAGAATGGGGCATATTATGTGCACAAAATTATTAGTTAACGGTATATATTAAGTTTATGTGGTTGATAATTTTAGGTCAGAATAAATGATATAATATGGTTTTATATACAAGTATTAGACATTATGAAGCTTTGATATAATCTAGTGAGATAAAAAGAAAAGTATATAGTAAGAAAAGAAAATGGGTTGTTTTTCTTGCTCTGTGCTAAATATTTGAAATTCTGATAATATAATCAAATTGTTTTACTTGTTGGAATCTCCTTTAGGGTTTTAATTGGTTTTTTTTTTATCACATTCAAAGTTACATGAAGGGAAGTATTGAGGATTTAAATGAGAGATGAATCTGTATTTTTCAGGATGGATTTTTAGAGAGATTATCTTCTACTGAATTTGTTCAGTTATCCAGAACTGTAGAAAACTTCGTAACTGATTGTGAATTTACCTGTGGTAGGAGGAGTACATCATTACGGCTTAGTTTACAGTCTCAGGTAGGGTCATAGAATGTTACATGTTAATTTTGTCCCCAGGAACACTCAATTAAAAATATGACAATAAGTAATAATAAAAGTTTAAATAAGAAATACTATCGTAGATATTACTACTATTGTAGAACTTTCATTTGAATTCATTGAAAATTTAGAATAAAAGGAATATGACTTCATTGATTGTAGAATAATAAGGAAAAGTTGTCACATGAAACACTTAGGAGTAGAAAAATAAGTAGCACATTCAAAGTGGATTTGATGAATTTATTTGTATACCAGAGTGCTTATGATGATGACATATTTCTTACAGGCAACAAAGTTTGTAAACAGATTCCATGAAGAAAGAAGACAAAAGTTAAGGTAATTGCCATACATTTAAACTATAGGGCAGCATATCAGATGATTTTTGTACATGTGAAAAACAAATGTGATGTACAGAAAAAAATGACAACCACTGAATTATAGGCTCCTGATTTGCGATAGTCACACATTTGGTGGACATGGAGTTAAACATGTTTGTTGGTTTCCAACCCTCCCGGTTACCTGGAACAGATGTACCAGCACAACATAAGAACAAACAATAAAAATAATCTTAAAAAAGGCCTTGCTGATACTTGATACATTCTTTATATTTGTTAACATGGATAGAATATTTATATCTTTTTTTTTTGTTTGTTTTTAGTTTGATATTAGACAATGAAAGATGGAAGCAAGCAGATGTTCCTGCAGAGTTCCAAGAATTAGTGGACCATATTACAAAATCAGGTAACAAACAAATCTTAATTTACCAATACAAAATGATTGCACCTGGAAAATATTCTGGTTTGAAAAAATAAAAGTGATATGATTGACAATGAAACAATTTTCAATTATACACCGAAGAACTAAGATTGGTTAGGATATTTCTGAATAGATGATAGGTTATTTACAATTATGCTGGTTCTTGCCAAAGAAGGATGGATGTTGAATTTCTGAATTTGTACATTTTATTAATTTTTCTTCATCTAATTTTCCAATTTCAAGTTTAAATTTTTAAAAAAATTAAAGATGTTGAGACTCCTACAATATCCATTTGTTTTGTATATTTAAAAAAAGGTTAATAGTTCTATAAATTATATAACACATGCAATAAAAATACATATTTGAACACTGCCATTTTCTTTATTTATAAAAAGCGTTATAGAAAAATATATATTCACTTTCAATAATAACAATTTTTTCTTTAAATTTTTATCTAGGAACTATCTGCATTCCTGAGAGAACACAAGATAAAGGTAAATATGAATTTATATTAGTATATTCTTTCTGTATTAAAGTCCGATTAGCAACCTTCAGCTGTTTTCTACTATTTATGTATGAAAATCTTCTGGTTCTAATTTTAACAATAACTTCATAGATGAAAAACTTATGACTCATTAAAAAATGCTACTACACGAAACAAATTTGATCAAATATCTTTTCATAAAACTTATAGTATGCCGAAACTGTTATAATTGTTACTGAATATTTTCAGACAAAAAACCTTCTGAATCACTGAAAGTAGAAGAACAAAACTTTACTGTTGTTGGGTATGTATAAACATTCTGTGAAACATCTCACATTGATTTAGTATCTTGTATTTCATAACTATAATATGTTACATATAGATGATAAACTACCATTCTGTTTTATGATACTACACAATTTAACAATAGTTGTGTCACCATAAACTTTACTGGTTACCACATTTATGAGAACCTATGCCATTTTGACTTTTAACACCAGAGTGATTGTGTTACAGTTTTGAATTGTGAATAGACACAGACCATTATACTTCATAAAAAGGGTTTCACAAATACTTGAAAGTTTATATAAAAAAAAAGTAACAAAATGAACCCTAAAAACTTAAAAACATTGGCACTAAAAGAAATAAATAAAAGTAGCTGGAATGTTATAAAATTTGAGTTTTTTGTTTATTTTAGTTTCTTTTTTAAATTAATTAGTTACATTTATTATTTACAGGACTGTGTTACTGTTGTTAAAGATGATGGTAGAATATTGTCAGTGTGTAGATGACATTCCATCGGCTGCTCCAGATTTACTCACAAGACTTGTAGATTTATTAAAAGTAAGTTATATGAAAATATTGCATTATAGAAAAAATATTTAAACAGAACAATTCTAAAATCTTTAAAAATACACTACTTTATTTTAACTAAAAATATTTTTTTCTTCAGCTTTTTTAGCTCACCTGACCTAAAAGGTCAAGTGAGCTTTTTTCACCACTTGGCATCAAGCGTCTGTAAACTTTTACAAAAATCTTCTTCTCCCAAACTATTAGACCGAACTTAATCAAACCTATCCACAATCATCATTAGGGTATCAAGTTTAAAATATGTGTGGCTTGACCTGGCCAACCAACCAAGATGGCCGCCATGGCTAAAATAGAACATAGGGTTAAAATTTTAGGCTTATAACTCTGAAACCAAAGCATTCAAAGCAAATTTTAAAATGGCTTAAATTGTCTATTAAGTCAAGATCTATCTGCCCTGAAATTTTTAGACAAATCGGACAACCCGTTATTGGGTTGCTGCCCAGAAACTTGTAATATGAAGGAAATTTTGCAGATTTTGGTTATTATCTTGAATACTACTATAGATAGAGATAAACTGTTAACAGCAATAATGTTCAGCAAAGTAACATCTACAAATATTTCCAAAATTGTCAGTTGACCCCCCTTAAGGAGTTATTGCCCTTATAGTCAATTTTTAACAATTGTTCAAAAATTTTAGTATTCTTTTACAAAAAACTTCTCCTCTAAAACTACTGGGCCAAATTTTAATTGAAATTGTCCACAATCACCATTGGGATATGTAGTTTAAAAAATGTGTGGCTAGACCCTGCCAACCAACCAAGATGGCCACCATGGCTAAAAATAGAACATAGGGGTGAAATGTAGATTTTGGCTTATTTAGCATTAAGAGCAATTCTGAGGTGGGTAAAATTGTTCATCAGGTCAAGATCTATCTGCCCTGAAATTTTCAGACAAATCGGACAACCAGTTGTTGGGTTGCTGCCCCCGAATTAGTAATTTTAAGGAAATTTTGCAGATTTTGGTTATTATTTTGAATATTATTATAGATAGAGATAAACTGTAAACAGCAATAATGTTCAGAAAAATAAGATCTACAAATAAGTCAACATGACCAAAATTGTCAATTGATCCCTTAAGGAGTTATTGCCCTTTATAGTAAATTTTTAACAGTTATAAATTTTTGTAAATTTTTGTGAATTTTTAGAAAATATTTTCCAATGTAATTACTAGGCCAAGTTCATTATAGATAAAGATAATTGTAGCAACAAGAATGTTCAGTAAAGAAGATCTAAAACACATCACCATCATCAGAACACAATTTTTTCATGAATTTGTCTGTGTCCAATGTTTAATATGCACATAGATCAAGGTGAGCGACACAGGCTCTTAAGAGCCTCTAGTTATAAATATACATAAAAAAATCTTACAGTTTCTTGTATACATAATATGTATTTGCTTCATTTTTCAGATTTTTAACTCCAGAACTTGTCAGTTAGTATTAGGTGCTGGTGCATTGCAGTTGGTAGGACTAAAGACAATCTCCACTAGAAATTTAGGTAAGTGATTGTAAAATGGAGGATAGGTAAACCATGTACATACATTCTTGTGTTTTTGGAAACATGTCCCTCTTTGAAAAGGGATTAATATTTTTTTTATCTGCTTGAGACAAAACAAAATCTATTGGTGAAAAATTTCTAATCATGACCTAGTATATGTAAAACCACTTGGTAAACAAATTAAAGCATCAAAATACATAACATTACATGTACAAGACAATATGTACCCAAGGATATTGGGTCTCAAATTTACATTGATATTGATGTATTGCTTTGCCATTTTGTAGAAAGTTTACTAAAGATTCATAATCAAACCCTATAAATTGACTTCACTATGTTTACAATATTTAAAAGTGTTTATATCTTCCATATTTGATTTCAGCCTTGGCTTCAAGATGTTTGCAGCTCATAGTATATTTTATGCCCAAAGTCAGACAGCATTTTGAAGACAGGCTTATTTCTAAGAATAAAACCATGTTAAAACATTTAGACCAAGCAAATAAGGTATATATACAATCTTGGTTTAAAATATTTCAAACAGTATATATTTTAGAATTGAAAATTATACATGTTATATGTATGGATAGAATCAAATATATTTTAAGCTATAATGATAATGAATAAAATGTTGATATGACTGTTAAGCCATAGAAGCTCTGTTCAAAGATATACAACCTTACCAATATAAGTTTTTGTCATCCTAAAAGCAGTGAAGGTTTTCTGGCTGGGAAATTACTGATTTATGACAGCATTCAGCAGCATTTCAGAGAACATAATGTGAGATAAAGAGTAGGAAGATAACAAGGGAACTTTCAAAACTCATCAGTCTGAAAGAAACTAAAAACCAATAGCAAAAAAATGGATATTTCATGCTTTATTGGTGAAGGTACATTTTGTGTGCAAGAATAGAACCCTGGGTAGGAAAACTGCCAGTCCTAGTCAATTAAGATTGGAGTTAAATGTACCTGCCCCATGCCGGGTTAGAACTTAAAACCTCAGTGTTGACATGCTAGTGATACAGTAGTTCTTAAACTTAGACCACTTGGACACTGAGATTGAGGAAAGAAGAGAAAAAGACAAATAAGTAAACAAAAACTACATAGCAAACTAAAAAATTAGTGTCAATAAGAAAACAGCCCATCAATACAAACTTAAATTGACATATAGAGGTCTTTCTTTTACTTATACACAGACTTACACTACAAAAAGTTATTTAAACATTGCTCAATTCTTATTCATCATTTCTTAAATATTTTTGTGATTATTTTTTGTGTTATTTTCAGGATTATAATGACCATATCAATGAGATTACAAATAAACTAGTCAGTGTGATGGAGAGTGTTATACAAGCCCAGCTAGTCAGGGTAAAGTATTTTTCAAATTACTGTGATGTTTTAAAATATATTTGAAAGAAATGTTTCTTTATCAGGCAAGATGTATGTTCCAAAATTGTTTTCTGTTCTCTAACTTGAATTTTCCTCAACCAAACATTATGAAACATATACACAATACTTATAACCACAAAACTCAGATCAAGTACAAATTTTGGTAGCATCACTTTTATCTTTGTGAAATTATGTCCCTTTATAATGTTGTATTAAAGCAGGGGCATCAACGGTGTCCTTAGGGACACATTATCCTTTTATTAATATAATGCAAAGTATGTAAGAACAATATTTTAATTCCTTTTTAAGTGACACAAATTGTGTAGATCAATTTATTGTTTATTATCATTGAAAAGTGTTATTTAAAGTAATATTTATACCCCCGCTTTAAAAAAAGGGGGGGTATACTGTTTTACCTCTGTCTGTCAGTCCGTCCGTCTGTCCGTCCGTCCGTCCCATGAAACTTTCGTCACATTTTTCTCAGGAACTACAATACAAGGATTTCTGAAATTTGGTTTCAGGGTTTATCTAAGTAAGCTATACAGTGTGATGCGTTTTCAGATTGATCACTTGACAACTTCCTGTTTACCGAACACTTGTATGATTTTACACATGATTGCCAAGTTGAAAATTTTCGTCACTTTTTTCTCAGGAACTACAATACAAGGATTTCTGAAATTTAGTTTCAGGGTTTATCTAAGTCAGCTATACCGTTTGATGTGTTTTCAGATTGATCACTTGACAACTTCCTGTTTACCGAACACTTGTATGATTTTACACATAATAGCCAAGTTGAAAATTTTCGTCACATTTTTCTCAGGAACTACAATACAAGGATTTCTGAAATTTAGTTTCAGGATTTATCTAAGTCAGCTTTACCGTGTGATGTGTTCTCAGATTCATCACTTGACAACTTCCTGTTTACCGAACACTTGCATATTTTTACACTATTAATATTATCCACTTGCAGCGGGGGTATCATCAGTGAGCAGTAGCTCGCAGTTTCACTTGTTTTATTTATATTTTTCAGTGGGAGGTGAAAGCACCAATGCCTTCACAATGTTTTAGAGCAATATGTAAACAGATTAGTAAAATGCATGAAGCTGTGATAGATATATTACCATTAAATCAAATCCAGGTAATATATTAATATTTGAATATGTACATGTGTAAAGCTATCAAATGCCATAGACAATTTTCTAATATGTGCATTTTCCAGTAAATATCCTTGTCCAAATGCTTATTTTATTGGATCACAATAAGAACTCATTGTTTAATGATGTCATTTACACAGATTTACCTTGTGTCAACAGGTGGAACTCTTTCTAAAAAACACTTTAGATTGGTCTTTAGATTATTACAGTTAAGTTCAAATTCTAAAGCTGATCACAAAAGAACATGGTGTTTTATGATTTTATTCAGTAGTTTACAAATCATAATCTTTGGAATCAGTCATTCAAACATAAGAAATCTGTGAATGTCAGCCCTCAGTTGAAATCAGTATAGCACAGTTTATATTGGAACATCCTCTTGCTCATTTGATTTTATTTGGTGACTGCATCAGTTTCTTTTTTTGTGGTTACTATACCAGTTTATTTTGTTGTGGAAACTCTAAAAATAAATGAATGTTCAAGTATTTTTTATACGACCGCAAATTTTGAAAAAATTTTCGTCGTATATTGCTATCACGTTGGCGTCGTTGTCGTCGTCGTCGTCGTCGTCGTCCGAATACTTTTAGTTTTCGCACTGTAACTTTAGTAAAAGTGAATAGAAATCTATGAAATTTTAACACAAGGTTTATGATCATAAAAGGAAGGTTGGTATTGATTTTGGGAGTTTTGGTCCCAACATTTTAGGAATTAGGGGCCAAAAAGGGCCCAAATAAGCATTTTCTTGGTTTTCGCACTATAACTTTAGTTTAAGTTAATAGAAATCTATGAAATTTTGACACAAGGTTGATGACCACAAAAGAAAGGTTGGGATTGATTTTGGGAGTTTTGGTTTCAACAGTTTAGGAATTAGGGGCCAAAAAAGGGCCCAAATAAGCATTATTCTGGGTTTTCGCACAATAACTTTAGTTAAAGTAAATAGAAATCAATGAAATTTAAACATAATGTTTATGAACACAAAAGGAAGATTGGTATTGATTTTGGGAGTTTAGGTCCCAACAGTTTAGGAATTAGGGGCCAAAAAGGGACCCAAATAAGCATTTTTCTTGGTTTTCGCACCATAACGTTAGTATAAGTAAATAGAAATCTATGAAATTTAAACACAAGGTTAATGACCATAAAAGGAAGGTTGGTATTGATTTTGGGAGTTTTGGTCCCAACAGTTTAGGAAAAAGGGGCCCAAAGGGTCCAAAATTAAACTTTGTGTGATTTCATCTAAATTGAATAATTGGGGTTCTTTGATATGCCAAATCTAACTGTGTATGTAGATTCTTAACTTTTGGTCCCGTTTTCAAATTGGTCTACATTAAGGTCCAAAGGGTCCAAAATTAAACTGAGTTTGATTTTAACAAAAATTGAATCCTTGGGGTTCTTTGATATGCTGAATCTAAAAATGTACTTAGATTTTTGATTATTGGCCCAGTTTTCAAGTTGGCCCAAATCGAGGTCCAAAATTAAACATTGTTTAATTTCATCAAAAATTGAATAAATGGGGTTCTTTGATATGCCAAATCTAACTGTGTATGTAGATTCTTCATTTTTGGTCCCGTTTTCAAATTGGCCTACATTAAGGTCCAAAGAGTCCAAAATTAAACTAAGTTTGATTTTAACAAAAATTAAATTCTTGGGCCTCTTTGATATGCTGAATCTAAACATGTACTTAGATTTTTGATTATGGGCCCAGTTTTCAAGTTGGTCCAAATCAGGATCTTAAATTATTATATTAAGTATTGTGGAATAGCAAGTCTTTTCAATTGCACAGTATTGTGCAATGGCAAGAAATATCTAATTTCACAATATTGTGAAATAGCAAATTTTTTTTTAATTAGAGTTATCTTTCTTTGTCTTAAATAGTAAGCAAGAAATATCTTATTGCAAGATTTTTTTTTAATTGGAGTTATCTTTCTTTGTCCAGAATCAACTTAAATCTTTGTTATATACAATATACAATGTATATTCACTTTTTACTACCAACTGATAAATTTAAATAATCTTTACCATTCAGTGATAACAAGCAGTTTTTTTACATCTTAATATTTTATGATGTATTTAAGGTGTTAGACCTTGGTTCAGGGAGATAACTCTTTAAATCAGTTATGTGTTTGTAAAAGCCAAGTTTCATCAACGTATTTTAAGCATTTAACTGAAACAGATTGAAAATAATCTATGTAACATAGAAGCTTAGAATATATTTATGAAAATGGTTGTAACAAACGTACTGATGATTTTAAGAGTTATTTCCCTTGACCTATGTCTACCTCCTTAAATGAGTAGTTATTGTTGCAAACTCCATTAGAATATTTTAATTGAGATTAGTTTTGGAATAAGGGAAAGGGGGATGGGATTAAAAAATTGGGTTCAATTTTTCTCATTTGAAATTTCATAAATAAAAAGAAAATTTCTTCAAACATTTTTTTGAGAGGATTAATGTTGAACAGCATAGTGAATTGCTTTAAGAGAAAACAAAAATTTTAAGTTCATTAGAACACATTCATTCTGTGTCAGAAACCTATGCTGTGTCAACTATTTAATCACAATCCAAATTTAGAGCTGAATCCAGCTTGAATGTTGTGTCCATACTTGCCCCAACCGTTCAGGGTTCAACCTCTGCGGTCGTATAAAGCTACGCCCTGCGAAGCATCTGGTTATAGAACTTCTAAAACATTAAGTTTAATATTTTGTAATTTCTGTTTGATACCAGATTTCTGTTTTTCTTTCAGGATTTGTTCTCTAGAATAAATTCATCTTTTAAAGACTTGTTACGTCAACAACTGTTAAAGTTAGAAGTTACCAATAATGGAGGTCCACAATATGGGTACAGTATAATAATTATATTTTCAAAGCTTTTACAGCTATATCTCTTTATTAGTAATTCGTATATTCTCCCTTTGATCTTATTGCCTAATATTTTCGAGTATCAACAAACTGGCTGTATCACTGAAAATATTAGGCAATACATTGCGTGACGTCATAATTACCGATAAACAGAATAATAGGTAGTTGAGTTTTTGATACTGACTATTTCATGTAGAATATCTTAACTCTCCCTAAAGGGCTCGTCTAGATATTCCACATGATATAGTCAGTATCAAAAACTCAACTACCTATTATTCTATATTTATTTTATACATTTGTGTATATTGGTTAAAAAGGTTTATGAGCAGAACACATTTTTTTTAAAATGAAATGCAACAGTTGATATAAAATAACGAGATTTGGTATCATTGCAAATGAGACAAATATCCTACAGAGACCAAAAAAGCCTTCATATTATCAATTATAATTTACTGTTCAGTGAGACAAACCCATTCCACATAGCAAGATATAAAAACCCAAAATAACAAATTGTAAAACAATTCAGATGAAGAAAAAAAACAATGGCTGTTTTTAGTACAACATAGCAAATGGCAAACAAATATTTAAACAAAAGTTCATGTTTATGTCTGCTAACTGCAAACATTCTAAGATTAATCAACATTCACTTTTTGAAGATGGTTTACTCTTGTGTCTGACATTCTACTAAAAATTCAATATTATTATGATAAAAAAAAAACATCAGAGTATGATGTTATTATTTTGGAGAAAACCAATTTGCTAGCTCTAAAAATAAATTGTTATTTGATTTTTTTGGTCATTAAAATTCAGCTTATTCCACTGAAATAACAGTTTTTACAATATGTGTTAATTCCCTTTTTGTTGAACCCTTGATAAAGCCACAAACACCCCAATGATTTGAAGGTGTTTATTTGCCTTTAATTTATAAACACACAAATTCATTTTAAAAATAAATATAAAACACATTCATAGAAAAATGACAGATCTAGTATATTCAACAAATGGCAGACATTTTATATAAAGATTACAAAAATGTATTAAAAAAGTTAGTTGTTTTATTTGTTATATTTTTCTAATAAATTATTTCATTTACAGGTTAGTGACTTCAGATGTAGCATTTTATTCAGGAACTTATAAAACCTTACGAGGATTGGAACATTTATGTAACAATATGTCAGATTTGTGGAATGGATTATAATGAAGCATCTATGGAGGGCATTTTATCTAATTCTTATTCATTTCTATAATATTTTTGATTAAGTTACTATACAATCTTCACTCTCTCTGTGATTTATGTCAAGTCAGATGGGAAGTGACATTATACAAACTTAAATGGAAGAAGAAAAAGAAACTAAGGCCAGAGCTCTTTTAGGTGAAGCTGAACATAAACAGTATTGGTTATTAGTTTTACATCCCATTTGTTGATGTACCTACTCATATTTTAATGTTTTCAAGTTTTCTTACTTATGATAAATTGTATTGCCTTCAACACTACAAACTTGTAAGTTATGAAACAAATGTTTAATTACAGGCCAGTTTATAATATATATGGGATTCAGAATAACAGATAACGGCATTTTGTTAATTGCAAAGATACATTTTATTTTATTTCATTCAATTTTTATTGTATCCACTTTATGACTCAGTCTGTATTTTTACCCTCAGTTAGAAAGCTTTGGTCAGTGTTTTTAAGCGTTCTTATTAAATTTTCTAGACTTGTGACAACTTGACTAGAGATTGACATATTGAATAGAGTCTTGTCTATTTTTAAAGACCATATGTTGACCTCTATTTGTCTTTTGGGATGTTTTGGTGACATTGGGTTGTTGTCTCAATTAACTTAAATTGAAAAGATCTCATAAAAACAACCATGTAAGCATATAATTCTTAGTGAACATGATTTAATGAGAAGAAATAGCATTGATATAACAGACGGCACTTGTATTACAAAGATATTACAGATTCAAACAGTTACTTCCCTTAACTTGAGTATACTTTCTTTAGTAGACTTATGTTTTCTCTCAGCAACATCCAAAAAGGCATACATTTGGTATGTTTATTCCACATACTTATCCTATTGTAGAGAAGTTAAAAAAAATAAGACTTGTATTAGTTTAGACACATGTTTACACCCCTTATTCTCTACCTCAGCATTAATTCATGTACTAGGATTACAAAAACAAATTTAAATGTAACAATTCATCTGTGAGGGCACGCTTTAATAACAAGCAACTAATTTTGCTATTCAATTTTAATAGTTTGATGAGAAATAATAATTGAAGCAAGTTTGAACTGGCCTTATCTTACATAAAGGAGATTAAAGAGGTTGTGAAATTTTCCTTTTTTTAGACTTAAGCTTGCAATCTCAATTAACATCCTATTTGTTCAGATCTATTCCAGCTGTTATATATGCTTGATCTATCCTCAATGCTTTTAATGCCTCTCTTCAAATACTCCAACTCGCCTTTTCTGCTTTCAAATTTCTATCTTACCTGTTAAGTTTCTTCAGATATATCTTTATAAGTTATTATGGCTTGTTTATTATTTACTATGTGTCAATGTTTTTGTACAAATTACATTCATCGCCTTTTGTAGGGTGAGTGCCTACCTCTCGATATGTAAACTGAGACTTACAACAACCAAATTTTCTGAAGAAACTTAGGTTGCCTGTTGCACATACTCTCATCTTATAATGGCAGTCAAAATTGCATCCCGTCATCCTTAACAAAAAGCTTTTGTCAGGATTTATTGTGACTAAGTCATTGTTTACAATATTACATTTATATGCAATTTTTTTTTCTTCCTTGCTTATTTTTCTTTCAGTAAAGTATTCATATTTTGCAACACATATTTTATGGTCTGATGAAAACAATCCATAACATACCTTCTGTGCATATCTCTGCATATCAAGGTGTAGGGTTTTCATTGATGAGCAATATGGTTGCTTAAGCTATAAAGACACAATTTTCTGTCCTTCAAGTAAATGCAATATTTCCTTCATTTTTCAATACATCTTACTTTATTTAGCACTTGATTTTTTCCTTGACTATCTTAAATTTGAGAATATTCAAAACTAGAAGTTCGCCAACAAAAGTTAACAAGCAATGGAAAGGAGGGAAAAAAAAAAAGAAACAGGTCACAATCACATTGTTATTTACTCTTTTTATTTTGATTGATTGGAACATAAAGTCAAATTTGTTTTTGCAATTTTGTTGATTACCCATTTATGGTAGTTGGCATATTATAATTGTTTTTTATGAAACACAAATTTCCAGCAAAATTTAGCCTTGGTTAGAATTGACAATTGGTTATTTGACATGCTGCCACAAAACAGCAACTTTCAGAATATATAAATTATTTCATTTTTGAGAGTGCTTATTTTCTGACTTATATAAAGAAACATGAACTAGAGATAGAAACGAGTATATAATTTGAATGTGACAGATTTTGATTAAAATAGGTCAAGCATGTAAAAAAAGAGGTACTATTGATTGCCACTTTCCTGCCACAAGTCTCTAAATCTTTAACATGCTAAAACCCAAATGCTTCTTAACCTTTTATGAAAACATGTAGATATTTGTAATGTTTGAAAGGGTACAGTATACAAGAAGTCTTTCTATTTCATTTAAATATTTATTTTGTTGGTGTTTGTCTCTCCTATGAATTGTGTTATTTTATTTATTTACTTGTTTCTACTACAAGTTGTGACAAACCTTACAAGGATTATATTTTGTGATATGAAATTTGCTATTTAAATATTACTATGAAATTGTTATTGATTATGGAAAAAGTAAAAAAATTCCAAACTATACAAAGTTGTTGATTTGTTTTTCTGCCTCAAAGTACATTGCAATAATAACATTAACCAGTTTTAATTTTACTGCACAATATGTGGGCATTTCCTCAATTTGCTGTTTCAAAATCCAATGCATTCTGGGATATATATTGAAAAGCGTACACCAAAACATTGTGATTGGTTAAAAACATTCTTAACAAGTTGAAATTCAGCCAACAACATAACTTTATTTTCATTTTGGTGTAAGAACAATGAGATTACCCATAGTCCTTTAGATTTTGAAAAGGACGAATTAGTGATATGTCTCTTCACCAATGCTCAAGACCAAAGTTTTTGAAATTCTTAAGCCTTATACAAATGTTGAAATTCAAAAGGATCAAAAAGAATAGCCAATCCATACCATGGAACTTGGGCTGTGAGCAGTAGGGGTGCTACTTAAACAAGTGATTTCATTATCACCTATTTCAGTGATTTGATAAATTCAGTTATCACCTATTTAAGTGATTTTGGTGTTTTCTTTTGATCTTCAAATGCTAATTTCATTGATTTTCCATATTTTCACAGACTTTTCTTTAATTTTCCTACATAGATCAATTATCCCTTTTTCTATGGATATTAACTTCACCAGTGCGCTTGAGCAGTAAGTTAGTGCGCTAAAGCTTTTAAAGGTACCCTTGGGAATTGTTCTGTAATCAAATATTCATTAACTACTCTGACTATCAGACAATGGTCAACAATATTGGGTAACCTGATTATTTTTCTTTAGAGTTAGAATGATATACTTCAAGGTTATGTCCTGATCTACAAATTATTCCAGAAAATGCATATTTTAAATAAATTGTAAAAACTGACAGGCTTATCAAGCAAAAGACAATTTCTAGATGTACATAGTTGTTTTTTCAATGGAATTCTTGTCTTTTTACCAATAAAAAAATCAAGCTTGTCAGAAAAATATCAAGAATAAGTTATAAACACTTATTTAAGTGATCTTCTCAAATTACTTGTAACAGTGATTTTAAAAAGTCTTTGTCTATTTATAGATTTTTTTTAAATATTTCACAGCCAAAATCACTTGAAGAAGTGATTCTGAAATCACTTGTTTAAGTAGCACCCCTGACTGTTGAGTGAAGATACATTCTTAATTTTAAATGATCCCAGACACATAGTTTATTTTATAGATGTATTGCTAGTTGGTTGATTTATGCAAACACTATTGATAAATATCTGTCATTCATTAATATATATGTATATTATCTCCTTTGAGATTGACCATGCATTGCTCGAGGCAGATCATGCCATTTCTAAAAGGGGGATTCCAACTACATGTCCCCATTCAAATGCATTGATTGTCCAAAAAAAAAGCAGAATTCCAACCCATTGAAAGCTTCTTCTGGATCCTCCACTGCTGTTTCCATTTAAGGTATGCTGACTGGTGTGTACTCCAAGATAGTCATCTGTTATTCTATTTTGTATATATGAATCTGAAATTGCAGTGAATATACCAATTTGAATCTAAGACTTTGAAAATAACTTTGTTATACTTTTGATTAAATGTTGGATGGTTATTTTTCAAATATACCTTGAATGCTATCTTAATTAGCTACCATGCCATAAGAACTATACGACCCTATGAAGACTAAGTGTGGCGTGTTTATTGTGCACCTCATATAGCCCATAAACTATTTTGGTTATACATCTTTGGCTGTTCTTTGCTCTCTAATATTCGGCTTTTGGGGCTTCTGACAAATGTAGATCCAGAAAAGTGCCTCAGACTAATGAAATATAGTATTTGATTTATACATCTTGGTCTATACCTCTGTTGGTGGGCTATCAGTTCCAGGGAATATCATCAGCTCTGTAGTCAGTACTTTGTTTTTGACATGATTTATAAAATCAGTGCACACACTGAAATGTGTTACTTGGTAAATGATCATTGACCATTAATTTCATGTTGAAAGTGATAAAGATAAGGGTTAATTGCAAATGTCAGATAAATCATGTCAGACAGCCATGTACACCTTGAAATAGTCTGTACACCAACTATATAGTTTACCTACTGTTAATGGTTATTAAAAAAACCCAGACCAAAACACAAAAATTTAACATTAACCAAGGAACCATGAACATGAGGTCAAAGTCAGATGATCCCAACCAGACAGACATGTAGACCATACAAGCATTCAATACAACAATAATTGTAAACCTATTGTTTATAGTGCTTGAAAGACAGATCAAAACACAAAAATTTAACATTAACCATATAGTCTTACCAGAGACATATAATACAAGTACATGTTTCTGGACTTACTATATGCATACCAAATTGTTTCCTCAAGTCAAAATTATGTTTAGATCTACATAAGAAATTAAAATAAAAGTTTCTATCAGATATCTTTATATACTTTGTCATCTGTTTTATATTCCCAATGTTAAATTTCACGGAATTTTAGGGTCACTTCGTGAGCCTTTACTGGCCATTGCATTGATCACATTCCGTGTGTACACTTATCACTGGTATTAAAGAGATAATAGTAACCGCAATTACGATTATCCCAATATGGCGACGGCAGATATAGGTGAAATCTTTACAGTCATTTTACTCAAATGTAGCATGTTTTTGTCACTAGTTACTCAGCTGCAAGGTTTTTCTATACCATTACATCGTATTTGAATCGTAACGGTGCACAGGAATTGTCTAAGCGCTTTGATAATTGCCGTTGAAAAATTCGGGATAATAATCGTAACTCGGATAAAAAGATAATCGTAATTATGGTATTAAAAAATGCGAAGATAATCGTAACTGGATAGTGTTTTATTGATATTGACAATAAAAAAGTATATCTGATAGCACATGATGAAATTATGGTGATGAATTAATCACGTTTCAACATCTTATGACATATCTTTTTGTGGATATATTATTAATGGTTCTAATGAAAACAGCTACATACTATTATATCATAAAATTGGAAGGTAGAACAAGCTTTAAGAAATTTGGATATGGACAAACACAAACTATGTTAAAATACAGAAAACTCCCAAGAACTAGGAATGTCACAAAATATGGGAATGAGCGATGAGGCAATTTTATAGGAAGTTATGATATATGGCAATAATTGTCAGGGGAAACGCATGTGTCAGCCTACATCAGATATTCGATTAATAAGATTGAGAATGGAAATGGGGAATGTATCACAGAGACAACAACCTGACCATACAAAAAACAACAACAGAAGGTCACCAACAGGTCTTCAATGTCTCGAGAAATTCCCGCACCCGGAGGCGTCCTTCAGCTGGCCCTAAGACTGTTAAAGAACATTGATTTATCCTGAATAAAAACATAGTAAATATAATAATTATTGTTTTAAATCATTTAATGCAGGTGGCTATGTGTGCTATTTCTTCCCCCGGGAAGCAACTGCTGGTTCAATTTTAGTCCATACCCGTTATGCCATAATGAAGTAGGAAATAGTTACCAAAGGTACCAGGATTATAATTTAGTACACCAGACGCGCGTTTCGTCTACATAAGACTCATCAGTGACGCTCATATCAAAATATTTATAAAGCCAAACAAGTACGAAGTTGAAGAGCATTGAGGATCCAAAATTCTAAAAAGTTGTGCCAAATACAGCTAAGGTTATCTATTCCTGGGATAAGAAATTCCTTAGTTTTATGAAAAATTTAAAGTTTTGTAACCAGTAAATTTATAAAAATGACCACATAATTGATATTCATGTCAACACCAAAGTGCTGACTACTGGGCTGGTGATACCCGCGGGGACGAAACGTCCACCAGCAGTGGAAAGACGTTTAGTATTCGCCAGAGACAGTTTGATGAGAAATTAAGAACAAAATACAGTTTGGCACTTTTGGGATATGGGATATTGCTACCCCCCCCCCCCCACCCCATTTTCTCCCAACAAAAACCCACCTTAAACGCGCACATAACATTGAAACTTTGAAACAATTAGAATATCTACTTTAAAATACCACAATACCTGATCCGACATATGCTTCATTGTCAATATATTGAACAGGTACATAGATATAGGAAGATGCGGTGTGGGTACTAATGAGACAACTCTCCATCCTAATAACAATTTCAAAAAAGTAAACCATTATAGGTTAATGTATACATTAAAAGGTAATACATATTGTTGTCTGTTTTAAGGGCATTTTTCAATAAAAGAGTGAATTTCAGACCTAAAAAAAATAAAAATCAATTTGTCAAAATTTTTATTTCTAGAGTTATTTTGAATACCTCTATTGTAAATAAAAATAAAAAGTGCAATCTTAAATACTCTTTAAAATGATATCATTTTCATAATGTATGTACTGTTTCGCAGGGGACATTTGTCCACTACGAAACTGCTTTTAAACGCACATCTTATTTCATTTTAATGTCTCCTATAGACATTCTAGTTTGTTTTACTTTATAAACTAGAAAGATCTCATATTTTTCTAAATGTGAGAACCATTTTTTATCGATATATATTAGACAGTACTTCACATATAAACGTACAACTTATGTTACGTAGTGGACATTTTCATGAGTGTCAAGTGGACAAAACCGTTTGGATCGTAGTGGACAAAAAGTTTCGTAGTTGACATCAACCCTACACTATGTTGATAACATACCGAAAATTACATTAAACTAACCCTTGCACGTATTAAGCTGTTCACTGATTTTGTTTCATAATTTTAGAACCAGATACTGAAGGAGATTTGAACCGTTTCGAAGTGGACATTAACAAAAATACGGTATCACTCTGGTCTATTTGATGTGCTCTTTTTTGTCAACAATTAAAGTGCCGTTATTAAAACATCAATTCTTTTGTAAGCCCCTTATGTTTATATCTCTTACAAACATTGAGCATGAATGTTGAATAGGGCGTTTAGGGAAATGCCAGGAATCCATAGCTTATTAGTCACTCTAAAAATCTTATGTTTCTTTTCTAAAAAATGTTAAATCTAATTCCATGTAATGAATGCACAAAAAAATACTAGTAAAGATCAAAAACATTTTTTTCAAAGTGCCTGGGATAAGAAATCACAGTTTTGTAAAAAAAAAAAAAAACGCCAATAAATCGAGAGATATATAAGTAAATTTGCCTTAAATAATAACATGTAAGTTTTTTTTTTTTTTTTTTGTTTCCGTTAATGTCATCCATTTACTGTACATTTGCATTTTAATACACACAATACCATTGAAATGCTGAAAGACACATTTAATTTTTCAGTTACTATTATCCGATAAAGAAATTACGATTATCAAACAAGAAAAATTCCATAGAGTTACGATTATCATCCCGAATTTTTCAACGGCAATTTTCAAAGCGCTTAGACAATTCCTGTGCACCGTTACGATTCAAATACGATGTAATGGTATAGAAAAACCTTGCAGCTGAGTAACTAGTGACAAAAACATGCTACATTTAAGTAAATTGACTGTAAAGATTTTACCTATATCTGCCGTCGCCATATTGGGATAATCGTAATTGCGGTTACTATTATCTCTTTAATACCAGTGACTTATGCTAAACCGTGTGGACCCTTTGTGAGCCTTCACCATTGCATTGATCGGACTCCGTATGCACTTATGCTACAACGTGTGTACCCTTCGTGAGCCTTCACCATTGCATCAATAAGGATACTCTTAATATGATACAGCTATGCGTGTGCTGCATTTTCACACCAGTCTTTTAACTTAATTCATCATAATAGTGGGGTTGTAAAGTGTTACCAAGAACTCTCAGTTCAACTTGTGTGTTCTTGTCCTCTGGCTCATGTCTGAGTGATATTTTCCATTTACCTTTAGTCCGAGATTACTCTGACGTCCGACGGCTGTTTTGCCAGACAAGCTGGGGCCGTGGGACGTCAGAGCTTGTCCCATATCAAAAAGTGGATATTTGCCCACCCAAAATAGATGCGCTACTTTGTCGCGTCTGGAGCCGACTGAGGGCCTTGGAATTTTAAAAATCGGGCATCAATCTCTTCATTTTTCATTTATCTCTTCATTTATGTAAGTTTCACCTACCTGCCAACCTTTATTTTACTATATTCTAACAGTTTTCATAGTGACCCCTCCATTTCAGCATTTTCACTTTCACTTTCAAATATGGACGTCAAGTTACGAGAGAGTTTGTGGCCTCGAGACTCAAATATGCAAATATTTATATTTTTTTACCTCCTTTATAGGAGATCGATGATTAACATCTAGAAGCAACCACGTTTTTTCGATAATCAGCATTCAGTTCCGACCACGATAACCATCGTAAGCTCTCGGATCTTTAGGCAGGCGCATCGTAAATGAACGAGGTGTTACATTATGGTCATTTGCCCTGTTTTCTCGTGGTCACGTGATAATATTTGAAAATGATAGTGAAAATGCTGAAATGGGGGGATCACTATGAAAACTGTTAAAATATAGAAAAATAAAGGTTGGCAGGTAGGTGAAACTTACTTAAATGAAGAGATAAATGAAAAATGAAGAGATTGATGCCCGATTTTTAAAATTCCAAGGCCCTCAGTCGGCTCCAGACGCGACAAAGTAGCGCATCTATTTTGGGTGGGCAAATATCCACTTTTTGATATGGGACAAGCTCTGACGTCCCACGGCCCCAGCTTGTCTGGCAAAACAGCCGTCGGACGTCAGAGTAATCTCGGACTAATTTACCTTTAGTATGAAAATTTAGAAACTATAAGAATTAATTATTTTATTTAATTCATCTTGTAGACAATTTTTATTTGTTTGTTTTCTTTTATGATAGTCATTTTAAATTAAAAAGAGTAACTACATGTACGTTCTCACTACACGGTTGTGACATTATGTACGCTATGCTCCGTTTGTCATTGACCATAGTCTAAACACTTTAACGATCAGTTTATTATCTTAGTAACACTTAATGTTAAAACTAAATAATTCAGATTTAGTGCGAGGTTTAGTTGGGAATATTCAAATTTTAAAGTAAATTTGGATTTTATTAGATAAATACTTACCATCATAAATTCTGAGTGTAACCCCAATTGCGTCATAGGTCAGATGGAAAATCCCAACTAAAAATAAACGTATTCTCACTGGTCCGGACATATACCCCTGTTTGCCCATATTCTTCCATTCAATTTCCTCAAGACAGAAAACATAAGGAAAGGGGATGAAGGGGAGGTGGGTGGGACCTATAATTTATGATGGTAAGTATTTATCTAATAAAATCCAAATTTACTTTAAAATTTGAATATTTTATAGCTATAAATACGTTACCATCATAAATTCTGAGTAACAGAATCTAACGTAAAGCTGAATCCCCTGTAACAGAAGAAACAGGAGGATAGTTCAATCTTTGTGCTGAAACTATAGGTCCAAGAGAGTATAAACTCTCGGCAAAAGTAGCCATAGATTGGAGGTAGTGAGATATAAAAGAGTTCTCATTTCTCCAGAAACCTGCAGACAGTACCTCTTCCAAAGATGCACTGTTAAACAGAGCCCAGGATGTAGAGATACCCCTAACATCATGAGCTTTAACATTAAAACTATTTAAAAGTTCTGCCTTAGAAGAACCATAAGCTAAAGATATGCATTTGCATATCCAAGTAGAAATAGTTTTAACAGAAAGATCTGAGATTCCTTTTTTAATAGGAATAAAGAGTCTTGAGTTAGAAACAGAACGTTAACTACACGTTCTTTCCAGATAAATAGAAAGGATTCTTACTGGACATAAAAGTACAGAAATAGAATCGCTAGGGAGTGCAGGAATCACAACTGGTTCTGCACCCTTATCTGGAATCTGATTCTTTGCCAAAAAAGCAGGATCCGTTAAAAGAGTAACAGAAGATTTATCCCTGTTAAATCGAAGGCAAGCATCAGAAATAGAGAAGGCATGGATTTCACTCCTTCTCCGTCCAGAAGCCAAAGCTAAAAGAAAACAGCATTTATAGGAAAGAAACCTTAATCTATTGTTTCTGCTGGTTCAAAAGGAGGAAGTTTTAAAAAGGATAAAACTAGTCCAAGGTCCCACTTAGGAACTAAAGTTTTTTGTCTTGGTCTTTCAAGACTAAAACTACGAACCAAAAGAGAAATATGTTCATTGATTCCAAAATCTGGGCCACCAGAAATATAAATAGTTCTTGAGATAGCTGATCTATATCCCTTAATAGTAGAGGGACATAATCCTTTGGATTCAAAAAGAAAAACTAGAAAGTCTGCTAATTGTTGTACAGTGACTTGGAAAGGATCAATTTCCCGCTCACTACACCAATCTGAGAAGATTGACCATTTTGCATCATAGACAATGCTAGTGGAGTCTCTGACAGACTTTGTGAGATGCTTGGTTGCTCCTTCAGAAAAACCTCTCTTTCTGAGGCTAACCCTGAGAGAAGCCAGGCGTGTAGATGAAGTTTTTCTGGATTTTGATAAAGAACCTTGCCCTTGATTTGAGACAGAAGGTCTGGTCTCAGAGGTAGAACTAGAGGACAAGCGCATGATAGGCGCAGAAGGTCTGGAAACCAAGACTGTTTTGGCCATGCTGGAGCAATAACTATGATCTTGCAATTTTCCCCTGCTATTTTCTGAAGTACTGGGGAGAGAAACCTGAAAGGAGGGAAGGCGTACCCGAACATTCCTTTCCAAGATAGGCTCATTGCGTCTACTGCAAAAGATTTTGGATCTGGAACCGGAGACACAAATGTTAGAAGTTTGTGATTGAGACTGGTCGCAAACAGATCTATCTGAGGTGACCCCCAATGAAGAGTCAAAGCTTTGAAAACTACTTGAAGTAGTTCCCACTCCGTGTTTACTGGAGCAAGAGATCTGGATAGAGTGTCGGCTAGAATATTGAGGTGCCCCGCAATATGTCTCACCACTAGATGAACCTGGAGTTGAAAACACAGAAGGAGAATGTCTCTGGCTATCTGATAAAGAGAAGGTGAATGAGTTCCTCCCTGATTCTTGAGATAAGCTACAACTGTTGTGTTGTCCGTGGCCAGAATGACAGATTGATTCTTTAGAGACATTTGGAAATGATTCAGTGCAAACAGAACTGCTTTCATTTCCAATACATTGATATGCTCTTCCAAAAGATCTGGACTCCAGACTCCCGAGATTGTAAGCCCCCCCCCCAGATATGCTCCCCAACCGAGGGTGGAGGCATCTGTGAATAATGTTAGACTGGGAACTTGAGGGGACAGACATAGGCCCCTCATTACATTTTCCCGTACTAACCACCATTGAAGGTGTGGAAATAAAGGCTGAGTGATTGGAATCAATGCTTCCCATTCTTGTGAAGCTGCAATCCATAACTTGTGTAGATAAAACTGAAGCGGACGAATGTGAAGTCGTCCCAATGGAATTACATCTGCCAGAGAGTTCAATAGACCCAGAAGTTGCAAGAATTGACGTGCTGTGACTGATTGAACCGTCAGGAATAAATGTATTTTCTGACATAGTTTTGTAAATTTCTCCTCTGGTGGGAGGACTAGGCCTACACTGGTTAGGAAATGTTCTCCCAGGAAAACAAAGTCTTGAGACGGAATTATCTCTGACTTTTTCCAAGAGATAAGGAAGCCTAGGGACAGAAAACAATTGATGACCAAATCTGTCTGAACCCTCAATTTGATTGGGCAAAATTCCTTGAGAAGGGAATCGTCCAGATAGGAATGAATCTGAATAGACAGGGAATGTAGGTGAGCTATAGCAGCCTGCATGATTTTTGTAAAAGCCAAAGGGGCTGTAGACAGGCCAAAAGGGAGAGCCTTGAACTGGAAAACTTTGTTGTTCCAAACGAAGCGAAGGTATTTCCTGTAAGTTTTGGAAATGGGAATGTGGAAATACGCGTCTGAAAGATCCAGAGAAGTAGTCCACATTCCCGGAAGGATTGAAGCCCTGATGGATCTGTTTGTTTCCATTTTGAAGTGGGGAACAATAAGAAATTTGTTCAGAATAGATAGGTCTATGACTGGCCTCATTCCTCCAGTCTTCTTTGGAACCAGAAAAAGACGGGAATAAAATCCCGGAGACAGAGTTAAGATCGACACCTCCTCTATTGCAGCTTTTTGTAACATAGTGTCCACTTCTACTGACAGAAGTTGACACTTGACTGGGTCTTGTGTATGAGACAAACTTATTGGAACTGCAGATAGAGGAGGTGGGTTCTTGAACTGAAGTGTTAATCCTCCTCGAATTATTGACAGCACATAACAGTCTGAGGTAATTTTCTTCCACTGATTTAGGAAAAAACTTAACCTCCCCCCTACTGGTATTGATTTTTGAGGAACTTGTTGTAAATTTTCCCCTGGGGAAGCTGTCAATAACGTACGAGGGGGCAAGAACCTAGGTACTAGACCCAGGTTTCTTGGAACCCTTAAAACCACCAGAAGGCTTACCTGAGCTTTTTCCTGAGTTATTGGGTTTGTTCTGCGGTTTGCCGTAGTTATTCTTCCTTTTCTTAGCAGAAGAAGGAGGACCACCTGAAGCAGAAGTACTATTAGAACTAGATGTAGCATTAACCGACCTCTTGCCATTAGTAACTTGTACACTAACTTTGACTGGAGGAGGATTTTTGCTGAGTTCCTCTTGAACCCGCTGTAAGGGTAAACCAAACATCTTGTCAGAGAGTGGAGATTTCAGTAAAGAATCTTTCAAAGGCTCAGCTATAGAAATGTTTTCAAGAAACTCTGCTCTTTTTGATAGGGTGCAATTAGCAATAGAACCCATTAAAAGCAACTGAGATGAACCTAAAGCTTTATCCAGTTGAAGTAAGAAGGATCGTACTTCTGCTGGAACAACCGAATCTTCGCTGTTAAGCAAATGTCCGGTTGCAGCTAGAAAATGTTCGGCTGTGCCAAGAACTTGAGAAGCACTACGAAGGAGATTCTCAGTCTTTGACCAAACAGGTTGAGTGAGACGAAGACCATCTACTGGCTTTTTTCCCAATAAAGATGACATAGATTTGTCACAACTGGGAACAAGTCTACCCAGTGAAGAATCAAAGATATCAAAATCCTTGTACTTAACCTGATCAGTAAAGGATGACATTCCAAATCCTGAGATATTGTTATTAGAAACCTTTTCACTAGCAGAATTAGCGATACCTTCATTAATAAATTGTAAAGCAAAAGCCATATGGCCAGATTCAGGAAAAGAATTGTGAGAAGTCACAGTATCCTGAGAAATACCACAGGAAGCCTCAAAAGTTGAAGAAGGTTTCTTCGGCTTGGAAGGAGAGAGAAAAGGGATATGTGCTTCATCCCTCATCAAGGTATACACCTTATCCCTAAGATCCTTCAAGGAAGGAGGATCCTCAGTCTCCTTGGTGGGAGGTTGTTGAGCTGACTTAGAAGAAGGCTCAGGGGCCGTCTTTGATACCTTGGGAGAAGAAGAACTTTCAACATCCTCATCAGTGAGGAAAGCCCTTTCATGACTCCCAGGGGAAACAGAAAGCTCGTCATCCTCCCTCTCATCACATTCTACAGACTTAGCTGGAGAAGGTTGATGAGAAGAAACTCTATTTTCCAGTAGAGTCATACGACTGGATAGAGTATGGAATTCTGCCTTGAAAGACTCACCAAAGTCTAAAAGTAACTTCTGTAAACCATCCAAAGGTGATGCATGATCAGAAACCTGAGTACCATGTGAAGAACTAGAAGCTTGAGAGTCAGGTACGGTGGTAGAAGGGGCTACTGCAGAAGTCAAAGATACTGCTACGGGTAGAGCAGGAGCTAAAGGTGGTGCAGTAGCTACCCCAGAAGGGGGACCATAGAAATTGTCCCTATAAGGCCAAAAACCAGGTTGGTTTGGCATAAACCCACCATAAGGGTAAGACTGTGGCCAAGGTGGCTGAGACCATGAGGGTAAAGGTTGTGTGCCCGTGTTGGGAAGCATATACCCACAATAGGATAATGGGGGTCTAGAACCTGGCAAGTTCAAGCCCATAGCTGTACCTGGGACAGAACTAATAGTACCCGCTGAATTAACAGACCTAGATAAAGTATGAGTCACCGAAGTTGACGTAGGTACCCCCCCAAAATGCATGGCCGAACCTTGTGAAAGGGTCGGATAGGTAGCATTACCAGACACCGTTGTCGAAACTCCGGTCAATGTACTGGTAGTTTGGGGGGGACTTAAAGGTAGTGACCCATCTAAGAGATAGTCCGAACCAGGAATACTTACATACGGACTATTCAAATTAAAGTCCATAATAAATTTTACTTTAGTCAAAAAAACACAAATAATTTGTTTAGAAATTTAAACAAAACAAGGGAATATATTTCCAATAAAATACACAATATATATGAAAAGCAATTAAGCTATTCAAAAAACTAAACACTTCTCTGTTGAATCTGTTTGATGTGCACGTGTGACCGATGTCGCAGATGGAAATTGAATGGAAGAATATGGGCAAACAGGGGTATATGTCCGGACCAGTGAGAATACGTTTATTTTTAGTTGGGATTTTCCATCTGACCTATGACGCAATTGGGGTTACACTCAGAATTTATGATGGTAACGTATTTATAGCTATAAAATTCGACATACTTAGACGCGGACGTTGGATTTATGTACATACGAAAAACCTGTAGTGAACAAAACATTTATACTGGACTTTGCTATGTACACTTTCATGTACGATTTATACTGTTCTTAACATTACTTGTAATTGTATATTAAATTGAATTGATATAACATTTGGTATCCGAATTTATATTTTGATTATTGATACTGAGAGCTACTCACCATAACATTTGTTATAGTCCGAACCCTGTTATATATACACATGGGATATCAGTTTGCACCACTGGAGTTAAGCAAGCAACAATAGACCAACCTTTAAATATGGTATATGACTGATGATTGTTTCCCATCATTACGAAAGCAGAAAATGTAAGCCTGATTTGTCTTCTTTGCTTCGATTTTTATGACTGATAATAATATTAATTTGGTTTTTTTTTCTATAATTTTTTTTCCCCCTATAATTCGAAAGTAGAAAATATTCGAAAACGACAATAAGCTAACTTAGATTTGTATTGAAATTTCTGGGGGGAAAATCTGAAAAAAAAAATACATATACTAAATGTATAAGCCATACTACATCTCGGTTAGCAGTTCGGTTGCAAAATTCGAAATATGAGTATATGATAATTTTCTTCGTATATATATCTCTGATTTCGTTTACATAAATAAACGAAAAATTGAAATAATGTGTATGAAGAACGTAATTCATCTATGAAAACCAGTGGATATCTAAGTGTCGTGTCATACATGTATTATATAAATAGATTTAAATGTAGTTCATAATCGAAAGATTACAAATCTTATCATAACCAAACACAGTGAGAGTAAGAGTTTATATTTATACTATTTCCCCAATTACAGGTGATAGATTTTTGAGGATAACAATAGAAAATCGAAGTGACACATGACCCTGTACATAACATTTTAGATAAACTTGTCGAGACCATATCAAAATGAACAGAACAATTAATTTATTTCCCTGCGGATAACGGATGGATTAGAGTCTACTAACTTAAAGGTAATTTTTAAGATTTGTACATATGTAAACATATAGAAAAGCATACTTTATTATCTGATATCACATTATATAACATTTTGTTATATTTATCGTCATACATGAACAACCTAAGAGACTTGATAATATAACCCCGTGAAATTAAATTAAAATAAAATTACATTAAAGTCTGTAGGTCTATAATCGACACTTTGGCTGCTTTAAACGCAAGACCGTGTAGAATATATCTTATTAACACAAGTTTACAGTTTGAAAGCTAGGGGAAGACTGCCCCAGCAACAGTTTACAAAACGTAAATTAATTCCAAGATAAGGGTATTAAAACATTATAAAAGGTTCTAATAAAATATAAATATAATTGTCCAATGTTATGTAATAATATCAGGATTTTTGTCCTCCGGCTAAACTTTATAAAATAGCGATAATTGCTTCTTTTGAAGTTCAATGTAAGTTTAGCACTTTTGACAGCCATCGGATTAAGTTGTAAAAATAGTAAATCCATAATCTCTTTTGATATTTGAAATAAGAAACCTTATATTTAAGAATAAAGAAACATTTAAAACAAGAAATATGCAACTTAAAACTAAAGTTCATATAAATATTCAAAACGAGAGTTCATATAACTATTCAAAACGAGAGTTCATATACATATTCAATTCAAAACGGGGGTTCGTAAAAAGCACTTTGCAAATTATAGTAAAAGTTCCCAATATCACTTTTCTTCCGGTTATACAAGTGTCGTTCCATTAAATGTCAAATTATTTGACTCTTTTAAAATAAGATTTTATGTCTCCGATATCCTACTGTAAACTATAAACGCATATATTTATATCTACTGTACTTTACGTTCCATTTTTTTTAATGCAGCAAACAGCAACAACAAAATCTTTATATAAAATGTAAACTTGACTTTTCCCATAGTATTAGAGATGCGTTGGATAAAAAATGACCATATGCAAATGTATATCAACACATCTGTTAATTTTTAGAGTTGACAAAATCTATATATATATATATGTGCAAACTTTTATTTTTCTGGAAGTTGACTTGATATAAGAAACCTACAACGTCGATGTTTTTATCCGACGCAGCTCATAATTAACATTAATTCTGAAAATTGTTCATTGTTTCTCTTAAATAGCAGCTAATACAAATGATCATTCTTTTTCCCCCTTACCTTTCGTTTAGATAAATTGGTACAATGGATCCCAGCGTTAATACAGAGAAAACAGACATCATGAAAGAAGACACAAAAAACAACGTCCACAATAACTGGCGACGATTTATTGTGGGTCCTATCATAGTATTTTACACTTTTGTTTTCCAAGCAATATTTACCATAACATCGCAATATGCATTCTACATCCTTCAGAAACAGAAATTTGCCAATAAGACTATGGACAATTCTCAAAACAATCAATCAGTATGCGTGCAAAATAAATCTTTAGAAATATTTCACGAAATGGAAGAAATTCAAAAAGAGGTTGCAACATGGAACGTTTATTGCAACTTGGGAACTGGTATACCGTCTTTTGTGGCTGTTATTTTAATAAACTCGTACAGTGACAGAATCGGGAGGAAGAAAGCTTTCTTGATTCCGATTTGTGGAACGATAATAAACGCTTCATTCTGCGCAGCCGTTGCGTATTTTGAAATAAGTATTTACTATATACCAATAACATTATTCCTTGAAGGACTTAGTGGGGCCTGGATAGGGATGATACACACTGGATATGCTTATGTAGCCGATATTTCAGAGGCTGGAAAGTCAAGGACATTAGCCATGGCTACACTAGACATTTGTATAGGAGTCGGAATGGTAATGGCTCAATTAGTAGTTGGATATTTGATACATTGGACTGGTTTCTTCATTCCGATGATAACTATAGACGCTTGTCTTGTAGTGTCCTTCATTCTGGTTCTTATGTTACCAGAAACAGTTCAAGCTGCACCAAAAGAAAAAATAAGCCCAGTGCAATACGTCAAAAATGTTTTCGAATTTTATGTAAGTCCAGAATTAGCCGGTAAAAGATGGAAATATATTATCTGTACAACAGTATTTTCATGCTCCATATTAGCATATTTTGGAAGAATTTCAGTAGAGACTGTATACCAACTGAGTTCCCCATTCTGCTGGAATTCGGTTCAGATCGGTTGGTTCGCAGCTCTCAGAAGTTTACTTCAATTTATGATTGGAATGGGTCTAGTAAAACTTCTACAGAAAGGTTTCTCTGATGAAATGATTGGTTTTGTTGGAGCACTGACGTCAGCTGGGTCGTCTGCATTGGAGGCATTGGCTTACAATGATTGGATGATGTATTTAGGTATGTAGACCAATGAACTGGTGTCAGTAGCAGCGTGAAGTCTTTTAAATAATAAAAAAAAAGTAGCCGAATCAGTAAACGGGTTATTTCGGTATGGAAGGATTACTTTCTTTACAAGATTTCAAAAAGTACTAAATTATCAACATAACTAGGCTTTTGTGTTGTATATCATTTTTATTTTAAATGTGTATTTATTGTTAAATGTCGAAAGCTTATAATATATGTCGTTTCATATTATTAATTCTAGGTGAAACCAACATGATGATAACAATGAAAACGGTCATGTGTTTAACATGTTTTAAGCAATCAATGTGTCGATTAGCAACATAGAAAGTCACCACACAAAGTGCAACAAAACAACAAACGACAATTCAACAAACATGTCAACCACGAATTGGAAATGATATGTAAAGTCATATTCACAAAAAAAGACATTTTTTAAATTACCAAAATACAAAACAAAAGCATGATTTTTTTATTGCCAGTCCCCATACTCTTAAGAGAGATCAGATGGGCATTTCCAGGACTTGCGAACAAGTTTCAAGCCAGACCTACATTTGCGTTCCCAGTCTTGTTAGTTCCAAAAACTATTCCAAAGTTGTTTTTTTAAAGTGATAAAATGTGAATGTCGGGTTTTTGTGGGTTTTTTCCCTGAAAGATAACAAAATAAATATCTATTACAGTTCCAGCGGTTGGTATAACAGCTGTCCTACCCCAGCCAATGATGAGAGGTATCATGTCAAAGATGACGCCCATGGAAAAACAAGGTAAGAAATAGAAAACATATATAACACATGTGTAAAGGACCACATTCTTTGTTGTTCACACTCTGTGAACTGAACGCTGGAAAGCGTGTATTTTATAATCCGTGTATAGATAAATAGGATATAATGTTGTTTTATACCAGGAAATCATACTTATGGTCAGATAAACCCATTTTGGTCAGATAAAGACATTATCTTTACACACACATGTCCTTATTATAATGAATAGTTTATAACTAGTTTAATCTGGGAACATTATAATAAATAATATATGTTCCGTCTTTCTGGTTTGATATATGTAATTGCTTTCTAATGAAGAAAATTGTTATTATTGTTCAAAGTAAACACAATCTAAAACTTAATACTAAATACTACTTTGTAATTCTGTTTCCAGGTGCCATGTTTGGAGGTTTAGCCGCCATGGACATAGCTTTCAGCATGATAGCAGCAGTAACTGCTAACTCGATATACTCCTCTACCTTATCTATATATAGAGGCATTGTATTCTTTGTTCTATCATCTTACGATGCGATAGGAGCATTTTTGATATTGTAAGTAAAACAGTTTAAAGTCTGCCAATTGATATTTTATCGTATGTTTTTCTATGTTGTGATGCTATGCAATTGTTTCAGAAAAAGGGGAAGGTTTTGGGTCCATTAAAACGTTTAATCCCGGCGCTGCAAATGTTTGCACCTGTCCTAAGGTACAGTAGTTGTCGTTTGTTTATGTAATATAAACGTGTTTCTCGTTTCTCGTTTTGTTTATATAGATTAGACCGTTGGTTTTCCCGTTTGAATGGTTTTACACTAGTAATTTTGGGGCCCTTTATAGCTTGTTGTTCGGTGTGAGCCAAGGCTCCGTGTTGAAGGCCGTACTTTAACCTATAATGGTTTACTTTTTAAATTGTTATTTGAATAGAGAGTTGTCTCATTGGCACTCACACCACATCTTCCTATATCTATAAACGTCCTTTCGTTTTGTCTTGACAGACAAATGTAATTCGTCCACTTAAAAAAAAAGAAGGTTAAAATCTATTGCATACTGTAAGCCAACTTATTTTCGCGGATACTTTTTTTCGCGTTTACTTTTTCTGCGGACTATTTCACGACTATTTAGTTTCGCGATTTTCTGATTAACTTGGTGTAAGGAAATATCCAAGTTTTACATGTTCGCGAAGATTTATATTCCCGTTATTTTTCTGCTCGCGAAAAAAAAATCATTCACGAAAAAAAATTAGTTTACAATAGTATCTAGCATAATATATACCTTTAGCTACACGAATGAAAAGACCGAGTTTACCCTTCTAAAATTATTTTAAAAGTGTATTTCCTCAGATTTTCTAGTATGGTTTTGCTCGAGGTTTTTGTCTTTGAATGGTCAGTTGCATCTTCGCCGTGTTCTTTATGTTGTTCATGTTTCACTGCCTCATGTAATGCATTAAGATGAACTGCCTGGTAATTTTTGCAAATAGAATAAAATCGCTGTAAAATGACTTGCGCGAAATAACCGGAAGAATTCTCTACAAGCGGTATTTGAATAAAGTTGCGCGTGATTGTACTTTTCATCATCGATTCTCAGGTCAAGTCTGGTCCCTGGTACTGAGATGCCCTACCGAATTCAGCTTCACAAATTGAACAACTGTAAAGCAATTACTGACAACTGAAACTCGTACATAATCTTGTTCATTAGACCATGCATTTAACCCCCCCCCCTTTTTTATACTATATGACGCAAAAAATACGTATGTGGTAAAAATTGTAGGATATAACTATATTTAGTTTAAAGGGACTAGAGAAGCCATTGCCCAACTTCAACCACTACTAAACAAAGGGCCAATGCACCCATACAAAAAATAATTTACATATATAGGGCCATATGCATATATGTCAAATGTATGGATTGATTTTGGGAGTAAAGGGATTAAAACTATTTGTATGTTTTGGTTGATATATTTTATATGGTGCTTCACTAATTAGCATACATTACTTTGACCCCTATAAGGTTATCTAAAATACTAACAACTCTGCCCTTGTCAAACAAAGGTTGCAGATAAACATAACGAATAAATATCATCCATTGTCTAATACCGCACATAAATGACCTTTAACTGCTTCTGACCAGACTAGGTCAATTAATAGTAATCAGCTGATAACCTTATTGTGATATCAAAGTGAAACATCGATCATAGTTATTAATAATATTTATAACTTTACAAAATACGTTTACCCTGGCACATGTCATTACGGTGTCCAAAGTCAAAAACACTCAGTTGTTGTCTTTATTTTTTATATTTTTTTTTATTGGTGTACTTTTAAGAATTAGGCATTAATTTAAGACCGTTTGTCTGAAATATTTACAGACTTGGGGCAGTTCAGATCTTTACAAATATATGGAGACTCGTTGTATTGTTGAAGATGATCTGATGTCTTTACAGATTAATGTTGTTGACATAGTCCTTGTCTCGTAATATTTTATAAACAATGACTGTCAAGAAATAAGCCTGAAATATTATATCATGAGCGTAGTATATTCATATGATAGCTGATGCATGCATATCATACAATGGTTATCCTGTCGAGACTCCAAATATTTTTTGTTTAAACGTTTATAAATTGTACCACCTTGATGCTCCAATAGATATAGGAAGATGTGGTGTGAGTGCCAATGAGACAACTCTCCATCCAAATAACAATTTAAAAATTAAACCATTATAGGTTAAAGTACGGCCTTCAATGTATATATTTCAGAAACTTGGGAGTTATCAAGTTATGGTGAAAATGGTTCACCACTGATAAACCAATATCTGCACCTATTAATCTTATTATAAAACCATCATAAACATGATCCTATTTCTATACTATTTTACTTTTGTAGGATACTTTACATTGGATCATACAGGACTAGCAAAGGCACCGCAGCCGAGAAGGAATATCTCATCTCATCATAAACAAGATTTCTCAAGACTTTACGAGATTATTTTTTTTCGCATAATTTCAGTATTCAGGAATGGAAATAGATATGATATTTTGGTTCTTGATGTGATAGTACTTATTTTATTGTCATAGCATGTAAACGTTGATCGAATGTGATTGCAGCTATTATCTGTAACTTAAAATATGATATTAAACATTGTTTTGAAAATTTTAAAAATAAATTATATTGTGGAAATATTTTATATGTGAAAGTCTGAATGTTGTGTGCTGCTTAAGCGAAATGCAAAAATCGCTTGCTCTACCACACTGAGGATATTGTCTTATAAAAAAAGAGGTGCATAAAATTGCTTACAAATTTGTGGTTTGCTTCATATCCAGTGGCAAGTGTTTTATGCATGTTCAGGTGAGAATGAAATAAACAAATCCAATAGATAGATTTGCAAAACTATTGACCAGTATGAAGTATCACCCCTGCCATACACAACGTGAAAGTTTTATATGGACAGAGCGTTTCTTGCAACCTTTCACTTACAGACCTCTCCAAGAGCTTGTGAAAGGATTTTCAACCTGCATGTCAGGAATGTTTCTGTGCACAAGGCAGCAAATATGACAATTTTGTATTATTTATGGCTACATACTTAATAATATTCTCAGCAAAGGCAAACAGACACTTCTCTTAAAATTTGACAAAAGACTATCCCACTGCATGATCACAGCCGAATGAAGGCCCCCTTTTTGGCAATAGTTTACTGCAGCATGGGATATGTCATTTGGTTGTTTGTAATGATGAGTTGCTGTCTCATACCTCTCAATTCTTATTCTCCATGCACATTGAGCTTGAGATAAAATTAAATAAGAACATATAGGTTCTTACACAAAGATATTTGACTCAAAGTTGAAAATAATTTGACAGTGCTATGGCAAAAAATGAGAAGACCAAAAGATATACAACAGTTAACAAAAAATAATGTACTCAGCAACAGTATGCCTTTTGCAAATTTAAATATTAGGAAATATCAAAATAAATTAGTTTACGCATATTTTTTTTCATAAAATTTTAAATTATAGCCAGTCACAGATATAAAAGACAAACTTCAAACAACATACTGATATTAGATTGATTTATGGTTTTAATCCAATGCAGAAATCATATTACAGTGAATAATGTTTAAACCGAACCTCCTCAGGACTTAAGATTTTGTTCAGTTTTGTTCGATGTTCCGTTTTATCAGGTTCACAACGCACATAATTTGATATGACAGTGCTTACGAACATGTTTGGGTTAATCAGGTTTAAGTTAAGTCACGTTTCACTGTATATTTTAATAAAAAAAAACATCACAGTGAACCTTCTTTACCACCACCTTTAGTGTTGGATGTAACTTGTTTTATTCCTGGCTTGATAAAACAAATTTCAATTAAATTAGGATTTGCTTCTCCCCTGCTAAGCATGCAATATTTATGAGTAAAAGCAGACTACTTTGGATTTGACTAGCTAGACAAAACTTTTTATTTAAGCTATATATAGCTTGTTATCTGGGACAAATAAATAAATTATTAGATTTAACATTTTTGCCAGTGGTCAAGGATTCCCAATAATAAATGTATCCAATAATTTCTGAATTAACAGAATATGAAACAGCATAGAAATTCCTGTGTAAAGAGAATGTCATCAAACAAAATGTATAAAATAGTTGTTTATTACATACATTGTACTAACGTTCACATTTAGTAAAAGAAAATGAAATAAAATGATAAATTACAACATAAAATAATCTCCTGGATTGTTCTTTATTGCACCTGTACCACGTGCTAGGTGTACACTTGTGCAGCTGCAAGTCTGTCCATGAAAGGTTGAACAAGTTCACTTGTGGCAAAGTTAAAAATCAGTCCAAATGTGATAGAGATAGGTAAGGCTGGTAGTGCCTTACGGAATATGGCTAATAATAATAATGTGAAACATAAACCCTGAAATAGAAAAATATAATACCTATAATTTCTTTTCACAATTAGGTTAACATTCAAATATACTGTATATACATGTTTTGAAAAAATCCCCAGAATGTGACCTACCCAATTAAAATATTGCCAGGTTTGTACTTCATGAGCAACTCAACAGGTGCAACTTGTTGCACAGGATCTGCTAACCAGTTCAGAGCAAATGAGATCACCCAAGGTTCTGAGTTTTTCTGTTATGTTTAGTAAACTATTGTTTGCCTTTTGTTTTTGCAATAGGATTTGGTTCATGTTTTGTATTACTAATTTTTATATAAATTTCATTGACTAATATTTTGTATTTTTTTAAATCAAAGAAAAAGAATGACTTAAATGTTGCCAATTTAATGTTATCAAATATTTACGAAGAACTATTTATATGAAAGTGCCATGCTGTAATCACTCAGTTATGAAGATGCTTTTGTTTTATTTAACATTGGATATTTTTTTTTCAATAGTAAACCCAAAGATAGTTCAGGTTTTTATTTTTACTAGTTTGTTCCTCCAAATATGACTATATACTTACAATAAGAATTGCTACAAAACAAGCTAAAGTTGTATTCCAATCCCCATTGGACGAAGCTTTACCAACTAACACACCATAAAATATAAAGTCACCAAGTCCTAACTTTACTCCTCCTGCAAGGCAAATAAAAAGTAACTGTGATACACTGTGATAAATTGTTGTTTGCTGAATGTCCAGTGGCAAGTATTTGATAGATATTCTTAATATTTACCAAGAAAACTATAAGGTAATAATTAGACATGTTGCTTGACACTCCAGTCATAATTTCTACATTGCAATTAAACATATGTTGCTAAGAAACACACTGATAAAATTCATAAGTACTATGAGACAAATGCTGTAATAATTTCTGTATTTTTTTTATGCTAGAAGTATTTACTAAGCTGTAAATGTATATTCTATTGGTCACTTAACTTTAACTTATAGACAAGCAGCTCTTTTCAGAAAAAAATCTTTAGTGTAGGAATACTTGTAAGTCATACATATTTCTTTACAACTTAAAATAAATTTTAAATATAAGAGTTTTGATGAAAAGAGTCACAGTTTCTAAACTTTCAAGAAAGTTAATTCAAACTTATTTAGGTGTTTTTTGAAGATTCAGTCCATCTTATATTCAAAATATTGAAAAAGATTTATTTTTCATCTGATGTTTAGGGTGATTAGGTCTGAAATTTTCAAGAAAAAATGCCTTTTATAAAAAAATTCAAAATTAGGTCTTTCTATATCTTAGCCTACAATAAATTTCAGGACAAAGAAATTTAATACAATGGACATGATGCTATTGTTTTGTCAATTTCTAAAGTTCTAGATGTATGTTTTGATATCAAATAGAAAGAATGAACACCTACTTTCTTCATCTGGTTCATCAGCACTTCTTGTACTATTTCTATTTTCTCTCGGCTGTCTTACTTCAACATCACTTCTATGTTGATCTGTTTCTCCCAAAGCATTAACAGCGCTACGTGCCTGCAAGAAAATTTACAAATAAATCATAATATTTAAGGGCAGATCCAGTCATTTTTAAAAGGGGGTTCCATCCAAGGATAAAGGGGGGATTCTATATCCCTATTAAAAAGCATTGATTCTTAAAAGAATAAGAGGTTCCAACCCCTGGAATCCCCCTCCCCTAGATCGGCTACTGATACTGATTGATTGTTGGCTGCTTATAATTAGCAGCAAAGTAAGAGGCACATTCTGATTGAGAAAACTGAAAAAAAAGTTTCCATGTGAGAAAAAGTTACTTTGACTATGAAATATCAAGTAGAATTGCCATTACATTATAAGTTTAGTTTTCAGTATGTCATACTGGTAGGTATCAAAAGCTAAATTAAGATAGTTAAAAAGTTAAAAAAGATATCCTACTCTTTGTGATTCTGTACTACTAGAAGACATGGTTGTATCTCTGCCTGGACGTCTTCTGAACCCTCGTTCATCTACATCATCTGTTGCTTCCTCTGATCTTCCTGTAAATCCTCCATCATCATTGTCGTCTGCATCTTCTGTGGCAGATGGACCATTTAAACTTACAGCTAAAATGTAATCTTACATCAGTAAAATGTTCACACAATTTTTCTCTTGGTGAAATTTTTTTACTTTCACTAGTAACAATTACTGTAAACCAACTTATTTTTTCAAGCAATTTATTCTCACTACTTTCGTGTATATGAAAATAATGTGAATATGCACTACTTGGACCTTTCCTTCTCTATTTCTATGGATACATATCCCTTCCAGAACCCATTGTATAAAAAAAAATAATCAACGTGTGGTTGCCAGTGATCTCAAAATATGATTGGATGATTTTAAGGGTCATAACCTTTTCAGCTAACTGGATGAATCAAAATGTGCTAACAGGTGTTAATGAAACTGACAACTTCACAGAAAGGGGTAAAACATGAAATAAATTTTAGTATCTCAAAAATAAGTTGGTTTACAGAACTTGTGCTGAAGCATGTTTGAACTTAAAAAGCTCCTTTTAAAAAAAAAGACATTTTACACATTAATAATTGTGTCCCTCAATTTCAAGCATGTCCTTCTAAGGTCAAAAGGATAAAAAATATTAAATAGGATACAAAAGAATAATATTGAGAATTTCCCATTTAATTGCTTTTCATTTTAGATATTTTAATATGAACATTTTAAATATTTTAATATGAAAAGTTGTTTGTACATTTCAAACCTCATGTAGAGAACACTACAGACGAAATAATAAAAGAATTCTACAAAACCATTCCAAAACGTCTACTTCAACTAGAAACGGGATTTTATTCAAACTTGAAATCATCATCAACTAGACTTGTCATTCCTTTCCTACTCATTCAACTTTGGAAATCCTGTGACTTTGTGTACAGCAAATAGGGCAAAATGCCCTGTGTATTGTTGAAAACAGAATACACAAAAAAAAAATCAATTTTGTTTGTCACAATTGAATCTGTATTGTAGCACACATCATTTATATCATAAAGATTCCCTTGAAAGGTTCAAAGGTTCAAAACCCACCCTATGTAGATAACTTCAAGTCTATACAATGCTTGTTCACCATTAAACATGCAGGTTTTTAGCTAGGATATTAAAGTTCAGGTACCATAGAAGTATCTAGCAGTGAGGTATGTTTGCAAGTGCATTTTTGCTTTATTTTTAAGTGCAAAATTTGGACCTATTAACAAAATGAAAAGCAAATGGGCAAAATATATTATACTTGATCCTTCTGGCATATATCCTAAGTTTATCTCTGAAAAGAATTTAAAAAAAATATATATATTTTTTATTTGATTTATGTCTGGATTAAGCCTGGCATGATCAGACTCTGTTACAAAAATTTGAAAGATGATTTCACTTACAGAATTTACTATCAAGACAAAACGTATCTTTGGCTTAACAAATAACATTTTTGGGAAATGCATTCCAATTAATCTAGTTAAACATCATGAACATTAACCACCTCTGAGTCAGTAATTTTAAAAAAAGAAAAAATTGGCGAAAATAAACAGCATTGAAAAAATTTATGAATTAAAAAAAACAACTAAACCATGTTATCTCAATAACTACAATTCAAAACAAATGTCCCCATGGGCACTTTTTATATTAAATAACATAATGACTATACATAGTAGATATAGTAATATCAAATTAGAATTAGAATTCAATTCTTTAAAACAAAATCAGATCTTAGATTAAGATATAAGGACTGCTTTTACAATCCTTTATAGAGAAATAATATATATATATACAGAGTTATGCAATAAATATTCTTCATCTTCTATTTATTGCTATATATTTTTTTAAACAATATGAGGTCATTTTTGGTTGATATCATATAAACAGAGATATCTGGAATATGTTTTTTATTTTTTGCTGTGAAGCTTTCTCAATATGCTTTATATTTCAAATGAATAAAATTGTAAAAAAAAAGCATTATTTATGTTAACATCATGATAAACAAAGAAAAAATTATGACAAATGAATTAAATAATTAAGACAATCCTGCTTTTTTTTGCACACGGTTAATAAAAATCCCAACCATTAATGCCTTAACAATAATAAGATAGACTACAAATATTGTATACAGGTTGAAAACATAAAAAGAGGGAAACAATACAGTCATATATAAAACCATTATATAGTATACAAAGTCAATGTCAAATTAATGAAATAAAAGTCATAAGAAACGAGTGACCAGTAAAAATAATGTTCTTCCAATTCTTGAACCAATGCATACAAATATCATCAACTTAGTCTTCTGTGCACGAATTTATCATTTGTTTCATGTAAATTTTGTATAATCGTCATTTTTTTTCAATTGGTCAGTGTTTTTGTGAAAATATGGCAGGTATAAATATGAATTAATTAAAGAATTTTTTTCAGAAAAATTTATATGCGCATAAGTTTTATAATGAAAACTATCCATTGAGTTATAAAAAAAACATATGCATTGTTTTTTGGTTTGAGGTTTCTTATGACTTTAAGTACTATATTGTAGATTTACATTGTAGATTTATGTCGGACATTACCGTCAGATTTTCGATTGTTGGTCAATGATGAAAAAGCTGCAGATACAACACTAAATTAATTAACAAAGGTCTATTAAGGAGCCTGAACAAATTATTAGTATAGCTATTGCATTAATAACTAAGCTAAATCAACAAACTGCATAACTAATTGATAATTAATTTTTTTTTCTTCTTCTTCTTATGGTATCCAGTTATCCATCAGATTTTTGATGATTACTAACTGCTGCGCATGCGTAGGATAATAATAAATAAATATTTACAAAATAAGTTTTTAAATAGGAGCATGCTCGCATTGGCATACCCCTTATATGTTCCACTGCAGTTTATTGTTATTAATCTTTTAAATAGTTGTGGAAAGAAAACAATACAAACAATAAGTTAGTTAATTAGTAAAGATTCTATTATCATCTTTTTTTTTCATGACTAGTATAGGAATAAGCCATTTTATTTTAAAGGTTTAAAAACAAATATATTAATTAAACCTACTGGTTTCTTTCTGTGGTTTCTTTTTCTTTTTACTGGATTTCTTGTCTTTTTCTCCCTCAGAATCTGAAGCCATTCCTGCTACATTCCACACCATTGTAGCTGTAAATATAACAATATTCTACATTTTAAACAAAATACTTCAATAATTTCTAATACACAATGTACCACAAATACTGTACAACAGCCTGAACAGGTATTCAGTCATGTTCTTTGTTATATTTCCTATTGATTTGCATATCTAACTTTTTTTTAAAGTTGTCTGTTCTTTGAACAAAATGTCCAAATAGCTCCTACTAAAATATTTCCTGAAATTTAAAGTTTAGGGAAAACCAATTTTTCACCTAAACCATACCAAATACTAAGACTTTTTTCTTATGAAAAGTTTTTGTATTAGAATTCTCAAACAATGCCAGAATGCACTATAAGGAGATTTATAACTATAGAGAATCATAAATCTCTCTCCGCAAGTCCAAAAATATCAGTTGATTTTGGAAATCAGCACAATCAGGTTTCATAACAGAGTAAAAGACTTTATCACTTAGAGAATTTCTTGGCATGCAGGGAACAATGAAGTAGTCAACCATCTTTTTATTCATATTAGTAAAAAACCAGATGCTCCGCAGGGCGTAGCTTTATACGACCGCAGAGGTTGAACCCTGAACGGTTGGGGCAAGTATGGACACAACATTCAAGCTGGATTCAGCTCTAAATTTGGATTGTGATTAAATTGTTGACACAGCATAGGTTTCTGACACAGAATGAATGTGTTCTAATGAACTTAACATTTTTGTTTTCTCTTGGAGCAATTCACTATGCTGTTGAATATTAATCCTCTCAAAAAAATGTTTGAAGAAATTTTCTTTTTATTTATGAAATTTCAAATGAGAAAAATTGAACCCAATTTTTTAATCACATCCCCCTTTCCCTTATTCCAAAACTAATTTCAATTAAAATATTCTAATGGAGTTTGCAACAATAACTACTCATTTAAATACATCATAAAATATTAAGATGTAAAAAAAACTGCTTGTTATCACTGAATGGTTAAGATTATTTAAATGTATCAGTTGGTAGTAAAAAATGAATATACATTGTATATTGTATATAACAAAGATTTAAGTTGATTCTGGACAAAGAAAGATAACTCCAATTAAAAAAAATTCTTGCAATAAGATAATTCTTGCTTACTATTCTGGACAAAGAAAGATAACTCTAATTAAAAAAAAATTTGCTATTTCACAATATTGTGAAATTAGATATTTCTTGCCATTGCACAATACTGTGCAATTGAAAAGACTTGCTATTGCACAATACTTAATATAATAATTTAAGATCCTGATTTGGACCAACTTGAAAACTGGGCCCATAATCAAAAATCTAAGTACATGTTTAGATTCAGCATATCAAAGAGGCCCAAGAATTTAATTTTTGTTAAAATCAAACTTAGTTTCATTTTGGACCCTTTGGACCTTAATGTAAGCCAATTTGAAAACGGGACCAAAAATGAAGAATCTACATACACAGTTAGATTTGGCATATCAAAGAACCCCATTTATTCAATTTTTGATGAAATCAAATAAAGTTTAATTTTGGACCCAGATTTGGACCAACTTGAAAACTGAGCCAATAATCAAGAATCTAAGTACATTTTTAGATTCAACATATCAAAGAACCCAACCGATTCATTTTTTGTCAAAATCAAACTAAGTTTAATTTTGGACCCTTTGGACCTTAATGTAGACCAATTTGAAAACATAACCAAAAGTTAAGAATCTACATACACAGTTAGATTCGGCATATCAAAGAACCCCAATTATTCAATTTTGATGAAATCAAACAAAGTTTAATTTTGGACCCTTTGGGCCCCTTTTTCCTAAACTGTTGGGACCAAAACTCCCAAAATCAATACCAACCTTCCTTTTATGGTCATAAACCTTGTGTTTAAATTTCATAGATTTCTATTTACTTATACTAACGTTATGGTGCGAAAACCAAGAAAAATGCTTATTTGGATCCTTTTTTGGCCCCTAATTCCTAAACTGTTGGGACAAATTATTCAATTTTGATGAAATCAAACAAAGTTTAATTTTGGACCCTTTGGGCCCCTTTTTCCTAAACTGTTGGGACCAAAACTCCCAAAATCAATACCAACCTTCCTTTTATGGTCATAAACCTTGTGTTTAAATTTCATAGATTTCTATTTACTTATACTAACCTAAACTCAAAAATCAATACCAATCTTCCTTTTGTGGTCATAAACATTGTGTTTAAATTTCATTGATTTCTATTTACTTAAACTTAAGTTATTGTGCGAAAACCAAGAATAATGCTTATTTGGGCCCTTTTTTGGCCCCTAATTCCTAAACTGTTGAAACCAAAACTCCCAAAATCAATCCCAACCTTTCTTTTGTGGTCATAAACCTTGTGTCAAAATTTCATAGATTTCTTTTAACTTAAACTAAAGTTATAGTGCGAAAACCAAGAAAATGCTTATTTGGGCCCTTTTTGGCCCCTAATTCCTAAAATGTTGGGACCAAAACTCCCAAAATCAATACCAACCTTCCTTTTATGGTCATAAACCTTGTGTTAAAATTTCATAGATTTCTATTCACTTTTACTAAAGTTAGAGTGCGAAAACTAAAAGTTTTCGTACGACAACGACGACGACGCAGACGACGACGCCAACGTGATAGCAATATACGACGAAATTTTTTTCAAAATTTGCGGTCGTATAAAAAGGATCTTGATATTTACATTTTGGTAGAATTACAAATTGATATCAAAAACACTATACATCTTTTTCTCTTTTTAGAGGTTAAAATTTCTGAAATTTGAATGACTTGGTCACATGTTCACAAGATGTTTAAGCTTCTTACAAAAATAAAAGTAAGAAATATTCTAAAATGTCGTCTTTTGCAGCAATAAATTTCATCAGAAAACGAGGTATATTTTGCTTCTAAACGCAAAGTATAACTAAATGGTGTATAACATTTGTGTATTTTCAGGTAAAAAATTGTTAACAATATACAAGTAATAGTCATATTACACAAATACTCACATGAATAAATAAGAGCAGGGAAAATAGGTTCATTTCTTTCTTGTGCAGTTTCTACCAACATTTTCAATGGACCTTTTGGACATAATACTGCTACTAAATCTATAAGAATTACACAAGGATTACACACAAAAATATATTTTATTGATTTTCAAAATAGCTATTTTCTATGTCATTGTATGTCAGTATTTTTTGCAACAAATAGTTAATAGCCATGAAATTCAGGATCAAATTGGGATGCTGCAGTTATGAATATTTTGATTTGTCCTTAGTGTGCATGATTTAGTGAAGTATTGTTTAAAGTTGCCAAGAAAAGTTTGTAATCACAGTGCATATAAAGTGTTTTTTTTCAAACTGCGTGCTGGAATGAATATAGTATAAACACATCAATTTAACAAAATGTCTGTGTCACAATAGGTCACACTGCAGCAAACATCTTTATTGCAAAGAATTCAACATTTGAAATATTCTATTATTATTTTTGTTATTACCACAATGTAATTTTCTTGTACTGTTTTATTTTTGTAAAACTAAACTATGATTGTAATCTTTGTCATTGTCTTGTCCATAAAGTGCAAGGTTTGGTTAACAACAAAACCAGGTTTAACACACCATTTTTCTTAAAATGTCCTGTTCCAAGTCAGGTATATGACAGTTTGTTATTTAATAGTTTGCTTCTATGTGTGTAGCATTGTTAGTTGTTTATTGTTGCACTTTAATGTTTCTGTTGTTTCATTGCTTTTCTGCTATAGTTGATGTGTTTCCCTCAGTTTTAGTTTGTGTCCCAGACTTGTTTTCTCTCAATCGATTAAAGACTTTTGAACAGCAGTATACTACCGTTGCCTTTATTTAATGCCATCTGAGGGACCTCAATTGAAATAAAACACATATTTTATAAACACATGAGTAAAAACTTACCCCACACTACCATAACACCTAATACAGCCCATGTGGTCCAATCAGGTAAGTATTTAATAAATATCAACGCCATTAGTGCTGATATAACAATGAGATAGGCCTGCTGGAGAAATAATGGACCTTTCCAATGTATACAGACCATTCCTACCACACCAAAGTTCCACATCAATATAGCCACTGTTATGTAGTCCATAGGCACATTGTAAGCTTGTAGTACCACACTGAAAAAGAAGTACATTTAAGGTACCAAGGACTAAAACTTGTAATAAATGTGCTTAAGTAAATTTAACACAGATTACATCTGAACAAAATCTTCAACAGCAATCGTACAATTCAAAATGTCTTTTTGCATTGATTTCCCTACATGGGCAAAATTAAATGGATCAAGATTAGTAAAATATCAGACAACAATGTTAGTAACAGTAGCATGAAAATGATATTGTTTTATTTTTGATAACCTTGACTTATTTAACTGTAAAAAAAAATTGTGCTGCAGAAATTTGAAAAAAAAGCTTTCAGGTTTTGCATGATAAACATTGCAAACCTAACTTTTATGCACAATTAATACACTCTGATAGTTCAGATGTAATACCCAATACCCAACTCTACATAGTTAAAGCATATATCCCTAATTTATCTTGTCTACCCTAATAACAAAATTACTTACCCAAGATAAATATATGAGAACAAGAACAGTAACATTAGAGATGACATAATCAGCCAGCCGTGTATGAACTGAAATTATAAAATATATAATTATAGATTACCTATGACAACATTGTTAATTTCATTGATAACAGCTATGTGCAAACTTAGTTTCTAGCGATAATTTTTCATATCACTCTACTGTGATGAAAGAGCTTTTTTGGCTTTAAGTAAAATTATCAATAAGTAACATGAGCAAGATGAAAGGAAAATTTCATAAAATGGCGATAATAGATATTAATTTAAGAACCTTTGTGAGCACGCTCACATACCCCACGTCTTCATATTGTCACTGAAGAAACAAAAATCTCCCTAGCAAGTAAAATGAACACAATCAAATGATTCAAAAGAGCTGCGATGACAAACTACTGTTCAGTTTTTTTGGAGAATTCAAATTCAAAGCGAGAGGAGTCAACAGTAGTGAGGCAAATAAGTTCAAAGGGGCATAACTCCTAGAAAAAAAATTGAATCACAATTTCCCGTCGATATGCACAACTACATAGTATGTCCTTATTATCTGAAAAGGTTTCGTGAAATTCTGTTGTGTGGTTTGAGAGGAGTTGCGATGACAAACTGTTGCAGTAGTACATTAAAGTAAATAAGTTCAAAGGGGCGTAACTCCTAGAAAAAAATTGAATCGCAATTTCCTGTCGATATGCACAACTACATAGTATGTCTTTATTATTTGAAAAGGTTTCATGTAATTCTGGTGTGTGGTTTGAGAGGAGTTGCGATGACAAACTGTTGCAGTAGTACATTAAAGTAAATAAGTTCAAAGGGGCTAACTCCTAGAAAAAAGATTGAATCGCAATTTCCTGTCGATATGCACAACTACATAGTATGTCCTTATTATCTGAAAAGGTTTCATGAAATTCTTTTGTGAGGTTTGAGAGGAATTGCGATGACAAGAAACAGGACTGACGGACGGACGGGTCAAAAACATTATACCCTCTGCAACCCATTGAAAGAGGTGTGGAAGGACTTTTTCTGGATGTCTGGATTGGACCTTTTATTTTACAGGAATTCATGATTAACACTTTTATATAGGGACTAGGGAATTAATGATTTACCTTTTGGAATACAGGAGGACTGTTTTTAATCCAGAATTTAAAAGGATTCAAGGTTAATTTTTCAGGAAATCTAAGGATGAAATCCCCTTCTACATCAAGATTGTGTTTATTTACTGTCTGATGCCTTCAGCTTACTGCTTACCCCATACAGATTTGTCGCAAAAAAGTATTATCTATCAACATCAACGAAGTTGACCACTTTAAGTAAACTTGAAAACGTATTTTCTCAGGTCTCACCATAATTGGTTGAGAAATTTTTTATACCTTAATTTGAACAGCTTATATTCAAAAATCAAAAATAGAAAAAATTATGTGAACATAACAATTTTAACTTTTGTTTTAATTTTTTTTCTAAATCAGTTCTAAAAGGTTAACAACATGAATGTCCTTACTGCTTCAAAATGTTTTCATTAACTTACCTTATAACATCTATATTTATACAACAGGAACAGTATTATAGTCATGACAACTATCACCCCCAGTAATATAAAGGCATTAGCTAATGACTGCCAGATTTTGGTCCCAGTATTTGTCTCTGGTTTGTCGGCATCATGAAATGGTGTATAAATCCTGAAATAGTATATTTTGCATATATGCATGTTAAACAGTTTAAAACAAAATTGATAAAATGTAAACTTCTACATCAACTAGTAGGCAGAATTGTCTCATTGGCAATCGTACCACATCTTTTCATTTCCATATAATCTGCTAGGCAATAACAAACAGGATAATTGTAAAAAAAAAGTACTGTCCATCAGACCTTAAACCCTAAAAATTCTGATAAAAGTGAAACAAAATTAAACTACACAAGAGTGTATTTGAGTTAGGCCTTAGGCAGTGTGCAATAATTTTTTTTCTTGATTCACCAACAAAAGTAGACTAACACCAATTAATAGTTTCTCTCTAGGAAATATCTTATCATCTTATCTTATTGCTTTTTTCCTCAATGCTGAGTGCTTAAACAAATTTATTTTTCATATACAGTTTTTAAGAAAATCATTTTGTTTTGCTTTAATATTAAATCCCCCATAAATCTATTTCTTTCCAAATTAAAGATAAACTTACAAATAGCCACTTTTCTTTGTGTAGAAATTGACAGAGCTAATGGTTGCCACAACAACCAACATGCAAAGTGTGACTGGTACAAATAACATGATGACATGCTTTGCTCCATAGTAAAACTCTTGTTCTTCCTGTTCCTCCTCTCCACTGGTCCCTCGTCTTCTCTGTGGCCTCTCTCTGGTACTTTCTCCTTCATCTTCCGCACTGACCTGAAAAGAAAAAAATTTAAACAATGATACATGTAACACCAAAATAAAAATATTCTGCTATACGATAAACCTTATGACCAAACAAAGAAGTAAGTATTTAGGATTTCCTCCTTGAAAAAATAGGGTAGGAACATTTTCATTTTGCTCAATTATTTAATCCTTTTTAATAGGGAAACATAAAATTTTATGCAAAGAAAAAAAAACTTTACGGTAGGCATCATAGTCCTCCTGTCTAAAACTTCTCCTAGTTGTAAAATCAATGAAGACAGGCTTTCACTTACCCTTGGTTGTTGTCCCTCTAAGTCGTCATAGTCCTCCTGTCTAAAACTTCTCCTGGTTGTGGAGTCGAGGGAGGCAGAAGTAGTCATTAGAGGAGTCCTCTCTGAATTTGGCTCTGTTTCACTTTCACTCATGTGGACAAAACAGATCTATACTGAAAAAGTGAAAAAAACAATAAAGATAACAAATAATTTATACATATTCCATGTACAAAGAAAGACTGATATATTGATCATGAGTACAAATGTAGGTGCAATTTTCATAATTTTTTGTTGCTATGGACGATGAGTATGGTAACTTGTAACTCATTTTTAATTTTAAAAGCTGAGAAGTTATGAAAAAATCCACATACAGTGTACATGTATAAATTATGAATATTATGCAACTAACAGCTAAATTTGTAAATATATAAAATAGTACATCCTCCTATATAGTCATTAAAAACTCTAAAAAAATTCAACCATGTTAACAGATGTCATAACAAAAAGAATAATATAAATTGTATGTACATTGAAATAACTGGAAAAACACAGTAGTGTGGGTGGCACTTGTAAACTTCTTGCAATGGTAAGTTGGTGTTGGTATGAGAAAAGAAAGTGTTAAAATAATGGGAATAAGCTGAAATATAGAAGAGGTCAGCATGCCCTAAGTGCCTGTAATTTGAATGTGTACTTAGCATGCTTAGTGTATTTAGTTAAACATACATTTGTTGTCATATGTTTCCTCATAAGTAAGTAATCCAATGGGGAAATTTGTCTCAAAGTTGGTCATCAGGTGCAAAAAGCATCAATTTTGACGATTTTTCATCCTTTTTTTAAACAGGGAAGATGGTCATGCTGGTATAGGTATACAGCTGTAGCCTGCATGAAGATTGGACCCCAGTTAACAAATTGAAACAAACAGTTGTTAGGTGGGAGTAATTATGATCTTGGTTCAGCAGTCTAAAGACAGTCATTTGGAACAAAAATACTGAATTTTAGTAATTTTTCTGAATTTTTACTTCAAATAGGTTGAAACAGGAAATAGTTGTTTCCTATGCGTAATTCAATAAAAATTACAACTATTTTTGCCAGTTTTATGCATCTGAACTTCCTATGTAAGACTGAAGGGAAGCCCACTCCTCCAGAAAACCGAGTTTCATCAGATTTCAATTTTCCAAGTCCATATTTAAGCTCAAAATGCAATTTATACATGAGAACCATGACATTAGATAGCCTAAGGTTGACTGAACAGGCCTAACTTTTGAAATAAGTATCATAAAATTTTGCAGCCATATAAAAACTGTATGTCAGCTTTTCTCTATATTAAATAGGAATTATTATCTTTATTGTACATGTAAATTCGTAAAAGATTATGTGATACAAACCTTAAGTGAGTGTTATTTGAGGTCTGTCATGTCTGTCTAATGGTTTAATGCGTCAGGAGTTTCTATTTTTAGAACACAAATTTTCCAATTCCAAAGATATCATTCACTCTCTCTTGACGTAACATAGAAATGAATTCAAATCAGATAACTTTGAGAAACATTTAGACCTGGAGAGTGGGAAGATACCTTTTACTGCGAGATGTTTGTTTCCAAATTGGCCTCAGTAGACAAAATAATTACAATTGCCATACTTTGGTCGGATTGCTACGGATGATTCAGTCAACAAAAGTAGGCGTGTTATACGCCATTGGGTAGAAAAATCAATTCAGATTTACAACATAACCCTTGTACACGTGTATCCTTACGAACATCTCTAAACAGAATATTTGGAAAGTTATCATACATATAAAAAATGTGTTAACAAAGTGAATTTAAGCTTCTGGCAGAGTGAGAAATGTAATTTCTTATTTTGTAGTGTAGGACAATGTAGGATGAAATTAGAATGTGTGCATAAAAACACAAACCTAATATAAACTGATAACTAACAGCACAATTCAAACCAACAGTATCTCCAAGCAATCAGTCTGAAAATCAGATATTATTGTGCTTTACATGACACGATTAGTATTCTTTGTGAACTATGATTCATGACATGATGAAGAAATTTTACCGATATCTGAGTAAATTTTTAAGAATTCATTATTGTTCACGTAAAATAAGCCTTTCTGTTATACATTCAAGATGATAAATACATGTATTAATAATGTCTTATTGACATACTCATCAAGGAAAACATTGTTTTCCTAAATTTTATTTCCTGGTTCAATGGTTCTGCTCCCGGAAGTTCTTTCTGTTTAGTAGGAACGATAATCAATATCTACGAATGCATCCTAAGTACCGAAATGCAATTGAATATTAATTGAACAACAACTTACCAATATTTTTTTTGCGTGTTTATCATCAAACATGATTATGCATATCAAAGGTAGGAATGACATATAACATCTTGTTTTGGGATTATTTTAGTTGTCGTTTTTAAAAATGGATTGACATAATAATAAAAACAGCTTGTCATGTTCCTAAATGCTCTTCAACTTTGTATTTATTTGGCTTTTTTAACTATTTTGATCTGAGCGTCACTGATGAGTCTTATGTAGACGAAACTCGCGTCTGGCGTACACAATTATAATCCTGGTACTTTTGATAACTATCATAACTTTTCAAGAAAGTAAACGTATAAACATGGGATTTGTATAGTGATCTCAGTCACTTTACAAATCCTTCGTATAAAGAACAATGCTTTGCTCCACACGTATATTTTCAGTTAAACATGGATTTACGCCATCTTAAAATCGTGAACCTGTTCTTGAACCGAAAGAATATAACTGTTACAACTTGAAAGAAGCAATCAAATACCATGTGTCCTAGGTAAAGAAAAAAAAAGAAAAATGTTTATCAGACACCAAACAGTACACAAAATTAAAAAAAAGAAGATTTGACCGCACAAATCACACCAAGATACTGACTGAGGTGTTCTTAGTCGGATCGCTGTTTTTTTTTAGTGAACTCTATTGACAATAGATATAGGAAGATTTGGTATGAGTGCCAATGAGACAACTCTCCATCCCGATATAACAATTTATAAAAGTAAACCATTATAGGTCAAGGTACGGTATTCAAAACAAAGCATTGGCTCACACCGAACAGAAAGCTATAAAGGGCCCCAAAGATTAGTAATGTAAAACCATTCAAACGAAAAACCAACGGTCTAATCTATATAAAAACGAGAAACGAGAAACACGATAAACTACACAAGCACACGACGACTACTGTACATCAGATTCCTGACTTAGGACAGGTGCAGACATTTATAGGGGATTAAACGCGTTTTAATGTCCGTTTATCTACTTTTTCAATATGTCGATGAGTTATAGCCGAGGAATAAGCATAGTTTCGGATTAGTAAATATGTTTATCCTATCATATCCTTAGACATACATCACCACTAGCTATGACAAATTAAGTATTCATTAAGGAAGCTGGCTTGTCATGTTTTAGTTTTTGTGTCAGATTTCGGAATCCTCTGGTTTTATCTATTTCAATGCCTTGAAAAATTTTGCCCGGTGACCCCCATTTTTCTCAGTTTTGTAAATCTTTTACATGCATAATGATAAGCCATCTGTAAAAGTCTTATAACATTTTAATTACTTTTTAACAGTTTTTGAGAACTTCAACTTGTCAATAATAAAGCTTAAAAAGTCAAGGGAGAATATTTTCCCGCCAAAATTTCAATGGCTAATATTTCAAAAACAAGCACGGTGACATATATATTTTTTTGCTCTTTGGATTCCTTTATTAATCCCTTATTTATATAAACTAGTGCTTTTAAGTTAATTACTTTGAAACATAGAAGCGAAATCCCTTAATAAAATATATGAGCACAAAACACTAGACCAAATGTATAACAATGGTATAACAGAAAACAATAACAACAAAGTAACCCTCTGTCACAGACCACTCACATTACAGACCACTCACATTACAGACCACTTTAAAACTAAACTAGTTTTTAAGTTAGGTGCCCAATCGGGATAAACTGGTCCGTTTAATAATATCGGTTAAATATTTATAAACTCATAGCGATCCTATGCTAGTTTGACATGTTGTTGTATTACACTTGTCTGTAGTACTATTCTAAACATATGTCTTTCGTCCATGTTTTTGATTTTTAAATGATGTTTAAAAACTGTTCAATGTATTTGTTATCACAACATTTTATCTTCGGCGTACTCAATGAAGGATATAACAGAGAGACATGACGTGCATGTACATACATCAATAGTATCATAATTTGATATTGGATAATCACCCGCTTGGAAAGGTTATTATAACGACCACTGTATTTTGGTAAAAAATGTAGGTGTAAACATTGGATAACCAGATGAAGTATTGATTTCAACGTTTTAACAGAGGCATTCATAATATCATAAACGTAACATTTTCTGAACAAGACGTAGCTATAGTTCAATGTAGTCAAATGATTCACGACCTTTAAAAACAAAATATTAAGATTGGTTTATTAAAAACTGTTTGTGATTTTACAATTAATTCTGCAAACATTAGATTGGAAAACTCCAAAGGAAAGAGTGAGGTCATTTTGGTTTTTTTTAGTAATAAATAATGCAGTTTCTTTTACTTCCTTTTCTTCTACAATTAACTGTTGGCAATATTTAACAGGATAATTATGATGATTTTGAAAATTAGATTTATTTCTGGTTTCTTTGTTCTAAGACGTTAAGATAAGTCTCTTTGAGTTGAGACACAGACACATCATCCATCCAACCAGATCATGATGATGTCTTTTGGTTAATTTGTGTTCGTGGGTTGAAGTTCTACTGACTACTTACACTATGAATCCACTAGCGAAATGTTTTTATGATCTTCAGAAATCAGTTTAGTCGTCTGATCTGCATTTCACCGATCGTGTCCTATTCGCGAATTTGACTGAGTGTAAACTCTCCTCGCAACTGCACGGTGGGTATGGTTGTCCTGCGAGAGAACGTACTGTGCTGGTGATTTGGTCCTGACGGGTGCTGGTGGGTCCTGATTCTGTGCTGGTGGGTTTGTTTACATTGTATCAGAACGGCAATAAAACGACTGTTTTGTTGCTTAATTTTTCTCTGATGCGTCATAAGTACCATGCAAAGTATATTACAACAATATAATATTGCAAAAGTCGTGCAAATTCGTTAAACGGAATTGTCCTGACGCGGTGCTGGTGATAAGAAAAAATGGTCCTGGTTCTGTGCTCCTATGTCCTGGTTCTGTGCCTTTATGTTTTAGTTAAAAGTGGCATATATTCAAGATCATTGATGATGTACTGTTATTTATTAATTAACTGTTGCCTGGTTTCTTGAAATTGACATTGTTGTGAATCCGTGTACTGTTATTATGCAAGAAAAAATACCCCTATCTTTTTTTTTTTTTTTTAAATTAACTCTAATCTTATTTATTGGCCTGTTAATGGAACCCTTCTTGCCCCCTTTTAAGATAAGAAAATGTGTTTACGATTTTCGGGATTACAATCATTTTGCAAGATCAACAAAATACGTTGTAATTTATACAATACTTATATAAAGTAGATGATGTGGTATGTTTGTTGTCAATGAACAAATTTCCATAAGACACCAAAGGAAGTATGTGTTAATAACCATACGTCATCGTAATACCTTCAACAATAACCCATTAAATAAAAATGTAAAAGTTTTTGCATAAAAATGGAGAGCAAAAATATAGAACAAAGGACTTTCTGATCGTTTGAATCATATGTCTTTAGCAGCTTAAAACACATTTTTTGTGAACAATTTAGTGCTGACTATAAGAATGAAAATAGTATTGCGGGTTTGTTTGTTTGGGTTTTATTTGGGGGATGGGGATAAGTAAGAGCGAGGTTACAGTGAAAGTTTTAAGCTTGGAATAGTTTCCCATAAGATGAAAAAGTTTGTATTTTAAAAGAAAAATGTATCTTATAGCTGTTAAGAATCACTTGCTGTATCTGTAAGATTTTTTCAACATAACTTTTTTGTCTGAATGGTTATCAGTTTTTTTTCTTCAAAAGTTCGATAGAACACTAAAAAAATCACTATTTTATGAAAGGGCAGTATTCAGGACAGTAACAATCAACGTAAACACGCCTGGAAAGTAAAATGCGTACTCGGCTGTCTGTAATCGACCATTTTTAGACACCCTCCTAAAAACAAACCGGGGTGGGGGTTCAGAGATGCAAATAAAGTACTTAGATCAATATTTTATCTTTTCGGGTATGGTTTATGACCCCTTCTGTGGCATGTCAATTACGAAATGTGCAAACTGCAAAAGTATCAAAACAGCTGCAGACAATGAATAATAGAGACATAATTTTGTATATATGTAAAGGGGAAACTTCTTGCAAAGCATTATTATTTATATAGATATAGGAAGATGTGGTGTGAGTGCCAATGAGACAACTCTCCATCCAAAAAACAATTTAAAAAGTAAACCATTATAGGTTAAAGTACGGCCTTCAACACGGAGCCTTGGCTCACACCGAAAAACAAGCTATAAAGGGCCCCAAAAATTACTAGTGTAACTAGTAGAAAAAGAGAATTTGGTGAAAATAAAATCACTATTTTTGTAGAAAATTCACAGACCTTTGTACAGAGATTTTTGTTATGTTCAGCATGGGATCAACGCAAGGGTACATTATCCTTAAAAGTCTATTTAAAAGTATTTGAAACTAACGTTTGCTTTGTTAATTGTGCATTTCAAAATTCCCCAAGGGTTACTGGGAAATAGAAATATAGTCACTTAGTCTTCTCCCGACCGGCAGTAAAACTCTTGCCGTAGTGGGGCGTCCGTTTGGCTGTGCGGGATCTATCAAGTTCGCAGTCGCGTCCGGTCAGAATGGGGACGTTAAATCCGATGTCTCGTGTAAAGAGAGTGCCACACTCTTTGCACGTTAAGAACCCTTGCACCAACTCTTTGAGAGAGCCGTGGTGTAGTGGTAGTGCATCGGACTACTAACACAAAGGTTCCTGGTTCGATTCCCGTGCGGGATGAAAATTTCAGGAACTCGATTTTCGGCTCTCCCTTGACACCATTTGCGAGTATGGTCTTAAAGAAACGATGATAGTCCGTCGGAAGTGGACGATAAATGGCTGACCTGTGTTAAGAGAGAGGACCATATCTCTTGCACGTTAAAGACACCCTTGTAGATTTCGAAAAAAGAGTAGGCTAATGCCGCTATAAGGCAGTACTCGCACTCGCAAAGTGGAAAGGGATTAATATAAGTTGCAAAACTTGTTTCCCAATCCACTATAAATAAATATGTTTAAACTAAAATAAAACTCTTTGAGGGGTCCGTAGGTGGCCTGCTGCAAGGCAAACTTTCTGTTCCTATCCAATACATAAAATTGAGAATGGAAATAGGGAATGTGTCAAAGAGACAACAACCCGACCAAATAAAAAACAACAGCAGAAGGTCACCAACAGGTCTTCAATGTAGCGAGAAATTCCCGCACCCGGAGGCGTCCTTCAGCTGGCCCCTAAACAAATATATACTAGTCCAGTGATAATGAACGCCATACTAATTTCCAAACTGTACACGAGAAACTAAAATTAAAATAATACAAGACTAACAAAGGCCAGAGGCTCCTGACTTGGGACAGGCGCAAAAATGCGGCGGGGTTAAACATGTTTGTGAGATCTCAACCCTCCCCCCATACATCTAACCAATGTAGAAAAGTAAACGCATAACAATACGCACATTAAAATTCAGTTCAAGAGAAGTCCGAGTCTGATGTCAGAAGATGTAACCAAAGAAAATAAACAAAATGACAATAATACATAAATAACAACAGACTACTAGCAGTTAAATGACATGCCAGCTCCAGACTTCAATTAAACTGACTGAAAACATCCTCATTTTCCAGTGGAAGTCCAAAATTCCACGACCATTGGCCTCTAGTATGACAAGACCTACCTATTGTATTTATTGTGAACTTGTTCTTGTCCTGAATATGCATGAAATATTTGCCACTGGACGTTAAGCAACCAACAATCAATCAATCAATAGCTTCATACTACCAATTGAGTTTAAAACAAGTATATAAGTTTAAAAAAGAAATTCTCAGATTTAACACCTACATTTAACTTTAAAAGGTCATAACAGTTTAAAACAATACAAATCTACACACACACACAAACTAGCTTAATTTCAAATGGTTATCAACCTGAAACGTTATCAGATCATATATAAGCTCACCTTTGTCGAGGGGTCGTGTGAGGTTCATGTATTGTCTTGGCGTCCGCAATTACAAAAAGATCTTTTCTGAAATTACTTGACCAAATGTTACCAAATGATTTTTCAAGAGTGAATCTAGGAAAAACAATATTCATCAACAAACATGACCACTGTCCGTTAAAATGTATTCGAGTTTTTAGTTACAGCCGATTCCATTAAGTATGTAGGCAAACATAATATCTTTGGTTAGCTTGCTTGTTAGCTAAACCGTACCCTCCTTTCGAAGTAGCCTGGTCGTACAGACAGAAAGATGTGTCATTTGTCGGACTAGTGTATACTCTTAAAGTAGGGTAGTTTACAATACCTAACAAAGACTTTTCTTTTTATCAAGCAATATAACCAAAGATATTCCCTTTGAAATCGGCTTTAATACAAAAAGTTCAAGCAATTGGGGCAAAACTTTCCGAGTAAAAAAAATCAAAATGTCTATCTACCATGCACATTTCAGAACATTCAGATCAGATAACGAAACTGGGTCCAGCAACATTTATAAGCAATTTAAGATTTTGACCCTCACAGTGACCATTCACTTTCCATTCATGATCATTAAATTGAACTGTAAAACATTTCTTGGTACCTTCTTAATTCCTTTATAAGTCTTATGTAAACATAATTATGACAATAACTGTTGTGAGCACAAGATTCACTGCACACTTTTAAAGTTCTGGTTCATCAAACATTAAAATGTGAACTTAAGTTTTGAGACTTTTTTAATCGACACGATTGAGATTTTTGTATATGAGAACAGGGGTTTATCTATTAGTTGAAAATGCGGCTTTGAACTAGCTTTCAGTACCTGCGAGCATTCGTCGTTCAATAATGGGTGTCTTTGTGTTATTATTTAATGTGATACATTTTTGTGTTGGTACACCACTGTAACCGGCAATGAAGGAGGAAATGAGGAGGCTTGGTTAGGTGGAAGTGGGACGGGGTATGCGGAGCGCTGACAAACATGTCTATGCGGCATGGGCTTTGATCATTGTTGATATCGAAGCATCAATGTAAGGGGCATTTAATATCTTAATAAAACTATTCTTATTTTAGATACTATATATTGTTCTCTGATATTGGACGAAAGATGTTGCCCTTTTATGTAATTATGTTATACAAGTTACGATCATTTGAAAACACATATTAAACAGCCAAATGGATGCACAAGAGCTAAAATAGGAGTCATAGATCCTATTGACAACACTTATCTGCCCAATTTTATTGATTTTGTAACATTTGTTTCAAATATGACCAACCTCTTATCCAAAATCACCAGCACCGTATCAGGACCCACCAGCACAATGACAGGACCCACCAGCACAGTGTCAGGACATGAGTAAATTGAGAAAATGCTAAGTTTTAATAAATTGCAATGTTTTTTAACTAAATACTTTTGTCGTGTGGATTGCGGTATAGAAAGCGGACTCTATGAGCATTTTTGTTTTATTTTTTCAGTTCGAGATTTTCTGAAAATGAGCATTTTTGTGTTACGCTTACTGAAACAGTTTAGAGCGTCAACTTTTCAATGGTTTATATATGAACCCATAAGAAAAAAAATTGAAAAATCTCAACTGTTTTCTTCCATTTTTTATGAGTGAAAACCTCAAAAATCATCATTTTCGTCTTTGTTTACATTTTTTCATTGATCACCAGCACCCGTCAGGACCGAATCACCAGCACAGTACGTTCTCTCATAGGACAACCATACCCACCGTGAACTGATGCATATATATCGGGACACGCGTTTTCCCTAATTCTGTAGATACACACGGCATGAGATCCAATCGGTTAATGGTTTGAACTTTGATATGCCTCTTCTTATTCGATTGACAAGAAATATAAAAAGTTTGTAATGACACATTTTCAATCATCATGTTTTTCGTAGATCATTGTTTGAAGTCGTCGAGTATATGCTTTATTGAAACCCGTGATAGTTTCACTGAAATGTAGACACGGATTTCACCAGGAGTTAATTAAAGACAGACAGATGACCGAAGCCACAAACACACAAATGATTACACAAATAAAAACACCACAATTGCTTCGCAAATATATTTAAAAAAAACCTTAGTTAGTACAAATGAAAACAAATAAAACATATTTAACATACTATATAGTAAAAAATCATTTCTGTAGATCACCGAAAGGGGAAGTGGTCTAGAACACAGTATTATTTTATTTAGGGGGTTCACTATACACGCACATTTTTATTAGTCTTCACTTCAAGGTTAATCGAGCAAATTTTATTTAATAAGGCTTTTTACAGTTTTTTTTACTTTACTACGGGCTCATAAGGATCTTAAATCTGATTTTATTGCTGTGTCCACAATAGACACAGCAATATTATTCTACGTATTTCACCTGTATCGGTTTGGACAATTCCATGGACTATTCCATACACACACCATTATGCTTAAGGGGTTTTCATATGTCATATCAAGATGATATAGGCTATTTACCGTTGTTTGCCACAAAAAAAATCTGGTAAAGTCACTTTTCTGAAAAACCAATATAAATATAGTAAACATATTTATATATTTAATCTAACTGTGTTCATTGACCCGAATTTTTTAATGACAACACACACCTAAAATTCGTTTTGGTCTATTCCATGACATTTGCGCGGGAAATATTCATCAGAGACTTTAATATGGACGTTCATTTGGAAAATTTTACTATCTATTTTATGTGAACAATTGTCATATGTTTTTGTTCTTCATACATTTAAAGGATCAACGTTATTTAAATTCCGTATATCTTCATTTGACATCAGGTTTGTACGCATTTAGTCTCTTCTCTAGTCTATAATCAAAACTGAAGGCCGCGAAGAGACACATGTCATGATGACACGTGCTGCACAATCCCACACATTCCACATTATGTAATAAAATTCTACTGTTTGCGATAAAAATATAGTTGATGCGTATCCGATCCGTGATTTGTATATATTTCAATGGTGCTCTCGGTAAGGCCAAAAAAATATATGTTTGATTATGGGTACCTGACCGATCCTATTTTGAGCACCCACCCTAAGCCATTTTATTGCCGTCGTAAGAAATAATCCAATCATTATAAATAGGGGAACTCTCGCCCCATGGACAACTCGGACCACACAATTCAAAATCATGGCTCAAAAAATAAAATGGACAAAATAATAAAAAGAAAATACCGACCTACCTACCTACCCTACATATTTTGATGATGTAACCTTAAACAGACATGTTAGTTTTCTCGTTTGAATTGTTTTACATTGTCTTATCAGGGCCTTTTATAGCTGACTGCGGTATGGGCTTTGCTCATTGTAACATGTACAACAATCAAACATCAACCCACACTAAACTGAATGTAATTGAAAGACATCTAGAGGTTGATATCAGAGGTGGATTTAGGGGGTGTGTGGGCACCTGCTTTTTGAGAAAAAAATTGGTTGCTTATATAGGGAATTACTGAATCGTGACTGGAGCGAGCCCCCTCTTAGGTCAGTCAGTGGGCTCCCACTTTAGAAAATTTCTGGATTCGCCACTGGATATACAGTATCGAACAGAAGATAAAAAAGGGAACAATATGGTGAATTTTAGAGATTAATATTATTTCATGTACATGCATTTGAAATATTTAAGATATATTGTTTCCCTTTTTTTGGTTCTAGGTTCCACGGTGACCTAGCTTCCATTTTCGAAAACTGTGATTTAAATGCTAGTCTATTAGAGGGATATTTCCTTTTCATTGGTTGTAGATATTGAATCTTATTTTACCATGAAGTCAGATTTGAAAATGACTTTGGGAATGAAGATATCGTAAAGACTGAATGTCAGTTTTAGTCTTATATATCTATAATACTAAAATTACGAGGTCCAATTTGTCAGCCGTCATCGCGAAAAAACGACGAATTAAAGAATTCGACTTTATATATAACTAATGTAGTACAAAGGTGTAGATTAAAAATTACACAACTCCAGGCCCTTTTGTTTTCCACGTAATTAATATTGCCAATAATTAAGAAGTTCCGGAGCGAGTCCGATACCGATACCAAAAATTAATAGTATATTCACCTGTTACCGATTACCTTATTTGTACGTTCCGCGTCTGACAGGTGCACCACCAAACGGTGTATTCAGGATTAATATGCTATATACACGGGTCGTATCCACAGGGTTGAAACTACTAAATTGTCAAATTTTAATCAGATTAGACTTTCTAAGATACATTGTAACAATACACCTTATCGCTATTTATTCCATTCCAGATAAGTTCTAAAATTACACAACTTTTTCATCCAGTCGAAGCTATCTGGGACCCTGTTTAAACAATTCACCATGCATGATACTTTTTAATGAGAACTGTTTAAACTACCGTAAATACTTCAAACAGAATATTTTTTACTTCAATTTTAATTTCGAAAAAAGTGGATCATACTATATAAAAGTTTCTGGATGATCACTTTCTAAAGTTTTTCCTCCCTCAGCTCACTGTTGATGACCTCCATTTTCAGCCCGTGTGACCTAAACAGGAAGTTGTATAAATGACTGTTTTTCCAGGAATGGACTTAATAGCGATAAGGTGTATACAAATACTAAAATCTGGACTAAAAATAAGGCGTATAGGTACAGTTTTCAATTTGTTAGCCGGCATGACGTAAAACAGCGAATCGAAGAATTCAATTTTATTTACAACTAATACATGTATGTATATGACAATGCTGTTGATTAAAAAAATACTCCATTCCAGGAAATTTTGTTTTTCAAATAATTAATATTACCAATAATTGATAAGTTCCAGTTCGACGGTTTCAATCAGAAAGATTTGAAAGCAGAGAAAACTGTGTATCGTTTAATCAGCATAACTTTATCAGATAAAAATACTAATACTAAAATAAGGCTTGCACATAGTTATATACGTTAACTCAGTCATGGACCTGCGATACCACGTGTCTGTTCTAGTGTACTTTATAATTTTAGTCTTGCATGTACATAATTATGTGTACATATATATATATATCACTGATTCAGTGGCAATGGTAAATAGACACTGACAAGTCTTAGATAATATTTTATAGTTTTGAATGTTTTGTATATTGACTAAAATTAGGTGGAGGTTTGTGTTCTTATTTCCAACAGAGGTAAACTCAACACATATCAATATGTGCATGAAGCAAATTGATAGATACGGAATGATTGCACCACAAGAAAGTTTAAACCTGTGTGTATATACTTAAAATATGATAAAAAAAATCATGTCTTTTTCAGGACTTCTGAATCCAACCATGTAGTATGGAATGTTTTTGAGATGTGGTTTTGGTCGGTGGATGTTAATGAAGGACCTGTAGTACAAAGTATATCACTGAATTTAGCTCTTTGTCTAAGTGTATTATTGAATACTTTGCTTTGAGCTCAGTTCATTGTTATGCAAATCATTCTTTGTGAAATAAAGATTTGACAGAAAACTCTCATGTACAAGGATTTGTCAAAGTAGTATCACCTATTTACAATGTAAGTATTAGGGAGATAAAAGCATTCTATATTGATTTGAACCAAATATATTATAAAAAAAAAGAACAAATTTACCCGAGAATGCTACTACCATTACTAGCAATATGATGCTAGGTTGTTTTAATACATCTGTACTAGCTGCCTACTGATGACTCGGTTCTGAGTGTAAATGGTCCTTCAACTATGCAGGGAAAAATTATAAGGCATATCTAGGCTTATCAATTTCTAAAACAATATTTCATCGTACATGTTTGAAATTTTTAAACAACCACAGAAATTTTTGCAGTTGAAATACATGTATGTATCCTGTCGTCATCTTCCCAAGACGGATGGTTTCCAGATAATAACTTCAGTATAAGTAAAAAGGAAGCCTTTAAAATTATAACATACTGTGGATTCATTTATTTTCGTGGATTATAGAAAGTTTGCATTTTCGTGGATATTTAATTTCGTGGTTGTGCCGAAGTCTGCATACAAGCCTATAGAAAATTTGTTAATCGTTGAACATTTAATTTCGTGGTATTAGACTCTAGCCACAAAAGCCACGAAAATTGGTATCCAAAGAATAATAATGCATCCACAGTAATATTTATAATCATAAAAGGAAGCCTGGGATTGTTTTGGGGGGTTATATATATAGTCCCTAAGGTTTAGGAATAAGGGTTCCAAAGGTGACCAAAACAAGCATTAATCTAGTGTCCGTACAAAAAGTTGTGTATAAGTATTTCAATTGTTCTGAAATTGTACCATAATATTGAATACCATAAGTAGAAGGTTGAGGTCTATTTTGTGGGTTATGGGTCAAACAGTCTAGGAATTAAGGGCCAAAAACAAACATTTTTGTAGATTCCAGACAATAAATTTGAGTTATTTCTTTGTCCAGAATGGTTGTTGAATTACCTAAAACCAATGCTTTATGAAATCTTCTTTAAAAATTGGAGTTTAGATTTCTCTGTCCATAATAGTAGTTGAATCAACTTAAAATAATGCTATACATGTATATACACTATATATAGCTATACAATGCAAAATTCACGTTACTACCAACTGATAAATTTAAGCAGTCTTTAATAGCCATTCAGTGATTACAAGCACTTTGATTATCATTCTAGGGTTATGCCCTTTCACAAATGGAAAAATTTCTCAAGTTTGTCTCAACTAAATTTAGTGAAATGTGTATATAATGCTTATTACCTCTAAACTCAGTTTAAGTTCAATTTTTGGCAGCTTCACTTTATGTACCTTTTTAACTTTATATGCTGGCTGGGGCATCATCACCATGACTGTATGACATTTATATTTTAATACTTAATGTTTTATTAAAATGAGTAGGTGAATAATTACTGTTGCAAACTCCATTAGAAATTTGATTTGAGATCATTTTTATACCACCACAAAAATTGAAAACTTTTTGGTTGTACATTTGTATCACGTTGGCGTCATTGTCTTCATCCAAAGACATTTGGTTTTAGCACTCTAACTTAAGTAAAAGTCAATAGAAATATATGAAATTTAGACACAAGGTTTATGACCATGAAAGGAAGGCTGGGATTGATTTTGGGTATTTTGGTCTCAACAGTTTAGGAAAAAGGGCCCAAATTTAGCATTGTTCTTGGTTTTTGCTCTATAACTCAAGTATTAGTAAACAGAAATTTATGATATTTTAACGTAAGATCTATGGCCACACAAGGAGGGTTGGAATAGATTTTGGTAGTTTTAGTCCCAACAGGGTAGGATTTAGGAACCAAAAACAGGTCCCAAATAAGCATTTTTCTTGGTTTTTTTAACAATACCTTTAGCATAAGTTAATAGAAATCTATAAAGGTTTATGACCACAAAAGGAAGGGTTGGGTTATTTTTGGGAGTTTTGGTCCCAAGGAATAAGGGGCCAAAATTAAACTTTGTTTGCTTTCATAAAAAAAATGAATTATTGTGCTTCTTTGATATGCCAAATCTACCCGTGTTAAGATTCTTAATTTTTGGTCCTGTTTTTAAATTGATCTTCATTAAGGTCCAAAGGGTCCAAATTTAAAATCAGCTTGATTTTAACAAAAAATGAATTTTTGGGGTTCTTTGATATGGTGAGTCTTAACATGTACTTAGATTTTTGATTATGGGCCCAGTTTTCAAGTTGGTCCGATCAAAAATTGAATTCTTCGGGTTCTATGATATTCTGAATTTAACCATGTATTTAGATTTTGGATATTGGACCAAAATAGGTAAATGTCCAATTTAAAAATTTTAAGTTGAAGTTCTTTATAGACCACATTCAATCTGTGTCAGAAACCTATGTTGTGTCAACTATTTAACCACAATCCAAATTCAGAGCTGTATCTAGCTTGAATGTTGTGTCCATACTAGCCCCAACCGTTCAGGTTTCCACCTCTGCAGTCGTATAAAGCAGCACCCTGCGGAGTATCTGTTCCATTCATTTGTTTATTCTTAATTTGTGTGAATTAACATTGTTACAGTAAATGCTAATTACTACACTTGCATACCACAACAAATACTGTATTGGTACATGTATCATTTATATTTGTATCCATATAACAAAACAAAAAATGAAAGGAATAATTTTGCAATACCTTTTGAGTACTAAATAGCTTTTTAGGTATTTAGACATATTTTAAGACTTATTAAGTAGATGTTGATGATATCTGCTTGACATGCTTCAAATTCGATCAGATTACTTTTGGAGCAGTTATGAGTCTTTGAAGCATGCTCACAAAGGTTCTTTTGGTGAAATCATTTTTATTTTGGTCACAATTTGTCTTTGCTTCGACCAGCTTTGGAGGAGATAAATAGAATTGATATAAATCAGCACAGAGGTTTACTTCCGATCTTATTTAGCCCCAATAATCATGTCAGACTTAAGCCATTGTCATTACTTAAAACCAATAAATGTATTCTAATCTGAGGAAGAAATTCGACATTTTAAATTTTTTTTTTACTAATGATACTGACGATCCACCACAAAGTAATGTAAATGGAACCATACCAATAGTAAGCAAATACATATAAAAAAGATGAGGTATGATTGCCAATGAGACAATTCTCCACAAGAGACCAAATCGACACAGAAATTAACAATTCCCAGCTACAAAATGTATCCAAAACCAAAGATGTAGAACATGTTCTATCATAATCATTTGGTAACTAATGTAATTACTGTCTCCCCATGTCTGTATTGAACATAAAAAATATCAAATAAATAACACTCCTAATGCTCAGATCGTATGTCACCGTGCAACACAGTTATTAACACCATATAGGAAAAACATAGAACTTTATTGTCATAAAACACTGTCAAACATCCAAACACACTATCCACACTCATCTGTGTCCACACTTGTTATAAATACAAACATATATTTTATTCGAAAATTTAGAAAAAGTCTGAAATATAAGAAAACATATACATTTCGACATAATCTAATTCCACTACAAGAATGATTTGTAAACTATAATATGAAATATAAAATACATCATTATATGCATCAACATTACAAATCAACAATATGAATATATGATACAACAAAAATGCTAGTAGATGAAGTTGCAATGAGTAATTTCTGCTTTATGAAATAAAACGATGCTGACACTTCACTGGTAGGATTTATGTCTCTTTGAAACGTAATCAAGAAATGGATCATCCTAAGATCCCCGGGATACTTAATTACACATAACGCAAAATTAACAGATTAGTCATTTTCTCTCGTTTCTTTTGAAATTGAACACAGCTTTATTTATCAGCTCCAAAAACTGGGAATCAAAGTTACTGTGAAACTATAACTACTTAAGGGGTGGAGTGTTTGAGATTATGAAAATTTCTTGCATAGTCTTACTTTTAACTGCACATGTGGAACAAGGAGGAAAACCAGTCAAAAATAGTCAATGCTAGCGAAAAAAAAATGGGAACTTAATTGAAAATGGTGCTAGTATTTAATGAGTTGATAATTTGCAAATCACGAAACATAACTATTTAAAAATTGAAAAACATGTATGAAATTAAAGCTTATATAGTTGACAGGATATCACATTTATAGTGTCTACACAATTGTACAATTTTATAATCCTCAAGGTCATTGTTTTACACTTGTAGCTAGAATAATCAAATCACTGGTTTTTCGCCAGAAACTGCTTTTAAAGGTACATCACTGTATCAGCATCTTCTCAAATTCTACAAAAAACAATAGTACAATCAATCAAAATGCACGAAGGAGTTAGACAGTCAAATACATTGTTATCTGTATACTTATTTTGTGACAAGTTGTTACATGTTTGATATTGCAATCTGTAAGAATCAAGTCGGGAGGAGTACAGTTTTATGATATCTTTAAGGTACATTAATAAATGTATACCCCAATCTTGGAATACAAAGTGGCAGTACACAATCGGTCTAGTTATTTGCTTAAATCTGCAATTTTTTAGAAAGATTTGCAAAAAAAGGTTTGATAATGTTTTTTTGAATAAAGCATAATCATAAGTAATTAATTACATTATGTGAATTGTTTTAACAAATATCAAATATAATGCATGTCTTTTAGCTTCAAAAATAGCACATATATATTACTATTCGTTGTAATTTAGGGGGAAAACATGATAAAATGTGCATTTTAAAAATGTATAAGAAAATTCTCAGAGGAAATATATACCGACGATGAACCTTTAGTTCTAAAAAAAATATTTTCTTTAATTTGTTTGGAAAGTACTACCTGAAAACTGTATTAGACCGTCATGATTCTCGTCATAATCTCGTAAAATCTCTTCCACATCTGTAGATGATAATCTGGGTCCTAACTGAGCTAAAACTTCAACAAGTTCTTCTCTGTTTAAATAACCATCTTTATTGCTATCAAATTTATCGAATAGTTTCCTGCTTTCTGGGTCTTCATCCTCATTTTGTTTCCGTTTGACAGTCATAACAACCATTTCCTCGAATGTGACCTTCCCATCACCTTTAAAATCAAATGTATGAAATCAAAAACTAGAAAGATTTTAATCAAACCTTCCACATAAGTACCACAAAACTTTTTTTTAAATCATATAAAATAGTTGCAATAAAGATGTAAATTGACCGTGACATCTGATTCTATATTAACTTTACCAAATAAACTATTTATCCTAAACCTAAGAACTGAATTGCTGGATTCCAAATTTCTTAAAAAAAAGTAATTTTACACATACAAAAAATATGAAAAAAAATTAATAAAGAAAAAATAATTATAAAAAGGTTGTTCCTGTATGTAATTAATAAACAAGTTTTTATTACAAAAGATGAAAAATATTTTTTGTTCTGCGAAAAGTAACACAATACCACCACATGCATGGTAAATAATTAGTTATTTTTAAAAATGCAATTAAGTATTTCAACACTACAGTAGAGGGAGGTTTTGTGAAAACACTATAATTGTATTTTTTTTCTTTTTGTAATAAGCACTTGTTTTTTTCCATGCCTGTGTAAAAGGTACACTCTTGCAAAGCGTTTTCCTTGTTGCCTTTTCTATACAATTTGTTTCATAATGGGAATAAATGAACAAATGAGTCGTTATCTTTTTTCTTTCTAGTAATTGGTGAACATTGAAATAATAGCACAATCTACCATTTATATCGTATTCCTTTAACAAATTTTGAACTTCCTCTTCCGTTGGAATGGTGTTACCCATGCGTCGCAGAGCTTTATCAAAGTCCTCGGCGGTAATGTAGCCTTTCTTGTCTCTGTCAAAGAACTTAAAAGCGTCTCTGTAATCTGAAAACAACTTGAAGAACTTTAAATGTCTGTTAATAACAATGTTGTTCGTTTGTTTCCTTCTTTTACCATAACAGTAATTTTCTAATATTTTCTATAGACAGTTTTCTGGTAATAAAACATGTTTTCTTTCTTTCTCGGAGATTGATTTATTTATATTTCTCAAACAAATTGACTTACTGTACTTTTCAATATGATTGGGTTTCCCTGTATCCTTTTTATGTATTATTATAATAAAAAACAAAGGAATGGAAAGAAAGAAATTGATTTCAAATACATACACACATATCTTTCTGGATTCATAAAACAAACTTTTAATGGTAGTCACCACTTATGTAAAAAGAACCCTCTCGTATGACCTCAGAAAATTGAGGTTTTCAATATATTTTACAACCGTGAGCTCTCAGTCGTGATACGTTCAATTTAATATGACATGTCCCGCCGATCAATTACATTGTAAAAATATAGACAATATACATACTTACATAGCTATGTTATTAAACATAATTCAATAATTTCCTTATTTTATCGCCATTGGCTTAGGATTAATGGTTATTTCGTGTTTTAAAGACATTTAAAAAAATAAGATTACATGATCTTTTCAATACGTTTAGATTGTTTAAATGATGTTATGGTATTAACTTATTAAGCGACTGGGTCTTGTAACAGGTTTATGATTGAAATCAATGTGAATACAATTTGAGAAAAATGTGTATTGATAAGTAAGACTTTGTCACTCATTTATATAAAAGTGATAGTATTTATATAAACAAAACACCGGAGAAGTCTCTTTATCAAGAAAACAATGTCATACTATCCACACTGATCTGTGTCCACACTTGTAATATAAAAAATAAATAATAATGGTTGTTTTTTGGCTGTCTCACTGATGCATACCCTGCATCTCCATTCGTGTATATATTTAGAAAAATATGGTGAATTTAGTCACACTACTGCTAACCAATTACATAAGCTCTACCAAGAAGATCCGTTAAGGTGAAAGATGTTGGGGGAAATAGTCCTAATGCTATTTCCCTGCGTCTATAATTTGCTGATATGTTTAATATGAAGCAATAATCTTTTTAGAATCTTTAAGTAAAATATCGTGGAGATTTGGTTATGTAGATAAAAAGGAAGAATAAAATACTTATTGAAAATGGTTATTATGTGAGTGTGGAACATCATTAAAGAAAATTGATACCAGTCTCTGATAAAGATATACTCACATTCTATTTCCACTTGTGTTAACGAATTCATTGTTTTTGAAAATCTAACGTACTTGTTTAAACTGCCTGCCTGAAATAAAAACAAAGGACATTTTTGAAATATTACAGAAATTTAAACGTTTCTACATAGAAAACACTGTTAATGATGAGATGCATACAAATTTGACGTGCGAAAAAACTACTAAGTAAACACAATTTTTGAGTTATTTGCATTTCAAAGCAACAAAGCTTTTTCGTTGCAAACCTACAAAAGTATCAATCTTAGACTTTCATTTTTTAAGCAAAAAATCTGAAAATACATCAACAATTTGTTTAACCTCTCTTTTACGGAATAACCACAGACATACATAAAGGGGGTTGAAAAGGAAGTATTGCAATATATTCCACATCAAAATTTCTCAAATTAAATTTTTACCTTAAAAGAAGACCTATCCTTTTCTATAACTGTTATACCAACTGTTTATATATATAATATATATAGTACCTTCGCAACATGATCTTTTACTGAATATCTAAAATGACTACCGTTATAAAATTTGATTAACACGGATAACGGTCCCTTTGTGGTAATAAAAGTCATGGGCAATCACTTGCTTTTAATCCGATAATTTACCTATCATATCACCTGTGTAAAATTCTTATTAAAGAAACCGTTATGAATCGAAACACCTTTAAGTCAAATTTGTTTTTAATATGGAGAATATGACAGAAAGACTATTAAATGTTGTCGTATGACGTCTTATACTTCGTTATAACTGATAACTCAATTTATTTTGTAGGGCAATTGACCAACAAATTACTTCGAAAGTAAAATGTGATTTTAATTTTTATGGAGGTAAGTATATGCAATTGATTTTGAAAAAAAACCCAGATTACCTTTGTTCGCATCAATAAAACGTATATAAGAGTTCAATCTTCCTTTCTTACATCATATATTTTGGATTCTTCGTCTTGTGCATCAGTCTGTATGTATGCCAATAGGTGTCACTTACTAATTTAAATGTTTAAATTATACACCTTTTCTATGAGTCCTGTATAAACATTGAGAGATGTACAGACCAAAATACGACATTCCCACAATATTGAACGTATATAAAGCCGGGGTAAAAAATTAAGAAACAAATTTATATTTTTTATAAATAACATTTGTGCGAATAAAAAAAAATACCGAATTTAAACTCGAAACTAAACTATTTTGAATAAAACAAACATATGAATTTTTGAAACAATAAAAACGAATCATAATCTCAATATGACGTCAAACTGTATTGACAACATTACAACATTAATATGAATAATGGATTGGTCAATACTTTACCCTTCCGGATCACTTGAGTCCATCCTAAGTTTTTTGTAAATTTCGTTTTGCTCAAGTCTTTAGTTTTCTATGTTTTGTTTTTATTACTCTTGTTTGTCAAGTGGTCTTTTTTCTTTTCAACCCATGGCGTAAGTTTATCTTCAACTTATGAGTTTGAATATGCCACTTGTGTCATTCATCTCTCTTTTAAAGTTCAACGACCAGCGGCTATGGAAAATAAGATGAATGAAATTTAAACATCCAGTGCCAAAATCAAAGGCATATTCAGGACGAGAACCATCTTCGCTAGCCAAGGGTTACGATCCCCTCCCATTTTCTCCAGAGTAGTGGGGTGGATCGTTAGAGAGGAGGGGAGGGGATCATAACCCTTGGCTAGTGAAGATGGACGAGAACACGAGTATACAAAAATTGCTTTAAACTAGACCGACACACTTAGCCCGATTATAAACGTGCTCATTCGAAAGGTAACAATCAGCAAAAATACTTATCACCCTACCCGGACACATTATTCTGATTCTGAGCCGAGAAGTCTTTGGTCTTAGTACTAAATGACAAACAGGTGGAGAAGCAACAATTTTCAAGTCGTTAACGTAAACTTCGAAAACACCGGAGCGATGGGAAAGAGGAAAAAGGAAGATACATATTTAGTTAGTGTGATAACAACCCAACAAAATAACAGAACAGAACAACAGAGAAAGATTTAAAAAAAAGCATGATTGTTCAAGACGAATGTTTACACAATATTTTAACCTCTATGTAATGGAATTTGATTTTTTTTCCCTCGATTGTTTATTGTGTGTTTTTTTTTTATGTTATACAGCTAACCTCTAACTAGTATAAACAAAATACTTTGCAAACTTTTTAATTTCTTTTTGTTTTCTGTTTTGTTTGTGTGCTTTTTCTTAAAGCAACTATTTATACCAATAGCAGTATTGTGCAATATATGTTCAAACGCAGGTAAAAAACTCTTTTTCTACTGCTGAAATACCGTTCATGAAAACCATTTTGTTCAAGTTCTTTTACATTAAATACGCATGTTCGAATAATATCATTTAAATTGAACATTTATACGAAATTAATAAACGTATGAGCAAAACAGTCAATCCCCTCACTAACAATGTAATACTGTTCATAAAACAGTTTCATAACGAGAAACAGAGTATCAAACGAAGAAATAAAAAGTAATTAGAACAGAAATGAGAAATCAATGTGCATTTGTATGATACCTTTTGATGACTAGTAGAGTTCAATATATTTCTGTAAACAACGAAGACAGAATCTTGTAATTCATCACATTATACCATTTGTAGATGAAAAATACATTTACTGCAGTTGAACACAGACAGAAGCAAATCAATTTACTAGCAGTCTACCGTTCTAGTTGTGGATATTTGCACTTAAACTATGTAATTTAAAACTACAATGACATAATAAAAAATTAGAGACACCAAACAATCGATTAAAAAGACTTAGTGAGAGATGATAGTCCAGTAAAATGAAAAAGAACATGACTATTCTATTACATTGGATGTTTTAACTGGCTGTTAAGAACTAGTCGGGATAATGGTAAACTTTTTTTTTTCTCACAAAAAAGAGTTATCATTTGTCTTCTTTTGGTTATGTCAACCATCTTTTATAAATCATGGTGTTTGATCCCTCGTCCTTTAGTACTTCTTTGCTTCTTTCACTCAAACATCAAGTAATTTTGTTTTTATTGCTAAACCGATGTATTTTTGACAAGACAAACAACAGTTTTAGTACACAAAACTTAACAAAAATTAAAGACTGAACAAAACAAACCCATGCCATATTAACTGAATTTATACAATGCAGAGTTTCAGAGTAAATACTGAATTTTAATCCTGGTGTCTATAATGAGTTTATTTGAAACCACTGGGTCGATGCCGCTGATGGTGGAGTTTTAATTCCCCCAAGGGAATCACCAGCCCAGTAGTCAGCACTTCTGTTTTGACTTGATTTATCATTGATATGGTCATAATTATAAATTAACTGTTTACTATACTTTGAATTTGTCTGGTGGGTCTTTTTTAAAACGAAACGCGCCTCTGGCGTAAAAACTAAATTTCAATCCTGGTATCTATATGAGTTTATTCATATGAAATTAAAAAAGGATAGCTACTACCAATGCTTCCAGATTTACTTTACCGGTACATTAAAGTTTATAGTACAGTCGTTATTCCCTATTCTCAAAACCTGAGTAGAAATAAACTATTCAAAAATAATGATCATGGATTTTCAAAATGATGTTGATTAACGAATGGCATAATCAGGATTAAATTTATTTTTCTCTAAATGTATCTAGAATAAATAAATGATAATTTAATATGCATAGTTTTTGAAAAACTAATATTCTTTGCAAAAAAACACAATAAGTTACTATCATTGGATACATAACATGCTTTTAAAATAATTGATTTTGTTGCTTTAATTACATGTTTAATTGTCCAAAAACGATTTGTTATTTAATTCGTATATATATAACAAACATATCTGCTGAACTTTTAAACTATTGGTAATTTTGTCAAAATTCCATTGATCAAATATTACTTATTATTGATCATCATTAAACATACAGTAAACCTGTTCTATTAGTTCTGTAATTATTGTTAGTTAAAATAGAGAAACGTTTAAAACATGTTTTTATGTAATCACAGACAAACAGAACTTATGTATCACGTTACCGACCATTACTGCTAATGAATCAAAAATATGAAGATACGAGATAAACAGAATGCACACGTTTGCAGAACGACAGAAAATAAACTCATCATAGATACCAGAATTGATATTTTACATTTACGCCAGACGCGAGTTTCGTCTACAAAAGAGAAAGACAGAAAATAAACTCATCATAGATACCAGGATTGATATTTTATATTTACGCCAGACGCGAATTTCGGTTACAAAAGAGAAATACAGAAAATAAACTCATCATAGATACCAGGATTGATATTTTATATTTACGCCAGACGCGAGTTTCGTCTACAAAAGACTCACCAGTGACGCTCGAATCACAAAATGTTAAAGAGGCCAAATAAAGTTCGAAGTTGAACATGTTGAAGAGCATTGAGGAACCAAAATTCCGAAAAGACTCCATGATTTCATAAAAGTTTGACATACGAAACCTATGAAGTACTTCAAGAGTATAACAGAAAAATTCAAACATATTTTTCATCCAATAAACTAAATTAAACTCACGATAAACAGCCCGTTCCTCCGTTTAATAAGACTTACGCCAATGATAAGCAAACTGTTCAGTTAAAAAATGTGGTTAAACCATAACCATTTGATAACGACAACAGTAGTATACCGGTGTTCAAAGGCTATAAATTTGAAAAAAAACCATATCCGGGTTACAAACTAAAACCAAGGGAAACACATCACCTATAAAAAAAAACCAACAGGAACACTGAAGTGAACAAAAAAAACCCACTAAAATACATAGAAACGAACTATTTGATAAAAACTGTCATACTCCTGACTTGGTTCAGGACATTTAAAGAAAAATAAATTTTGGTTAGACCTGGTTTAATAGCTAGCCAAACATCTATTTATAACAATATTTACAAAAATCGCTGAAATGACAACAATACGTGACATACACACAATAAAACACTTATCACAGAGAAACGCACAAACAAAAAATATAATAGTCGACACAACATGCAATCTGCAAACACAACAAAGAACATATTTTATCAACAACAAACACTACAGGATATCAAAAAAACAATGACTAACATGCAATCTCAAACTTTCTACAATTTTTCTCACAAAACTCGTCAAAAGAAATTTCATAACACTAGTGTTATGGAAAGGCAATTTTATAATTCTTTGGACTACAAACAAAACCGAAACCATAACAGAAACAACAAAAACAAAAACATGAATGATAGATGTATAAAATACCGAGACACGTCGTATAGTAATGCAAACTCACATTCGGTATAACAGCAATATACGGGAATATGACAATGATCATATTGAAAGATAATTATTTGAACAACAAACGAACATCAAAACTCATTATTTAACCGAAACAATAACAGAAACATAAAAATAAATACATAAATGTTGGATGTACAAAATACCAAGATTTTTTTAAAACCTCAATATGATGCACATCAAAACAATATATAGAAATAGACAATTATGGTTAAGATTATGAAAATTGATTAAATTGTAATGAAAAGGTTTGTTTTAGATTCGTTTAATTGCAAAAAAGAAATATACTGAACGGCTTTAGAAACGCAACACTCATTTTGTTGATTTTTTTTACCAAATCTTGTTTGATTCTCTTATAACTTTTGTCCATGCTTATCATACTTTTTTCTACTTACAAAAAATCAAAATCTGACTCACCTGTGGTTATTGAACATATCGAATTTTTAAGTCGCACGAATTTCTTAAAGCGAAATTTTGGACCCATAAAAGATTGTTTCAGTTTTTTTTGCTTAGTCAAACAGTTCTTTAAATCCTTTGCCTCACTTAATTCAGTTTAAAAATGTTGCATCCCCATTTTGCCAAGACTGAGAAATAAAAAACTGAATTATCCCTTAAGAATACTGCAAACATGAAAACATAAACGTGCTGCAACGATACGCTATGACTTCAGAAACTCGTCTTACTGTCCTTCAGACAACGAAACAAGTAGACCAGATTTGTTTATTAGCCATCAATGAACAGATCAACGTGTAGTGACAATGAAACGTCAACAGAATTTGAATACGCAACGTCATTTGCCAGACATGTTTACGGCCGCAACGTCAACTGTTAATCAAATTGCCGAGTGTCATTGAGTACAGATTCATGCCATAAGTGTTTCCCATAAACTGAATTACCAACGAATCGACGTAAGGAAAACCTTAAAAGCCCTCAAGGTACAACTGCATAATTGCCAAAAGCAATTAATGGGTCGAACAAATGCAAAATCAGAAGGTGTAAAACAGGACCTAAAACATGTCAGACAGTATTTGTTGATCTTTCTGACAATCATTTTGGCGTTTGTAACAGGCAGTCATCGCTTTTGACGGTGACACATTCATTCAAAAACAACACAAAAATAATCTAGTGTTGCGTTTCTAAAGCCGGACAGTATAATAGGTAGGTAAGAAAAAAACAATTTCCTTACCTTCTGATGAAATACATATATCTCAGTACAATTTGTATAATATATATATCCTGATATTCGAATTAATAGCCTATAACCTGGCTTTTTCTAATATCTTGACAATTTTCCAAATTTGTATGGTTTGTCACTAAAAGGTTTTTCTAAATAATGTTCAAATGTCAAGTGTTCTAAATTCGATTTTTTTTTCTTTCAAAAAGCAAATAGAAATTCTTGAAAGCGGCTCTATATTGGTAAATGATAGATAATGGTTCGGAAATAGCATTTACTGAATGTTGGTTGCGTTCAAACAAAAATTTTCAAATATATATTATTGAAAAATGAACATTAAAGTCAATACGTAAATGAAATGATACAAACACTACCAAAAATTAAGGATGATCTCAGATGCATAGATCATAGATTCTTTAAGTTAACAAAAATGGCAGACGTGAAGAGAATCATGAGTTCTGAAACGTTATACCATAAACTATGCATTTCCCATTGCGTTTTTAAATCTCTTAAGAAATTAATGGATTTCCTTTTACTTGCTATTTACCATCACATTAAGTTATCGAGATATTTTTGTTTAATCTTACATAATCTGCACTAAATCGTGCTTTGTATTCGGTATTTCTAAAAATGGAATTTATAATCATTAAAGTGTTCTTTTTTTAAATGGTTTAAGTATTAAAACAGGAGAGAGGTCTTTAAATACTGAAGGAATATTCGAACTAATAAGCTGAAAACAAACTAAAAAAAATCCAAAGCAAACCAAAGATATCATGAAAAATAAACGAACAAAACACATCATAGAAAACTAAGTGACTGACAACTCGAACGGAGTGATCTCAGGATGCCCGGAAGGGTAAGCAGATCCTGGTCAACATAAGTCGCACTTGGGAATACATATTCGAGTGGAAAGAGAATAGTTTGTGGTTACGACAATTCGCCGTTTCAGAATCTAATGCATTCTGGGTAATATTTTCAAAAATGTACACCGAAACGTCGTGATTGGTTGAAAACGTCCAAAACAATGGAAATTCAACAAATGTCGTAACGTTATTTTCATTTTGGGGTACGAACAATGAAATTACCCATCGTCCTTTAGATTCTAAAACGGCCAATTGGAACATAACCATCGTCATCTGTTTGTTGAGTAACTGCTATTTGCAGATTGGCCTAAACAGATTCATTTGGTATGGCCTTACTCAAACTATTTGTTACGTTTAAATTCATCTCATACCTTATTTATTACTATTTAATTTCATACGCTAAAGCACATAGATCTACAAATATAAATATATTAATAAAATAATTGACGGGATGACATTATCAATGGTGTAATGATTCGTGACCTGACATACACACCCGACCAAATTGGAAATAAATCCAAATGCATTCAAAATACAAACATCCAAGTATAATGTCAAATATTCAAATGTATTTTTAAAAGAAATGAACCGAAAACATGCTAATATGTAAGCACTAAGTACAAAATGCACCACATCGATGCATCGCAAAAATGTAACATAATTAATTAAATGGTAATGAATTGAATTACAAAATGTCTATTTTACTCTTTTTTTTCTAAATATATCGAATGAATACAATTATAAACTCTATTCATTATCAACGTGTGGCTGATTTGCGTGCCCAAATCAGTTGGGTCATTGTTTACAAGTTTTTTGGCGTTTTTCTTAATTTCATTTTTTTCAAGAAACTTAAAAATTATAGTATGACACCAATTAATAATAATAAAAAAATGAATATATTCAGAATCACACAAACTGTTTAATCAAGTTAGATTACAGCACATTTCAGAGTTCTGAAAATAAATGTACAGTAATTAAAAGAAAATAAAAACAAATGATTATTTTGATAACAGCACATTTAAAATGATAAGCAAAAAATAAAAACAACATACCATTTCTCAATATTATTCTTGCTTGTCAAATTCCACTTGTCAATGTCAATGCTATCGAATAGTGTTTAGTTCTATTTCAGAATATTTAATAACTAAGCCATGTAGAATTTCTCGCATCATCAAATTTTGCAATAAGCTATAAGAGCGTTGGCATGTTTTATTGAAAGCATAAGCGGAATCATTGAAAGTCGATATATTCATATTTGATTTGTAAATGATTTCTGTATAATTATTTACTTTTCTCTAATTAAGTCGTTCGTAAAGATGCTTAGCACATAGATGCTTTAAGTCTGACAATATCAAAAGTATCAGAGTAAATAACTTGATAGTTTGTGGTAATTGAAACCAACTCAAAAATAAATAATAAGCAATCTAAATTATGCAAAAGATTTTATTTTCTGATTCATGTCAGTAACTTCAAACAATAGTGCAAGGAATTAATACTTTGATCGATGACTCAGATGTGTAAAAATAAATCTAAGAATTGTATAATTATCACTCCAATATAATCTGAATGACATCAAACTATCACTATGAAACGAATTTTAAATAGCATGCACTAATAATAGCTTTAATTAAAAAATATTTAGAGGCAATGATTCTTTTTTTGTTCGTTTTTATTCCTATACACTGTACTTCGTACTTTATTTGGCCTTTTAAACTTATTTTTTCTAATAGCATCACTAATAAGTCTTTTATAGACGGAACGCGTGTTTGGCACAAATAAAAAATGCAATCTTGGTATCTATGATGAATTTATTTTGTATACTGTAGTTTGGGGACTGTTGACTTTTTGAGGTTTATTTCTTTTTTGGATCTAGCCTTCATCGGCATTTTCTTTAACGTCCTAGTTAATGTCTAACCTTTTACCCACTTTATTGTGGGCTAGTATCAAGTTGTGAAAGTTGGGATTATCGAAAAGGCAGATTGTGAGCATAGATTTTAAAACAAATACTAGAAAAAACAGTAAAAAGAATAAGATATAGAAGAAGATGATATAGTGTCAATAAAAATATGTAAGAGCATAATTCGAATATAAAGGTATGTATGTGTATGATTCCTATACATACGACACGTTGTTTAATGATTTAAGGCAACAGTCGTATACCGGTGTTCAAAAGCCATAAATTAAATGAGAGAAAACAAATCTGGTTTAATACCAAAACCGAGGGAAACACATCAACTATAAGAGGAAAACAAAGAAGCAACAGGAGTACCGAAGTGTGAAAAGAAAATCACATATAGAACGAACTATTTGATGACAACTTTCATATTTGTGACTTGATACTGGACATATTTTGGAAAAACGTTAGGACATAAGGTTGAAATGGTTTTTATGGCATGACAAACATCACCATGTATCAGGGTAGGGGACATGTCTTAACCTTCATCAGAAATTATCGTTTTAAAAAACACTAAGCCGACGTTGTGTATTTTAGCGCAAGATGAAGTTGAATGAATTTCTTTAAGATTTTAAATGTGATTTTTCCATAAGTTAAGGATTGTTCCGTTTTGAATTTCCTGGAGTTCGGTTTTTGTGGGTTTTTTTTTTTTTTTTTTTTATCTTTTTATCTTTCTGCTGCGAAGACCCCGTGGTAGAATGATAACATTGACTTAAGAAAATTGTTGGTTCAGTCGTGTCTTACCAAAACTTATAAATCGGCATTTGGTGCTAATTCACTAGGTAACAATACACAGTTAGGATTGTAGTTTCGCAATAATTTTTTTTTTTAAAACTGTTATTCAATTTGGTTTACATTTAGATACTTTATATTAGCAATTTATAAGTTGTCGATTAGAAAAGTTAGTAAAGTGTAAATTATGTGTTTTCTCCAGGGAAAAATCCAATTAGGAAATAAATCATTTCAAGGAATGACAGCACTTTTCAACACAAAGACGATTTCGTTTAATGATTCATGTCACAAAACGTGCGATAAACTTGTGTTCTTTCCTAGGACGTAGGCATTGAATTTCTTTTTTGTGTTTTATTGATTTTCGTCAAATTAATTTTATGTCCTTATAATCTTAAAAAAAGTTCAAAGCAAGTTATCAATTAGTGGAGATTTCATGATTTTTAGAAAAATATTCGCGAATTGTTCTGATTATCAATCATTGTGTCAATTGCATTAAAATGATATTCAAAGGACAATAACTCCTGTATTATTAGATAACAGTTTTCGACGAAAAGTAGAAATTATGGTAGGTATAAGTGACATCATCTTGTTTTAAAAATATAACAGTGGGATAACTCATCAAGGAATATAATATCCGCTGGTACCAATTATATTAAAAGCAAAGATTGTTTCTCAATTGATTTACACCTTTAGTTGGTTGATGTAAAACGAGTATCTGCGAAAGAGAAATCAAAATTAAAGGCATTGTGTGATATTATGCAATGAAAATGTTAAGCTTGATAGTAATTGAATACCAAAGATAAAGAATTTAAACAGGACGAAAAGTTACTCCGTTTTTTCAAGAAAAAAAAAAAGACCAAATTAACATGGTTTTTTATTTATTAGGGATACAGTTTGGATTCTTCGCTGTAATAAATAATATTTTCACCAGTCTAAAACCTTATAAAAGATAGCAGGATTTTAATTTAGTACGGCACAGACGTGTTTCGGCTACAAAAGACTCATCGCGACTGTTGATGGCCAAATCAAACACTAATTTGATGACAATTAGCAACCACAGATTTACAAAAGGTTGGACCACATACGACTAAGACAATATATGAATGGGGTAAAAACAAAGTAGAAACAAAGTAAGTGTGTCGTGTAATGAAATACGTCATAAAAAGTGAATTTACGGAAAAGAAACATCAATGATATATTATGCCCAAACAAAAGTGATGTTTACTGAGATGGACATAAAATGTTATTTATCAAAATTTCATAATTTGGCATGGGTTGATGTTGTAATTAATATGATATCGTTTATATTTTGGAATTGCAATTCTAGATTAAAAAAATCTTCGTTTTTTTTAATCTGCGGACTGGTTTAGCATTCAATCGCATGAAATCTAAATGTAAGGAGCCCTGGTGCATCAACAGGTTAAACGTCTGCTGCTATGCATGCATCACCGATCATACGAAATCATAACCTTTGACATGTTCCCCATGTCCATTCTCAAATTTGCCAGTCTAAATATCACACTCGGGAAATTGACACAATCGGTAAAATTACAGATCTCACAACCATTCTAGCATAGTGATAATGATCTAAAACATTAACACGTATTGCTTATGAGTCCAGATACCGACACATCGTATCGGTAAATTCACTGTGATATGATTGTTAATCTCATGTTATGTAGATTTAAGTCATAATTTTTTTTAAACTATTTTGGAGAATGTTTTGTGAAGCTCATCTCGGATAAAGAAGTGCGGATTGTATATACACTCAAGAGCGTAACGTACAAACTTTAGATGTATTAACGTTGGCGCAGAAGGTAAAATAGACTTTTAAGAAATTGGAAGTGGTTAATTAGAAAATTGAAATCATTACGTGTGTCATTGATTCCCATTTGAAGTCGGGCATATGTGTCGAAATCGAGAAATTTTTAAATGATCGCGGAAAAAGCCGGACTTTTTCTTTTAATAGTTTTCTTTGTCGCACGATCTACATGCTATATTATGTATTTACATGTGAACCATCGACGTAACATTGATACGTTTTTTGTTTTTTTAACAACCTTCTTGATTTTCTTGTATTTCTTTTTCGTCATAATGGTAATCGAATAATTTCTTCTTTGTTCAAACTTGATAACCTATATCAAAAGCCTTTAGGTTTTGAAATGCCTGAAATTCGAGAGTACTATTTACCCTTGCAAACTGTTTTACAAATTTGTAAGTTTTTCACTATTGTATTAACTATTTTTTTTTTATCTTATTAATAAAATCGATGAACATCATCGATCAAAGTTAAATTAATATGTTTCATTAAGAACACATTCGGGCATCAAATAAAAAATCAATATCAATACGTGTAAAATAGTTTAATTTTTGTTTAGATTAAAAGGAATGCTGGTACTTTGAATTGTAAAAAAAGAAAAATATACTTTAGATATATAGAAAAATGACATGTGTCACCATTTACAAATACAGAAACAAACATAAATGAAATTGAACATGCATAGATAGATATTCTGGCACAGGGAGTTCAATATAATTCGGAAAATTTTGTGTTTCCGTTTCCGTTAATGATTTCTCATTATTGTTCTGTCGTCTATTCGTTTGTTTTTAACGTTTCGTCGTCTCTTAAGGTGGCACGGTAGTATTTGCTTTCCAGAATTTAGGTTGCTCTTTTGTGTACCCTACTTAGGTAAATGTATCTAAACAGTGTGATTGGACAAAAAATACAGTATCAACTGAACATACTTTCCCAAACTGAGTGATGAATCAGGTGTAGAAAAATATGAAATAATTTTACATACAGATGAAAATGAATTTTTGAGAATTTTTTTAAATTTTGCATTCACTGCACCATAAAAGACCTAAAAGTACTAGTGGCCTTAGGATTTTAAAAATAGCAAAAAAGTAAACGGTCATGATACATATTCAAATTCATTTCTGAATGGTAAAATGAAAGTACTTCAGTTAACTGTGAATGTAGAATTTTTTGCAGTGTTAGAAAGTGGTGAAAATTCTAAAAAAGCTATCATTATCCCTTATGGGCCAGGAAATACTACCGTGCCACCTTTACAAACACTCTCCACGTAATTGATTTGAATGAAACTCTTCCGTACACGATATTAAAATACCGTCACAGTGCATGTTTTTGTGTATCACCAGCAAAGTGACCCAGTACAAAAGTATTGGTATAAAAGTACGTTGATTGTTTTAGATCTGCAGCCTAACCGGGTTGTCCTTTTTTTTCGTTCCTGATAAATCAATTAAGATAAGTATCTTCTTTTTCTTCAAGATTTGCAGATGAATGAAATAATTGAAACATTGGTTTAGGCATACAAAGGATAAAACAATAAAAGAAAAAAGGTACTACTTACTTGAATTATTCTCTTGTTACTAAGTATGTCTTACAATATAACGCATATATGTTAACATAGTGATGATCTTCATTTATATCTCAGATCTGAATTATAAAAGACATAAAAGTTAAGAGGGATTCAGAAGTATTGGTTAAACACAAAGATGAAAGTAAATTTAAGTATCACGTTTTTGTTTTAAATGTTTATTTTTTTACTAAAACAATTCTTCAAGAGAGTGATGCGATAGTATCAATCCAGTCATAAAAGATGTCAATTTTTTCTTAAACAGGAAAGTAAAGGGACATGAATTAATTAATGCTTATCGATTTTTGTATTTTTCTTGAAGTATCACACATATCTAGATTATTTTGGTTTCACTTTTTTGGCATTAAATGTTTGATAGTGACAACGTCATCTGATATTTTAAAGTCAAACATATAACTATTGATAAAACATAACATTCTTTTTTATTTTTCTAACGTGATATATCTTAAATTAATGAAACTATAAAGACGAGTAGTGCGAGGAGTTATCTTATATCAAAATCAAGAAACACTAATATCACGTGTAAACTTTCTATTTTGTTTTCAAAAGTTATTGAACAGAAAAACTAACAAAACCAAAAAGTAATTGGAAACGGGCTGTATGTCAAAGAGACAACAGTTTTACCAATGATCAGAATTAGCACATGGACGTCAATGGATCTTGATCGCATCGAGAAATTCCCACTTCGGAGGTTGTCTTCGGCTACACAATAATGAAAAATGGTCCAGTGAACCAGTGGTCTGACCTCCGAAACATATGAATGAACCAACATTTCAAAATGCAAAAGACTTACAAAGACAAACGGTATCTGTGTTAGGAAAGAAGACGCAAAAAATGTTGTGAGGTGAAACACGTTTTATGAGATCTCAACCCGTCCTTATACCTTTAAACTTTGTTGAATAAACAAACCGTATGTATGAGTTTCTCGCTACATTGAGGACTCATTGGTGGCCTACTCTATGGTCTGGTTGACACATTCCACATTTCCTTTCTCAATTTTATTTGACCTATAATGGTTTACTTTTTTAAATTGTGACTTGGATGAAGAGTTTTCGGTGTCTCATTGGCACTTATACCACATCTTCTTGTATCTATACACACACATTAACAGTAAACGTACAGTAAAACTCCGTTTAAATGAATCCGATGTTAGAACTGGTAACATAAGAAACTAAACCAAATAACAGTGATACATACATTAATAAAGAATTTATAACTATTACTGACATAAGTTGATCTTTTCATCATTTGAAATTCAACTGCATATCCTCCCGTAGGATGCCATTACAAATTATACGAGCAGAAAATACCTTTATCCTGCAATTAGGTGTTCTACTTTACAGATACAGCCCTACAGATATTGCTATGCTGTATCTGTATACTATACAGAAACGATTACCTTTATACGTTCATTTGTTTACAAATATTTCTTTAGAGCAATAAGAATCACACCAGTTTTCTGATAACATACACACATGAACAGCAGTCTATTTTACGATGACAAATATCGACTTCAAAACTTGAATGTGTATGATTGCGTAACAAAAACAACGATGTCAGTTTCAGCATGCATGTTTAGTGAATGTCGAGTCTGGAGCGATGGACAACTCGTACACTACTGTTTCAAATTGGACAATGTTTTGTTATTTGTGTTTACTGTTGAAATAAGTTGTCATGTTAAAAATAGATAATTATACTCTAGAACGATGTATTATTGTTGACATTTCGAGATTCTTTTTTTGCGAACCCGTCTTCAGCTGAATGTGTAATTACTGTGTCGTATTACTACACGAGCCTCAAAGGATCTTAAATAGAAAATAAATGTAAAACATGTGTTTTTGTGTCTTTCAAAACACAAATAATATACAGAATTAATTGCAGGATAAAGACAATAACTGTTTAGTGTCTTTAAATATCATCAGTAATTGTACTCGAAACAGGTATAATAGCTCGCTAAAAGCTCGCATACACCTTGTTTCCTACCCTCTTATAAATACAGCTGATATATTTAAAGACACTTAACAGTTATTGTCTATGTCTCCTGAAAACTACTGATGTTAGAATATTTCTATTTTTTTTTTTATTTCAGATGAAAAAGACACTATCAGTGAGTTTTAATTTTATTCAAAAAATGCCACCTTTAATGACTTGACAACAGTAACGTATATATCTTGTGATATCGAAAACCCTGGTGTAATAGCTTTTCAGTTATACAGATTTTGTTTTGTCTAGTCAAATACAGTGTCTAGCGATTTTCGCACAAATATGAAAATGTGCGGTACATATGAAAATGTGCGGTACATAGGACGATTTGAAAACGCGACTAAAATACACACAAAATTCTGATAAAAATTAATGGATACATGCATTGTTAATTGTATAATTCAGGCTTATTGTAATTTGGATATAAATATGATAATTTGAGTCAAATCAGTAATCATGAGTTACTATTGTTATTCAACCGTGAAAAGTACGTGTCATGCTTATTTGCTGTTTTGATTTTGTGTTGCTAGTTAAATTCGAATAGCTTTCCTGTTTTTTTGTTTTTGTTTTGTTGTTTTTACGATTCGTTTTTGCTTTTTTTTTTTTGCTTTTTTTAAGGGGGGGGGGCTTAAAAATGTCCTGAAATGCATCTCTTTTATCATTTTATTTGGATAAATATAATAACGTTTCGAGAGATACGATTGAATGAGCTGTTTATTGAAAATGATCAATCAGTTGTAGTTTAAATTTTGCGTAATCAGTATTTTAAGAGTAAACAGAATATTTAAAATCACACACATAAAACAGTTCATAAATCATAAAATAAAGTAACGATATATGGTTTATGGAAGTAAACAATTATATTTTATTGTTAAAATACATGTTAACAACATAAAAATAATTTTCAATCATAAATTGTATATTTTCACATACTTTGATATTTAGCAAAACATAATTACCCTAATTGAATGTTATTTAAATGATTTTATCATAAAATATAGTTATTTTATAATCAAAATGTTTTATTTACTTTTCGTCAATATTTTCGGTTGACATCGTTCGATGATTTCAAAGTAAGAACATACAAAAATAATTCGATGTCAGAAGAAGGAAATATGTTCTGCATTTTCAATGTATATTCTTTGGAACAAAGTCAATATTGAACAAAAAGGTATTACGTTGATACAGTTTGAAATTTTTTACTGCTTACTCTTAACTCACTTGTTAATTATTGAGACAAACAAAACCTAAAATCTAAAAAAAAAACCCATTTCAGACAGATTTTTGAAGTTATTTTACTATTATGATAACTCTTTGTTAAGGAGATTAATCTGATAATTATAATGACGACGAGTCAACGATGATGTGATGATGATGATGATGATGATGATGATCGCGTGCGTGATATGTTCAAATACTTCTACATGTACAAATGAGGCATTTTAAAGTATCATGTGTTTATGAAAATGATAGTAAAACTCATCGAAAGGATTCCAACTTAACTTTCGTCAATTGGAGTTTATCGACTGGACTTAGCAATGAACTAGAAAAAGTATACATTGAAAACGAATTGAAAATAATTTACATATATTTTTCAGGTTACCAGAAATGGCTTATAGTCATGATGGTTATTTTAAAGATTTACAAATAATTCATACAAAAGTTAATCCTTCACCAAGGGACACATCAGATTCTTCTTCTCGGAAACTGAATAAACATCGAAGAAAACTGCCAGACCTAAGAGTGCCGTCAGTTATTGTTCTGTTCGTCTTTAATAACATATTTGGATTTTTAGCCTACCATTTTGCAGGTAATCAAAATATATTAATAAATGACATACGTCCGAAGCGCTCGTCTAAAATCACCTTTAGTAGATCGCTTTTCTAGAACTACATTAACCAGGTTAGTTGTGTGTAGCTTGTACAAAGGAGACAGAGCCCATCTGGTTATCACCAACATTTTAAAACTTTCCTCATGATATTCACAGTAGTGGCTCATATTATAATAAACGCATATGATATTGATAAGATTTTGCCACGAGAAACATATGATTGCTATGTAGACTACCAATATAATGATGTTAGACCTGCAATACTGCAAAAAGATACGCGACACTACGATATATATAGGCCAAATTACCTTCTACTAATAATGCGATAGTTATATGCACATACATTATTATTTTGCTATGGGTTAGTGATTCACACATTTGTGCATTTCGGGTGTATATATAAATTAAAGCACAACTTTCGTAAAGGCTTGCTTACATAATTCATGTCAACCGCGGAATTTATTATCTACGAATTGACATTTTCTTTCCCAATGATTGGCACTCAAGAATATAATTAATCACTAGTATAATGTTTTCAAAATGCGAGTCTGATGGTAGATGAAGTATGTCCGGAAGCCAGTGCCTAGATGTTTTTTTATGATTTGAATACTATAGTTGTCAGTATATTTTGTGTTAAGTTTTAAAGCATATTAAAAAATAAAGTTTTAAATGAAAACGCCAACTGTTCTCTAGGAACTTTTTCTTCTCAGTTCCTGTGTAGAAATATCATTTTATGTTTTCATAAGGGGTAGCCAGTGGTGGAGGTTGTTCAACAATAATTGATAAAGAAGGTACAGAATCATCATTTCGCTACTTGCTTTTTCGTTATTTGATATCATATATGTTAAAATATAATTAGGATAAAGGACTCCGACTAATTTCGAACGTTCGACAGATCAGACCACACGATTGTGAAAGTTTTTGAAAGGAGGCATATATGTCTGATTTGCTTACTTCATAATAAATTACGTTGTCTTTTCTTTATAATCACGCCATCTCAGAACAAAATAACTGTTTTCTCAACGATATGTTTTGACTGCACCCTCTTGTTTGGTATTATACCACATGCCAGCAACATAACAAACATAATAACGCATCTGATGGTTTGTTTCTTTTCAGTTTCATCAAAGAATGAATGGAAAAAAGAAAATTACAAAAAGTCGAAAGAGCATTTCAAAAGTTCTTTGACATACCTGCTAATTGGTATTCTATTTGGTTTGACAACGTATACACTTCTGATTGCACTATATGTCAACCACACGCATCTTTTTTGTTCAACCGGAAATGACGTACATATACAAAATGTCGTGAAGAACATGAACAATGGTTGTGGTGGAAAGTGTGTTAAATCGAACTTCATAAGCATAAATTCTACTGGAGCTTTTCAAACAATATTGCGGTCTGATGGAACAACGACATTTAGTTTGTTTTCTGTAGTCAACGACACACTTTGGACATCGAACGACACAGCGCTATTTATTGCAACAGAAATGACAAAAGTATATAATTTCACAGGCACGGATGAATTCTGCAAGACAGATGAAATGACAACAACAGAAATTTGGAACACACGCTTATTTTCTTCAACAGACCAGACAACAGAGTCCACAAATACCTCTATAACAACATCCGTAACAAATATGTTGGACACTTTAAGTACAACTAAAGTTTCACCAATTAACAATTGAGTCACAAAAAATGTGTTTTGAGCAAAAATGCAAGCAAAATGAAATATTTTAGATATCGTTTAATCTCTCTCCCCCCCCCCCTTAATTCAAAGTAGATATGGTCATTATTCCACAGAATATATTGTTTTCTTTTTCTTTTTGTCAATTTTAAACATTGATATTAAAAACCAATTGGATGATTTGAATTAATAACTCGAACAATAACTTATATATATACCAAAGAAAAAGAGGATTATTTTGAATCTATATAAAAATGAAACATATCTTGCAATTAACATCAAATGAAATGCTTCCTTTTTCACACAACAGAAGCTTCCTCGAAATGCACATCTAGTGCAAAAAATAAGTAATATCATTACTACTACTGGGTCAATACTTCTGCTGGTGGAGTGTTAGTTCCATAGGGTTTCTCCATCCTAGTAAGCAGCACTTTGGTACTGGCATGACAATATGGATTTGGAAATTAGTTGTTAATGTCTGTGTCATTTTGGTCTCTTGTGGACAGTTGTCTCATTGACAATCATACCACATCTTCTTTTTTACAATTAATTTGGGAATTGATGTTAAATTAAGGAATATGGTTTCTTCATACAAAGCTGTGATTCCTTTTCCAATTTTGGATTTACTCTTTTTTTTTCTTTTCTTAAAAGATCTTCATATTCTTCAATAGGATTTTGATTTTGTCGAAATGCGCATCTGGTGCAGAAAAATTGGTGCCATTAATATTATTATGCACTACATACTTCATTTGGTAAGATGAAGAAAATTGTGGCTGGATATTTAACAGTCGCTGATATTATTGTAGAATGGTACAAACCAAACTATTACTTGCTTAACTAATAATATTTATTGCTTACATGTAGATCAATTTTGATCAGCCTCGACATCATTGTGAAAAAATTTCACATAGTTTTATCGAGTATTTATGGAAACAGTCTGTTGAATTCAATTTATAATTACACAAGTATTAAAATCGTCAAAAACTCATATGAGAATTTCAACATCATATTTAATTATTCGGGTTTTATTTGCACAAGGCCAATAACATTAATAGGTTTTTAATCAGTCCAGTGGAGGGATAAATAAGCTTATAACATATAGCTTTCACCAGATTTGTTTTTTTGGTCAGTATATATCATGTGCACTTATATTTAAGATACAGTCTTTAAATTTCCAATGATTTACGTTTCGATTAACGTCAATCTCATGTAACGTGTATCGTGTTTCGTTAACCGTTGCTTCAATTTCGTATTTTTCAATGTTTTTTCCGGTCGCTCTTAGAATGGGTTTCACATTTAGCATTTTTCTATCTTTTTATTGAATAAAAGAATTGTTGATGACTAACCTGTTTAAATAAGTGAAAAGAAATCAATTATATAAACCATGATATTATTCATGTATGTATTTCATAGTTCTGAATGTTCTTGCATTCTATTACTGTGAATTCATTGTTATTCATTGGATGCTTTTTTTCGTGGATTTCGTGGATACAGATTAACCACGAAATCAAGGATTCAACGAAATACAATTTTCTGTAAGGTAGTACTAGTATGCAGATTTTGGCAAAACCCTGAAATCAAATATCCACGAACATGGACATTTTCCTCAATCCACGAAAATTAGTACCCACGAAAATAAATTAATTCACAGTATACTGTATTCCTGTCACTTAATGTTGTTTTAAGATTGAAATATAAGCGGGAGGTTTGGCTTACCATAAAACCAGGTTCAATCCACAACAAAAATGTCCTGTTCCAAGTCAGAAATATGGCAGCCTGTTTCTATGTATGTTGGCGTTGTTTTTTTTAGCAGTTTAGTGTTTCCCTCGGTTTATCTTTGTGACCCGGATTTGAATAAGTTAAATTGATTTTTGAGTATTGAACAGCAGTATACTATTATTATATAAAAAAGAAGATGTGGTATGATTGCCAATGAGACAACTATCCACAAAAGACCAAAATGACACAGACATTAACAACTATATGTCACCGTACGGCCTTCAACAATGATCAAAGCCCATACCGCATAGTCAGCTATAAAAGGCCCCGATAAGACAATGTAAAACAATACAAACGAGAAACTAACGGCCTTATTTATGTAAAATTAATTGATTGCCTTTATTCATATGTTTGGTACCAGACATACTTCGTTGTTTGTGGGACGGACCACATCAATTTTAAATTATTTAGTACGTTGCCGTAGCTTTATATTTATGAGAGTGATTATATAAAATCCGATAAACACTGAATGTACACAACTTCATACACTCCTGCCCTTTATCTGCATCTGCATACAATAATTACCTTCGCTGTTAGACTGAAACCTACATGTTAACGTCTTAAGACGTTTTGTCATTACTTCGCTACATGTCGATCGTTGGTCTATTGGTTATAATACGCACTGCTGTTGAGTCATATCTTTGCAAACACATGAAGTGCAAATTATTTACAGTCAAGTCATAATAATGGATTTATATTAAAAAATAACGTAAGAAATAGCTTTATATAGGATAAAAAATAGTTGATTGACGTTCGCCTTAAAATTTACAGGACCACATGTGTGGTAGAATAATTGTTAGTATACAAAATTTGGTTTTAAAGGTTGATCATTGGTAGCTTCTATCAAAATAAGTTTATACTTATGGGTGGTCTTATTTTACTTTTTTGTTTGTGTAAAGACTCGTCAACTCTTACCCGACATTCATTCGCCCAGGGCATGTTTTATTTTAAATTAATGAACAAATTTCGAAAAATTGAAGCGGAGTCCAAATCACAAAAAAGGTTTGCGTTATACATGTTAAAAAAACCTTTACATTGAAATATAGATTTAGAAAAAAAATCAAAGTTGTGATTTTATCTTCTCGTGTTCTTGATAGGTTATTTTCTCAACGACTATCTGATAATAATCAATAAAATGTATTACAATTTTCACTCTCATCAACAGATTCATTTGTAATACATGTATTAAAATATACTAGTTTATAAAATTGCATTTGCCACATACATAATGGTTTTTCAAATTTGAAACATCAACTTCAATCTATGAATGAGCCGTGTTTACAACTTTAATGAGTAAACTCGTTCACAATGTAGGTAAGGACCCCATACGGCAAATAAAAATAGAGATACGAAATTATTAAAAGAGTCTTGTGCTTTAGTATCCCTGATACTTTGTTAAATATTGGCGAAAAACTATGTGAGGCTTTACGTGTCTTCAGTAGAATGGTTATATTTTTTTTGTCAGTATAGAGACAACAGAGAAAAGTTGGAAATAAAAACATCTTTAACCTAAAACAAAATACTTTGTATCAGAAGGACAATACACATACCTTGACTTCTATAAAATATTGTGATTCTATTGGCAAGGAATGTCATTATCGTTCGTTTATTTGTAAGATACTCAAAATTCAACATAATCTTTCAAAATTGCTGTTTCGGGCTTGCATTTGACATTTGAGCTGTATCGGATAGAACTCGAACTTATGCAAGTGTACGTTTACATGTAGATCTATAAGACTTTGAACGATTTTGGTACATTCAAATTACAAAATTAAAAGATGACTGTTGGTCTTTTTTGTAGAGTTCTTTTAAAATATCAAATTTCAAACAGTTACAGACTTCTCCTTGAGATTTTCTTCAACCTTTAGAGGATAACAGATGTATTTGATATGCATTTGAATAAGGTCGATTTCTATGCGACGCAGCCTATTTATAATTCGACTACACAACTGTAAAATACACTTATAAACGTGTTGAAACGCGGAAACCACATTGATAGTTAATCAGTTTATCGGTTGATCATAATAGATAGTCAGCGTAAAGTATACTTTACGTTTGACCATCATAGATGGTCTAATTAATGTGACTCCCGAGCAGATGATTATATTTAATATAAATGTTTTCGATAATGATAGTCAACCTCAACAAAGTGAATTAAAGCACGAGTCGCTTGAAATTAAACTTAAATTCTTGCCGATTGTAAAGGTGGTCAACTTTTTTCTTCTTTTGCTTTTGCAAGTAGATGTTTGCATCATAGACACGACAATGTATATGTTTTTTTGAGATGGGTGACAGTTGTTATAAGTAATCTTATGTTATTTAAGGACAAAATTACTTCAACGTGTAATACTTATCTTAATTACCTCTAAATATATAGATCAGAATCAAGCAATATTCCTCAAATTCCTTCACAGGTAAACGTCAAAAGACCAATATTGTCTGTTGTCACAGGCCATTTAGCTTTTAACCCCAAGTGTCTATAAAATGAATTGTGTTATGAGGAAAGGGCGATTTGAAATTGAGTTATCGGTGCTGACAATTACCGAAAATACGTTTCCGAGCACAGTAACAAGTCCCTATAAAAGGACGAACCAGTTTAAATAGAAGATATTCTACAGGACAACAAAGGCAGTATGATTAGACTTAGAAGTTGTAGTCTCTCTTACTTGAAAGTAATTAAGAAATGTTCCTTATGATGTGTTGTGTCTTATTTATAATTCAAATTTGGATGTTCACTTTTTCATGCTTCTGGCATACGTAAATTATTTTTGTTTTGTTTGCTAGTTCAGGAAAGCAGACGCCAGTGTTCACTCTAAAACATGAATATGAACCAAAATATGAAAGAAAAAAAACCCCAAAGACTGACAAAGGCAATAGGATCCTGACTAAGGTTTGGCGCAACGAGTAACGGCTCAAACATGACTTTTGTGAGAGCAAAGCACATTTGATTAAACGTTAAATAAATTAAACTTTTAAGTATCCATTATTAATTTTTAAAAAAACCTTTTACTTATTAAATAGTTATTGTTTCAAAACATATACAATTTATCAAGCATAGACTGAACAGAAAACTATAGTTGTTTAAAAGAGACGGTAGTGTTAAACAACTTACGACCTGTGAGTAGATTACAGTGGTAGAAGACCAACTGTGATGTTACCATTTTCATAACCTGCTGATATCTAAAGTTATCTAATCAACATAAATATAATTGTGAGGAACATATACTGTTAATTAAATTTTTTAAAGACATTGGCTCTGAAGTAACAAAAACTTCAGGAATACAAGTACCAGATAAACAAGAAAATGTGTTCAAAAATATAAAATCTCCCAAACAATTTGATGAGACTGTCATTAAAGTGAGAGGGTTAGCGCTATAAAACCAGGTTCAATCCACCGTTTTCTACATTTGAAAATGCCTGTACGAAATCAGGAATATGACACTTCTTGTCCATTCGTTTTTGATGCGTTTTGTTATTTGATTTTGCCATGTGATTATGGACTTTCCGAATTGATTTTCCTCTAAGTTCAGTATTTTTGTGATTTTACTTTTTTCTGGACAAGTATAAGAACAATGTTTGTAGCATAATCAATATTACTGTTTTTAAGTTCATCACAGTTTGATTTTTAATCGTCTATTTCTGAGCTAGCCTTAAATATATACATATTATCTGACTATGCATGAATATCATTTATATTACATGTATATGCCCATTGAATTATTAAAAAAAAAAATAAGATATGTTGTTATATGATTTTTTCAGATATGCAATAAACATCTACCTTTTAATTAATTGTATTCCTTTGTTTTGTTCATTCATACGCCTATTTGATAAATATAGCATACATGTATAGTATGACCTTTTTCGGGGTATGCTTCGAAAACTGTCATCTATGGCTACTTTCATTATTTTGTTTTTGTTCCTGTGACATTGTTTACAATTACTTTTCCCATTAGTTTTTTGTGACTTTCTTGCTGGCAACAAAAACAGAAATCAGATAAAAAAGCAATGTCTTTAAGTATAATTCAACTAAGAATTTTAGTTTATGCAAAAAAATAAATGTCATTTTTAGCTCTCAAAAGGGTCAAGTGACCCTATATTGACATCTTAACGAGTTTATAGTATTTTTTTAACACTTTTTTGTAAAAGTATTTGGACAAGTAGAATTGAGTATAGCCACAATTTTCAGGTGGATATCTTGATATAAAAAATATTCAATGACCATGTTCTACAATCAACATGGCATCAATGACTAAAAGTAGAACATGGGGATATATAGGTCTATGGAAAAATGTTAAAAAAGATTTTCAAATGGTGACAACTTGAAAACGCATTCAAATAATTATAAGGGTCTTTAGTAACTAATATAAAAGAGAGGCGAAAAATACCAGTGGAATATTCAACCTCATTAGTCGAAAATATACTGAAATGCAGTCGACTTTGGCGTTTGATAGTTCATTGATTACATTCTGGCGTATCACAAACAAACAACTTGTTACGTCTCATTTCATTGGCCGAAAGATTTAAATACAACAACAATGTAGTCAGTGTGCACGTGAATTGACACAGGTGACCGACAATGGAATTTACTATGTGACTACGAACGTAAAAACAATGATCTGTATAGTTTACAAACCTTTGGTCAAAAGAAATAAATAGATGTTTCGTTTACTTCAAATAGTGGGGTCGAATTTCATGCAGCAACTCAATTATCTTGTACCCGGCATGATGAAAAATATAAGGATAAAATAAAATACATGTGCCGCTTTTATACGGATGAATATATGAACCACTTTTAATTTCTTTCATACTGACGATAGGTTATAATCCTAACAATGTCGTAGTCACTTATAATAAGTATCGCATAATACTGATCCATTACAATAATTAATCAGGGGTTGCACTGACATTCCTCTTTTATTATTTTCATGCTATAAAACGTACACACAGTACAAAAATGTAGCTATAAGCGTACCATAAACGGAGGAAATTGTCCCCAAAAAGTTGAAACAAAATAACTTTCAATTGTATCATTGGTGCACCTGAATGAATTCAGTGAAGGCAGGTTGTTGTAATAAATTGAAATGTTACATAGTCGAAGATTATTTCTTATGCATGTGTGGAACTAAATAATAAATTAATACTTGTGAGAAATCGTAGTTTATAAGGAACAATTTTCTTGTTTGAATTCAGGGCCTTTCATAGCTGACTATGCAGCCAGTATGGCCGTTGCTCATTATTGAAAGCCGTACGGTGACATATAGTTGTTAATTTCTGTGTCTCTTGTGGAGAGTTGTCTCATTGGCAATCATACCACATCTTCTTTTTTTTAAATATAAATGTACTGTTTTCGATTTTAAATGGATGAACATTTATCTTTCAATTTTATACTGTAAGAATAGAGCTGCATAACATTGTTGAACTATCCGTTAGAGTATATGTAGTATGTATTCGTATTTAAAATGAAATACAAAACGAAACGTGTATGATAAACTGATAAACAAAATATCAAGAAATTAAGGATGACTAAATACATGTACAAGAAGAAACTCACCTTTTTATAGATACATTTAAATGATTTAATGAATAAACACTTTTTTGAAAAACTGTCTGTTTCTATTTACATAGACATAGGAAGATGTAGTGTGAGTGCCAATGAGACAAGTCCACATCCAAATAACAATTTATAAAAGTAAACCATCATAGGTCAATGTACGGCCTTCAACACGGAGCCATTGAACAACAAGCTGTAAAGGTCCCCAAAATTACTAGTGTAAAACCATCTAAACGGGAAAACGGTCTATAAATATTTACAATATCTAATTTACGTTCGTTTTTCAACCGAGGATAGCAAAACCTAATGAATAAAATTGAGAATGGAAATGGGGAATGTGTCAAAAAGACAACAAAGAAAAAAAAACAACAGAAGGACACCAACAGGTCTTCAATGTAGCGAAAAATTCCCGCACCCGGAGGAGTCCTTCAGCTGGCCCCTAAACAAATATATACTAGTTCAGTGAAGTATACTAGTATATATCGTTGGAGTTTATAAACTACATTTAATCATCCCCTGTGCCATGATTGGCCATCTCCGTTTTTTCTTAACAAAGCATGGTTGGTTACATGTTATGAATTAACTTACAAGTTCGGGATTTTTTTCTTCGTTGTAAACGGAATCAGAAAAAAAATCGCTATCCTATGTCGAATACATAAAACTTGGAAAAGAATATGAAGTGTTTGTAGTAAAGTACGGTTTCCAATTGAGTTTTTTTTTATCCTACATTGAACTTTTGATGTCGTCCCTTGATCTAGAGGAGACATTTAAATTGAACTAGAACACACCCGTGATATCATGGGTCCGTGACTGAATTAAAGTATATAACTATGCGCAAGCCTTATTTTAGTATTAGTATTGTCATCTGATAAAATCATGCCGATTATAAGATACACAGTTTTTCTCTGCTTTCAAGTCTTTCTGTTTGAACCCGTCGAACTGGAACTTATCAATTATTGGTATTATCAATTATTTGGAAAACAAAAGGTCCTGGAATGGAGTTTTTTTTTAATCAACAGCATTGTCCTATATAAATTTTAAAATAAATTGAATTCTTTGATTCGCTGTTTTACGTCATGCCCACTAACAAATTGAAAACTGTTCCTATACGCCTTATTTTTAGTCCATATTTTTAGTATTCGTATTGTTATCTTAGTAAGTCTTACTGATTAAAATACTACAATAGGTAACAATTTGACAATTCAGTAGTGTCAACCTGGTGGTTATGACCCGTGTATATAGCATATTAATCCTGAATACACCGTTTGGTGGTGCGCCTGTCAGATGCGGAACGTACAGATAAGGTAATAGGTAACAGGTCAATATACTATTGGTATCAGTATCGGACTCGACCCGGAACTTCTTAATTATTGGCAATATTAATTACGTGGAAAACAAAAGGGCCTCGAGTGGTGTAATTTTTGATCTACACCTTTGTACTAATTAGTTATATATAAAGTTGAATTCTGTGATTCGTCGTTTTTACGTGATGACGGCTGACAAATTGGACCTCGTAATTTTAGTATTATAGATATTTAAATGTGAAAACGGTTAAGATTTTAAAGTTTAAACTTTACTACCAATTGCAGAAAACTATAAAACCAATGAATTTCACATGCACATTTATAAAAGCTAGAATTGTGATTGGAATCATGTATGAAAATACGTCGATGGAAGCTTTAAACGACCTTGACCACATACGTGAATATTAACCAGTCTATTCAACGTTATAGTATTCTATTTTCGAAGGTATGAGGTCGAAGGTTTGAATTGACCAATGGAAACGATCGTTCTTTAGAGAGTTAATCTGATAAAGTTTGTTTGACTGATTACGTCGCACTACCTTTCGCTAAGCTAAACCGCATATGAGTATAAGACTACAATTGGATAACTTGATTTTTAATCCAAGGGTTGCACTTTTTCTAGGGATGGGTGCTTATCATTTCTGTTGATACTTTCAAAGATAATAAGTATTTCATTTCGAAAATTATCCAGGATAAAGAGCAAACTCCTTTGACGTTTGGTAAAAATTGGTTACAAACAATAAACAAAACAAAAGTACATATAGTCAAAATACATATCCATGAAAAATACTAAAAATGACCATTACACTATAACACGATGGCGAAATGGATAGAACCTAGCAGGGGGAAGTTTAATTGATATTCAGAACATGATAATTGTGATTATGATATACCCCGCACTATTCTAAATCTGCGTAGGTTATATCAGTCAACATTTTCATTTGAAAAAAATGCAAATGAATAGAGCACCGTTTTTTTTCCATTTCAAACTGCATATGAAAATATGTTACCTGTGCTAAGGTAATAAATTGATCGAAACATTTATCAAGTGCGTCATTAAACAAAACAACTGCAAAGTACATTTACCAAGGACAAGAATATGATACTGATGGCCTAATTATATACGAAATATTATATCACTTTACAGCATTAACAATACAATATATTTATAGTTTTCTATGAATGGAAGAAAAACATTATTCACCATAAAAACTTAAAATGTAGAATCATTTACTCTTATAAGTATAACAAGGTACAATACTGAGAACCGTTTTAATGTTGTTTTTTCACTGATTCCAAGTATTCAAAGCGATATTCTGTTCTTATCATGTTACATTTGTAAGTGTATTGAAAGGTAAGCTGCAATTACTATCCATTGTGAAAGGGGATGAGGACGATCTGTCTGTCATGCAAATGCAAGGTAGTTTTAATTATTTTCTCCTGGTTGGAAACCATTTTGTTGAATACTTTGCTCGTTTAACTACTACGTTATGAAACTCCTTTTTTACATAATGATCCATAAAGGCAGTATACCGCTATGTAATAGTCATAAATTGAATAAGCGAATAAATCCGGGTAACAAACTAACATCGAAGGAAACACATCAACTGTAAGAGGAAAGCAACGGAGAAATATGAATTAATATATTACAGGTTGATTGCTTGTTCTCAAATCCGAGGCAGAAGATACGTTGTGTAGAAAGAAAAAAAATTGAAAACACTTAAAAACTCATATATTTACCGATTTAAAAGACATAAAATCAAGGAAATGAAAAGATTGGAATTGGAATAATCGCATGAATTTAAACAGAACGATAACAATGAATTGATAATAAACTGTGATTATCTATATTATAGTGAGTCCCGCGTTCCATATTGTTGTCTGATGCGTTCTTATACAGATAGATGCATTTCATTAACAATAGACCTAATGTAAAATATATATAAATTGGAAATTGGCCCCAGACTTTGATAATTTCGGTGGCGTGACCTTTCCGTGTACATTCGTCTCATCAGTTATGCTCAAGCAGATACCACAGACTACTTTTGTTAGTTAAGTGTGCATATGTACATGATCTTGTCACAGGAAACTAATCCATCAGATTAAACAATAAGGAACACTATATTACAATTTTATTTCCCCTTCATTTCCTGTATTACGTATAAAGTGATACTGTACACAATAGATATAGGAAGATGTGGTATGAGTGCCAATGAGACAACTCTCCGTCCAAATAACAATTTATAAAAGTAAACCATTATAGGTCAATGAACGGCCTTCAAGACGGACCCTTGGCTCACACCGAACGACAAGCTATAAAGGGCCTCAAAATTACTAGTGTAAAACCATTCAAACGGGAAAACCAATGGTCTTATCTATATAAAAAACGAGAAACGAGAAACACGTATAAATTACATAAACAAACGACAACCACTGTACATCAGATTCCTATATTATCCGTCAAAATCATGGAAGAAAAAGAATTGTGTTGTGTAAAGACTTTTATTGATATAATTGTCTGAAAATATTTCATTTTTAAAGAGATAATTTGACACGAACTTTTACCCTATACCTCGCCCTTGTTATATCGGTTAAACATCATTACAATATTTGATACTTTCTGACATTGCCCTTATATATTAAGATTTAGCAAGCTGAGTAAAGTACTGATTACTGTTATGAAAAACAATTACAACTATTATACTGTTTAATTTTATTCGTGATATAAATTACAGTATATATGTCGTTTCAAAAGTGAGGATTTGGGCCTTCTTGTTGAAGTTGAATCCAGAACATTGTAATATTAAGAGTTCATTATTATAAAAAAAAATGTTTTTTATAGAATGTATTCAATTTCAAACTTTTTTTAATGTCAATTATATAAACTTACTTCTTAGAAATGAGATGTATTACCTATATCTAGTTGCATACATTTTAAGACTAGGATCTCAATACCATCATAGAAATACAATATTCATTTATATAACATATAGCGAGATAGATTAATTAATTTTAAATCAACAGACAACTACTTGTATCTTCTTCAAGTGTATGATGGATTTAACCGTAATGACCCTTTCACACGATTGTACAGGGTTTTTTTATCTCCTAAAGTGATCAGTTTCCGTTAATTCATATAACAGCATATGAGGACGGAAACGTGTTGTACATGTGATTTTTCAGCTAATTACTTAATCAAAATATATTCAATTGTGAAAGATGGCTCCATTTATAATTATATGTTCTCTGATATTGTGTAAGTATATTTTAGTATTTACTAATTAACATAAAAGATGGTTTGTAAAACATTGAAAGGTTTAAACAACTGTTAGTATAAATCAACTGCAATTTGCGGAATTAACTAGGAAATTGATGTTTGCTATATTTGTACAGTTTATTGTATAAATATTCAATGTTATAAAACTCTATAATTCTACCCAAAATTTAAATATCCCCATTGGCTGACTCAACTCTTTTTATAAAGAATAATTCAAAGTGGTTAGATTACAGGTATTTACAATACAAATTTGGATATAATTAGTTATCAAAGGTACCAGGCTCATAATGTAATACGCCAGACGCGCGTTTCGCCTAAAAATATGACTCATCAGTGGCGCTCAAATCAAAATAGTTATAAAGCCAAACAAGTTCAAAATTGAAAAGCATTGAGGACCCAAAATTCCAAAACGTTATGCAAATACGACTGAGGTAATATGTGTCTGGGATAAGAAAATCCTTAGTTTGTCGAAAATTTCATTAATTTTATAAACAAGAAATTTAAAAAAAAATGACAATATAACTGATATTCATGTCAACACCGAAGTGCTGAGTACTGGGCCGTAGATACCCTCGGGGACGAAACGTCCACCAGCAGTGGCATTGACCCGGTGGTATAAATAGTTATCAAGGTAACAGGCTTATAATTAAATACGCCATACGCGCGATACCGACAATATAACGACACATTAGTCTATGTGTGCGAACAAACATGAGAGCAACGGAACTTATTATGTGTACAACAACATCAAAAGAAGAATAAAAATTAATGTAAAGAAAGAAAAATATCACAACAATACCAAACTCCAAGATAAATTCAACAAGGGAGTCTCACAAACACTGACAAAATTGAACGTAGTAAACCAACGAAACGAGTAGAAAATAACTGTCATATTACTGACTTGAAAAGGTATTTTCTGTTGAAAAGGCAGGATGAAATCTTACAGTAAGGATTTGACTATACTTTTAAAACCTTCGACTGCAGTACATAACAGTTACTATCATATAATCAAATATATGCCGTCGATTTACTGAAGCATTATGGTCTTCTTGCATTTCATTTTGATGAAAGAAATATAAGTGACTTTAGATGTTCATTTTTTTCTCATGTTTCTGTTTTGTTTGTTTCCTGATAACAATTGAAAAAGGTAATGGGTGAATGGTAAAACAACCCAAGTTTAGTCTAGATATGTGTCTATGTCCTTGTTATAAATCAGGAAACTCATAATATGTTTGCCGAATTTTTTTTTGTGTTTTTTTTTATTTAAATCTAGGAAATATCATTATTCGTTTCATATCCCCTTCCCGCCTTTCCATTGTCTGTTAAAGTTAGGTTTTATTTTTCTGCAGTATAGAAAGTGTAAAATATTTCGTTTGATTTTGGTAATTTGTCATCGTAAACTTAAATATCTTATTGTGAAATTTAGAGATTTGGATCATGTGTTAATTCAAAAACTAAAAAATACATGTCAATATAAAAAAAAAGATGTGGTATGATTGCCAATGCGACAACTCTGCACAAGTATATTTTCGATATGAATGAATACATCTTATTAATTCGTCAAAAACAGATATGTTTTTCAAGATCTTCACATGGGATATGAGCTCATATTTCCTGTCACTGTTTTAAACCCCCTGTGTAGTTATGAGAAGAGGATACACAGACCAGACAGGGTATTTGAGGAAATATCCAACATGAAGCCCAAACTAACAGTTAAACCATACTCGAGTACCCCCAATGAATAATTCCCTGAATGGTATCGCTATTGTTCACACAGGGTATATTCCCTGTGATGCCCTGTCAACGTGACTAATAACATTACCTGATTAGACACTGGATATGTTTCTCTATATGCTATCAACAACAAACATGCTAATGTTAAGACCACCAGTGATATGGTTAATTATTTGTTTTGTCAAGTTGTGCCCTACAAGATATAACAGATAAAGGAAGATGTGGTATGAGTGCCAATGAGATAACTCTCCATCAAAGTCTCAATTTATAAAAGTAAACCATTATAGAACAAGGTAAAGTTTTCAACACGGAGCCTTGACTCACACCGAACAGCAAGATATAAAGAGCCTATCTATATAAAAAACAGAGAGAAAAGAGAAACACGTATGAACCACATCAATAAACGACGTCTACTGAACATCAGATTCCTGCCTTAGGACAAGTGCAAACAATAGCAGGTTTTATTGGTACCAAGCATTCACCTTCATCTGAAACAATAGTGTAACATCACAACATAGAAAGACACTCTATAAAATATCAATTGGAATGGCTTCAATCAATTAAAAGAAATAATAATGTCTATTTCACCCTGTACATTTTTATTGAATATTATTTCAGATTCACTTACTGGAATTGACACTTGTTCGCATTTAGATAGCTGTACACATCAATTGGAAGAATTTTTCAATGTCACACGTGAGAACAATGATATTGCAGTTATGATTCCACTTTGCCTGTGAGTTTATCTTAAAATGAGCTTTTTGCACATCGAGACATGTATTCTGAAAAAATATGCTTTTAAATTATATTGATATATCGGATTTCATTCAACGACATACCAACCCCCAACTACGAAGTAATCAAATGTCAACAAACAGTCTTCAAAAACACATATCGACACTTAGAACAATGTCAAAAGACAATCGGATGCAACTAACAACAAACACTAATGAGAATCATGGCTTGAAACAGATATATATATATATATATATATATATATATATACATGAAGGGGGATTAGGCATTTAGTTCATACAAAAATGGATTAATAAGTTACTAAGAAGCATTCACAAGTTGGTAAAACGTTTACCTAAACCATTAACCGAAACTCAATTATTTTTCTTTAAATTTCGACCTTTCATTCGAGAACCTCGTGCGTATCCGTAGTACTAATGTTGGAGACTAGCGCATATTTTATTTACTCATTATCCTTATCAATTTTCCTCGACGAAAAAGGGTACTGATTTTATAAATATATACTACTATACAAATAACTTATTTATGGATATACTTAGTAATTCTTTTACAGGAACATAGTAGGCAGGCGGAGTAAATTACAAAAGTGTGAAAATAACGCTGTAGTAAAGTGTTTGTTTGGTGGACATGAACCCGAGTATTCTGCATATAAAACTTTAAAAATCACAGCTCGAAACAAATGTCTTCAAGGTTTGTTATAGTCCATTTGAGTTATGTAAACATGAAAATATTCTAAATCAAAATCTCATATGATATTGTTGATTATATATCAAATAATAAAATATTGATTGATGCGAAGAAAAAATTTATCATTGAAAACAATAAGATGTTTGTTTGATGAAATCACCGCATATTTGTACTTTTGTTGGACCTGTTATTCAACAGATAGTCGGCATTAGGTTTGTTACTATGATCTTCTCCGCACAGAATACATCCTTTATATAGATATAGGAAGATGTGGTGTGAGTGCCAATGAGACAACTCTCCATCTTTGTTTGTTTCTATGAATATCTTGTAGAACAATCATGAGCTTCCGAGTTAGAATGAAAGGTAGATAGCATTTTTCTTTAATTCACGTTCACGATATAAATAATGTCTCAAATTGATTTATTCAAAGTTTGGTATAGCGTTGTTTACATTTTTCATTGAACTTGAAATAAAGGATACTAAAGATATTTTGTACTTGTTTGGCTTTATAACAATTTTGATATGAGCGTCACTGATGAGTCTTATGTAGACGAAACGCGCGTCTGGCGTACTAACATATAATCCTGGTACCTTTGATAACTATTAGTTATCCTTCTTTATATAACGAATTACATCTTTAAAAGAGGGAATAAAGATAGCAGAGGAACATTTAAACTCAGATGTCAAAAATAAGTAAAAATAAAAAAAGAAGATGTGGTATGATTGGCAATGAGACACTTCTCCACAAGAGACCAAATGACACAGAAATTAACAACTGTTGGCCACCTTAGGGCCTTCACAAAGTAAAGTAAAGTTAAAGGATTCCGCTTACTTCTTCCTCAAAAGTTACTTTATGAAGTCAGCCTTATATAAATAAAGGAACACGTACGCAAGAAGAGGGGCGCAGTTTTCCCCCAAGGGAATGCAGATTGTTTGTTGAAAAACACAGCCTCCAAATGTAACAAATATGTTGGCAATAAAAAAATCAAGCATCTTGATAATGTCAGTTTCAGATTTGTTGTAAGAATCATATTAATTTTATACAAAGTAGGATTTTTCTCCCCAAGAAAGGATACCTGTCTTTATGTTTTTTAAACAACGCAGGACCAAGTCTTTTAGTTTGGAATGGGGAATACTTGTGTAAAATATATAAAAGTCAAATGTCTGAATAATATTGCAAGTTGAAAAAGACTTCGATTATATGTTCTTTAAAATATCTTTTGATTTTTGTTAGCATCCACATCTGATTCACGCCAACTCTTAAATAAGAACTTTGATATGGATTGTAGATTGAGAAAAAAAATTACATTAAAGATCATTTTTAATTTTGTTCCATGGTGAACTTTCTATTTCCGTGTAAGCATATAACAGCAAAATATGCGTTTGAAGTAAATTTGTCTCCTCCACTAATGAAACGATTTTCTAGAGTTTTGTTTTCCTTGATAGATATTTGCTGATTATATGACCCTTTGGGCCCCTAATTCCAAAACTCCCAACATCAATCCCAATCTTTCCTTTTATGGTCATAAACCTTGTGTTTAAATTTCATAGTTTCTATGGAAATAATTGACTCAAAACAAATGCAAACAAACTGGTTTTTTTTAGATTGTTAGGAATGCGACAGTTGTTATTCCGTTTCGATGTATATTGGCGGTTTTTTTTTATTGCTTTTCAGTGTTTCTGTTGTTCAGTTGTGTAACTTCAATAGTTAATGTGTTTCCTTCGGTTTTAGTTTGTAACCCAGATTTGTTTTCCCTCAATCGATTTATAACTTTTGAAAAGTATTCATAATCGTATAATTGAAGCAATTGTATATGTTCATCTTATCGTTTTATATTGTATGGAGTTATAGTTGGATGACAATTATTTGTTTTTGGTATCTCTTCATCTTTTGTTCATGGTACCTTTTACCCTTAACTTATGTTTGTTTCATGAATCCTTTAATACATTATGGTATCTGCTGTTATGTGTACTAGAATCATGCGACAAATTTCAATAAAGGTTCAAATAACAAATGAGGTACAATATTGTAATTTGTTTAATTGTTCAACGCTTTCAAAAATTAGAAAAAGCTCAAATCAGTGACAATTAAATAACTAGCAATTTATTCATAGTTCTACATATGAAAGCTCGATCTCAGAAATTGGAAAGTCAAACCCGTGTAAATACATGAATATTTCTGGAGCTATTCCACTAGACGTGCCTTAAAAAATCTTATCCTCATCTTTATCTTGCGATTAAATATTTTTGTATAAAATTGCAAACGAAAGTAATTCAGTGGTAGTCGTTTGTTGTTGTGTTACTTATTTGTTTTTCGTTCACATAAATAAGGCCGTTAGTTTTTACGTTTGAATAATTTAACATTTGTAGTTTCGGTCCCTTTTGTAGCTGACTATGCGGTGTGTGCTTTGTTCATTGTTGAAAGCTGTACGGTGACATATAGTTGTTAATTTGTGTCATTTATTCTTCTGTGAAGAGTTGTCTTATTGGATATCATACTACATCAGTCAATACCAAAATCAAAAACAGCATTATAGTAGGAAAATTAATGTCAAACCAAACGATTTAGTCATTTATCTTTATATCTAATTTTCCTGGTTTGTTTTTTAACCTTTTTTATTTTTGTGTTATATTTCTTTTTTCAGGGTGCTGAGTGTTTGAGAGTTGTTTGTATCTTGGGGAAATTACAATGTGGCGGCGAATAACAAAACATTTTACAACAAAATAAACAATGTTTCACTTCTAATTTATTAATGTTTATTGTAGACTGTCCAACAATGGACGATGTAAAAATATGTCAAGATTTGATAAAGTATGACACCATACAAACATCGGGGTATTCTCAATTCTGTAGGTAAGTTATTTAGAATTGTATTTTGAAGGAACTTTCCCTCTCAGATAAATAGTGCTGTATAATATATTTAGAATCGTATGCCTGGTTATTATTCTGCTTAGACCTTTGCCACATTCTTACATCTTTCAATTGCTGTCTTTGTATATAATACTAAAGTTTTTAAGTTTTCATAAAAAAAAACTGGGAAAATGATAAGTTAAGATATTAGCAAAAAGAAAAGCAGGCAGATTGTCATCGTAAATGCAATCATAACCCATCAATAAAATCCAGCATGGTTTGACATTAAATGCTGTCAGATTGCCCAGAACAATCAAAATAACATTCGAAAGCTCTAATACACTTACCATATTACATAGCAGTGACTATATGTCTATGTGCCTCTGAGCGCATGATGGTTGCATCATTAGATAAATCATTAGGTGGGATCAGCGATTAAATATTGTGTTTTGAAATAAACGAGAATATACCACATCAAAAATAATCTAATACTGTTATATTTGATATTCATTTTTTGTATTTGCCAGTTTTTAAAGCAACTAACAATAACATTTAAACTTAAACTTAGGAGCCCAAACCTTGAGAGTGTTTAATTTAACCACAATATCCACTTTCACATTTTTACTATGAAATCTTGATAAAAACCATCATGTTATCAGCTATTTATACACCTATGGCTTTTAATTATTTGGGTTTGGTCGTTCCTTGCGAAATTATCAAGAAAAGCTCTTCGAGCGTTTCAAGTTTATCAAAAGATGTAGTTATCAAGGTTATTTTCATTCCCATGTCAAAAGTCAAATAAAAAAAAATACAATACTCAGAGAAAAATCTAAATGGAAGATCCCTTATCAAATTACAAAATCAACTTCTTAAGGTAGCACAATACAAAGATTTTTCAATCCCAATCAGACATCTTTAAACTGATGTAATTCCACTCATCTTTCTTTAAATTTTATAAATGAGGCACCAAAAGAAAGAATAAGAATTAATCTTTCAAATTGTGATAATTTCATTATGACATAATTATTACATAATTAATTGTTATGTAATTAGTTGCCATATTGTGATGTCTATACTTGAATGAATTTAGCTTCTTTGTTATTCATAGCACCCCACATTTTTTTTTATAGATTTTTGCACAGCACATTTTGACCTCCAAAACTGTGTCTTAGATTTTTTCTATTGCATTTCATTCTCTCATAAATCTTCAATGAAGTTTGCAACATTAATTCATAAGAGACCACTAAATTCAATTGGATACACATTTTTTTCTATTGATGTTTTTGGAAATCTTAGAATTACATCAGTTTAAAGTTGTTTGATTGGGAGTGAAAACATCTTTGTATTGAGCTACCTTAAAAATATCAAATGAATTAAAACAACTGTCATATTTATGACTTGGTATATTGTTTTTATTATGTAAAGAATGGTGCATAAAACGATATAATTTATAATATATATAATAAGTTATATTAAAAAATATCTAACGCCAAGGTAAATGAGGAATAGTAGAGACCCTTGAAACCTTGACAAAACTAGATACTCTATTGTTTCGAACACACATACAAGTTACTAAATGAGTAAATGTTAATGTCTGAAACATTTAGCAATGAAAAGCGAACTTACCGATACTTTGTCTTAAATTATAGTATTGTAAGCAAATAGGAATACGACATCAATTATATCTTATTAGCTTAATTATGAATATTGGCTCAATGACAAATGTAGATAGTATAAGCAAAGTATAAGTGTATATGACTTTATGTTGTACTGAATGTCTGTGATTAATAGTTAAATTTGGTATGCGAAATATTTAGATATTTGTGTCAATAATGTAGAATAAATTAACTTTAATGAACTTATTAAAATTTTAGTAATTACACCAATATAAAAACAACATGTGTGGACACGAAACTAAAGACATGTTCCTTTCGAGACGAGTTATTCCTGTCTGGATTGTCTGGTGATGTAAAACGTATTGTTCAAACAATCTGCCAGTCAGGTAACTAACTATAAGTCATAAATACATATTTAGTATAATTGGAGACAACCATACGTATAGGACAGTTCACTTCAATTCCCTTCAGCTTCGCGTATTGTGAAGCACTACTCATAGAGTATAATTGAAGCAACTATAAACACATTAAAACTAAACGGAAAATATACAGTTATGTACAGATAAATGAATTAAAACAATATTATTATTAATTTAAAGGATAGTAAATACAGTTTTTAACCATAAAATTGAAACGATTCTACCAATTGCAGGCTACCGAACGGCCTCATAAAATGAGCAAAACTCATACCGATTAGTAAGCTATAAAAGACTCCGATGACATTATGTAAAAACAGTTTGAAAAAAAAAGACAATGACTAGATCGTTAAAGAAAACTATCATCATGACATATATCAAACAACAACAGTGGAGGGGGTTAACTTCAAATCAATTGAAATATATGATGATATGGGTCTTAATTTTGCGATATTTTATCTTAGAAGGACCCCCTTTTAAATGACATACGATATCAAAATGAATAAAGTATTGTCAAACTTGTCAATCAAAGACCGAGAAATAGTCTAAGAACAATTAGACTGAAAGGGATATCAGGTAATATTAAAGAACCAGAAACTGAGAGATACTTAAAACAACATGCCAGGTATATGTTCATCAATCAATATTTATTTATTTCCTTTATCAAGGTCTTTCTAGTATTCAAATTTTAAGACGTCAAATGTCAGTATAGATGAAAAACAAAAAAAGGCACCCAATACGATCGACACAACAAAAACAAAACAAATTAAACACCAATTGTTCAGAGAACAATTAAAGGTATTTCCACTTCTTTCAATTGATTTTGATATGAATATATTAAAATTCGATTCAAATGTCCTTTCCAGTGTTAAATGAAAGGTAATTCTTAGATGATTCCAAACAGATATGGTTTCTATACATTTTTTGTATGAAATCAGTCAAAACAAAACTATTCTGGTTTACACAAAGTCACATCCGGTTTGCTTTTCAATACATATGGCTTGTTACATAAAGCACAAGGTCATATGGCTTTATGATGTATGAATATGAATTTAAAGCAAAGGTCAAAATCTAGAACGTCCAATTATACTATAACCTCAATTTCAAGGTGATAAACCAAGGACCTCAAATCGAAAGACCCTTAGACTTTGATATGTATGGTTAATGAGTGATATCACTTAACGCATATTCTAAATATAAGAGGGGCAAGAACACCCATTAATTGTCTACGTACCCTTTCGACCAAAATATATGAGTTACGACATGTCGCAGAGGACAATTTCATAAAAATATATTGTCGATGTGAAAAGAAGTGGAAATAAGCCAAAATGAAAAATATGACTTTGACATTTGACCTTGACCTAATTTTATTTTTTTCAAGGGCCTCAAATCAATAGACTCTAGGTCTCTATCACTTATGGTTCAGTTACTAGTTAGAAATTCACATCAATAACCAATGCATAAGGGGAAATAACTCTCATATGGGGTCTCCGGAACGCTTCGGTACAAACTAATCTCAATATCCTGAGGATATAACGAGCAAATCCGTAAAATAATTTGTTGTTATCTTTAAAGGTTATAATGAAAGAGTAGCAAACACAAGGAAAACAGTGTTCGGGGAGGTAACTCTTGCAAATAAAAGTATTTGATAAACAGGGTCAGTTTTTGAATCGCATAAACTGTTCGATATCATATACAAAACGTCAAATCGACATCTTGGGAAACATCTAAACAGCTAAGAAAAAATATTAATCAGAACAAAATCAATAGGTTTTTCCACAGAAAATTGGAAAGAACGAGATATGATTCATCCTAAACAAAATATCATAATTTGAAAGTATGAAAATAAAAGTAAGATTCGAACCAATATGTAACTTGTCATTAAACGGAAGAATGATAAGAATCACATTTTGAAATTGCAAATAGGTCTATCCGTTCATAATCACGTTAATTTTGTTTATAAATAATTTGGATAACATTCTAAGGTTCCTTTAGTTGAAACATGTGAAATAGTGATAACCGTAGAAAATTTCATAATAAACATACATATTCCCAAAGTCTATTTTCACTGTTTCAGGTTGTTCGTCAATTGACAAGACAAAACAAATAATAGACGCATGCAACAGTAAGTTCACGACATCAAGCGGGAATGATTTTGCTGACTGCAAGTAAGCTTGAGATAGATAACGTTATTGTATGCCATTCAAACGTTTAGTGACGAATAGTATTAGGGTTTAACTTAAATAATAGATGCTTTCTTAATTGTATGTATGTATATGCTTCCTAATGAATTTTCACTTTATATCATCGGTCTTTGGGGTAAATATTTTCAATCTTAGAGTTGAAGTTGCAATTGAAAAACTACACACTCTCTATACATATATAATAAGCTAAGATGAATAACATCCCACTATTATATTGTTTATACTATTATATTCGTGTTGTTTATTCTTTAGTTTTCTATGTTGTGTCATGTGTACTATTGTTTTTCTGTTTGTCTTTTTCATTTTTAGCCATGGCGTTGTCAGTTTGTTTTAGATTTACGAGTTTGACTGTCCCTTTGGTATCTTTCGTCCCTCTTTTATATAGGAGTGATACTAAGTTGCATTTACCTCAACACTCTTTTGTCCGTTAACATGTCCGTTGTTTAACCCAATATTTTGTCACAATTTTCTGATGTACTACGGAACAAAATTACTTCGTATATTGGCATCAGCTTGATATAGTGATAAACTGTAACATATGAGCATTTTTGGTCGTTTGGACACAAACTGTCTATTTGTCGACTTTAACATTTGTTCAGATGAAATAATACTTAATTATTTGTGTGCGTTCTAAGCGTTATCCTGGGTTTGCTTTTATGATGAAATGTCACTCCTATACATTTGAATGCCACTGATAAATGAATACGAAGGAACATAGTGTGTGATCAGAAGGAGCCTTCAAAAAGTAGCCAATTAAGCTTATTAATTGATTTGTGGCATCTATTGATTTGTTTCGAGCGTACGTGTGACACATGTGTAAACGAATCACGTGGTTGTCAAATAAATAACATCCTTATAGATACCAGGCTTAAAATTATGTTTTCCAGACGTGCGTTCGTCTTGATGATCAAGTAAAATTATAAGTATGAAATTTTTAAGTTCCAATATACTGGTAAATATTTTGATGCAAAAGAAAACAAATCATTTGACTGAGCTATGCTTATAAAAAAGAAGATGTGGTATGATTGTCAATGAAACAACTGTCCACAAGAGACAAAAATAACACAGACATTAACAAATCTAGGTCTCAGTACGGCCTTCATCAATTAACTCAGCCCATACCGCATAGTCTGCTATAAAAGGCCCCGAGTAAACAATGTAAAACAATTCAAAGGAGAAAACAAATGGCCTTATTTTAAATAGAAAAATGAACGAAAAACAAGTATGTAACACAAAAACAAAAGATATAATGTGGCGGGGTTTAACATGTTAGCGGGATTAATCAATTATGGATGTTTTGTCACTTTTCTGCTTTTTTATCCTTTTGGATATCAAGGTTTGTAAAGACTTATTGCCCAACACTAATGATTATTATTTAAGCGTCTACAAGCAGTATATAAGCTGTATTGAGAAAGGATCGCCTTGTCCCCAGTTCAGACAAGTTGCATATTATTCCAAGCCAACATTATCAGAAGCTCAAACCAGATGCGAGCCAGCTTCCACATCAAAGGCTTCCACCATTGTTATATCAACACCAGCCGCTCTTACGAGAGGTAATTAACATACAAATTAATATTTAGATATTCTTATTTTACATTTACTAATTTATGCTAAGCAAAATAAATTCTGTTTGGCCAAGCACAACCCAATGCTTGGTGAAACGTTTCAAAGTCCTTTGCAGCTTGTACTTTCACCACTTTGCATGCTTTATGAAATATTTTTTTTCTATTTACATTCCATTATGTGTACGTTTTTTGTATAATAAACATGTCTAATTTCATCATAATCATCAAAATCATTATCAGCAACGTCAGCATCATCAGCATCATCAGCATTATCAAAATGATCAGTATCAGTATCATCGTCATCATCAGTTTCATCATCATCACAATATCTGCAGTGGCATCATCGGCAACGACGGCGACGACGGCTTGAACAATACGAATACATGTACTTCTATCAACAAACAAGTCATTTGTAAATCTGAATTTGATCTATCCTGAATAAAGTTCATTGAAGGTGAGAATTCAATGCCTGAATAAATATTATACAAATAAGACATGAATGTTGATATATATAACCACTCGAAAAAGAGTTGTTCATATTGTCCATATATATTCTTCTAGAATGAACTCAAATATATAATAACAAAAATACTTTATTGTACATCTTGTAAACAGCTCGCAGCACTAACCATTTCTCATTTCTGTATATGTATACAGTTATAAATACACAATTTACTTAACTAACAATTTGTCATGGATTTTAATGCATTATCTAGAGAGACTTTCTGTGTCATTTTGGTCTCTTGTGGAGAGTTGTCTCATTAGCAATCATACCACATCTTCTTTTTTATATTTGCATCCACTAACTTTTTTACTAACGGTAATAACAATATAGGATGTCTGATACGTGAGGTATTTCACTTTTATTTTTATTTCTTACATAAATGATACAAAAAATAAGAATATGTGAATTACTAGTTCATAGGACCACTAGACCTCCTAAAACAAGTCCAAAACAATTCAGTACAACAAGGCAAAGTAGCGTCACAAAATGTGTTACAACAGGAACAACAGATGGAAATGCTGGAAAGATCACAAGGACGACAACTCATGATAAAGGTATATTGTTATCATTACAATTTAATACGCCAGACGCGCGTTTCTTCTACATAAGACTCATCAGTGACGCTCAGATAAAAACAGTTATAACGCCAATTAAGTACAAAGTTAAATAGCATTGAGGACCCAAAATTCCAAAACGTTGTGCCAAATACAGCTTAGGTAATCTATTCCTTGGATAATAAAATCCTTACTTTTTCGAAACATTCAAAGTTTTGTGACAGGAAATTTATAAAATTAACATATAATTGATATTCATGTCATCACCGAAGTGATGACTACTGCTGGTGATACCCTCGGCGACGAAACGTCCACCAGTAGTGGCATCAAAACTATTTATCAATTTAATTATCCTTGATTAAAACATTATTTATGGAATGAATCTAAAAAAATGCAGCAAGTAAAACCAAATAAAAATTTTAAAAATGAAATTATTGAATTACAGAATGTAAAACAAAACCAAAGATATGAAAATATACAATTAAAGACAGTCAAACCAATGTTAAAGAACAGAATAATAAAATAAATTTGTAGAAAGTAAAAACAATTAAAATGTATGACAAAATCAAATCAAAAATCAAAAATAATGGACGCTATAATTGCCCTAAACTCATATCAGTCATTAATAATAAATTGTCTGACCCTTCCGGAGCACCTGAGATCACCCCTAGTTTTTGGTGGGGTTCGTGTTATTTATTCTTTAGTTTTCTATGTTTTGTCATGTGTACTATTGTTTTTCTGTTTTTCTTTTTCATTTTTAGCCATGGTGTTGTCAGTTTGTTTTAGATTTATGAGTTTGACTGTCCCTTTTGGTATCTTTCGTCCCTCTTTTGTCTTTATATTTGATTCATTACAACAGTGACCTGTTGTTCTGATTTCATAATTTCACATTGGAAAGTAAATTACTTAAAAGCGAGAGCATATATTCTAACCATTGGTGAACAATATGAATAAACTCATAATAGATACCAGGATTACATTTTGTATATATGCCAGACGCGAGTTTCGTCTACATAAGACTCATCAGTAACGCACGAATCCAAAAATGTTAAAAATGCCAAATAAAGTACGAAGTTGTTAGGTTAATTTTATTATAACTGCAGGCAATAAAGTATTATTTTTCACATTAGAAATAATCATTTTAATGGTTCAATTGGATTGAAATAATTGCTTATTTTTCAGTTTATTATACGTTTCTTAAACATACTTCAATATATACTTCAACATGGTTCTATACTGATGAGTCTAACAAATGTAATTATGTTGTTGCATTATATTTATTTGTAATCTTGTTTATTGATTATATGAACCTAAATTCAATATACGATACTTCTGTTTTTTCACTCATATAAGTAAGAATAACTTCATCACATCTTCTTTGTTTTTTCAGAACTTGTCAGAAGATCTCTGTCAACTCACAAAACAATTGAGGTGTCCACAACATTCAAAGTCCGTTCCACAACGAAGCGCATTTTGAAAATGCCAACAATTCCGGATATTAAAACACAAAACGTAAAAACAGTCACGCCATCCGTCAGTTACACGATCAAAAAGCAAAATATTGCTTCTGTTGGTAAAAATCTTTAAATTGATATGACTTTTGAATAGAGGCATACTACTATTGCCTTTTTTTTGGCATGATTTTCCATAATTGTTAATTGCTCTCTCATTGTAAAAAACGTTGCTTGTCGGGATTATTAAAATTATCCCACATGCTATATACATTGCATACAATTCAAAACAAGGGGGCTGACGATACCAAAAGGGTTTCAAGTACGACATAGAGACAGACAACAGTGTACAACACACAACGTATAAAAGTATAGACTGAGTAACACGAACCATACCAAAAACTACGGATGCGTTAAGTGCTCAGAAAGAAAAATTACAAAATGTGGCACAGAAAACCGCCAATTATTGAGCAACACAAATTAATCATTATCATAGAATGTCTCAATCTTGTCTGTAATATTTAACATACAATACAAATACTAGTATACTATTTGCTAATAAAATTTACAAATAAAAGTATATTAAGGGAAAGGGTATCATAAAAAAATTACCACAAGACTAAACATTTCACAACAAAGATAAATAAACAATACATTTTACCGTCTGTATTCACATTTCAGATGATTTTTTATATTTTAACGAGCTCGAGTTTCTTTTATTTCAACTATAATTTATCTGTATTGTTTATTTTAGTTGATGAAGCTACTAACTCAATAACAAAAGACAAAATAACAACTGTGGATACTACTGACTTACTATATCATAATACTATTTCATCAGAGACTACTAATCCTTTAGCAACCAGGAAATCGTATGTGGAGGCTACAAAGTCAACACGTTATTTTACCAAAGCTATTCGAAAAGGTCCACAAATTGATTCTTCTTTATTTTACAGAACTTGTTAGAGGCTCTTTGTTAACATCCAAAAACTTACGAGTCTGCAACCTAAAAAAGAGGGAATCATAAAAAAAATCATGGAAGGATATTGCAAGACAATATTACATTAGGACAAGACAAAACACTCACAAACAATCACGCTATATCTTAGTAAAACAGTTAAAAATGCAAAATGTTGTTTCTGTTGGTTAAATAAATACTAAAATTGTTATGCGCATGACTTTTTTATAGTGGTGAATTTTTGGTCTTGATTAAAACGCTTTTGCCAGTAATACTAAGTATTTTCCAACATGCGCTACATGCATGAAATATCATTGCATGTCTTGCATCCTCATTTGATATTTATGAACAATATAAATATAACTTTTACTAATAATTGATAACAGTTTACGGTTAGTTACTAATAATCAGTAAATTAATTTTAACTCTATAATTAACATGTTTATTTCAGTTGATGGAGCTATTAGCTCAATAACAAACGACAAGATAACAGCTATGGATACTACTGCCTCACTTAATCATAATACTAATTCAATAGAGTCTACTAATCCATTACCAGCTCCATTACCAACTCCTGCATTCCCAACTCCTTCACTACCAACTCCATTACCAACCAAGAGATCGTCTGTGGGTACCAAATCTGCAAATAAAGATCAACAATATTCTGGTAAAATCAATACTATAATGATCCAAACGTCATTTCAAAATTATGATTCTTCAATTTCTTTCTACGATAAAACATTTGGAATCGAAAAGTTACATAGGAATACAAGTATAGATGCGCGAAACGAAAACAACTAATGTCAAATACTTATTAAAACTTAGCAAGTCTTATACATCAGGATCATACTATGTCTATAACATATCAAGATGATTGTAACGAAGATTTATTAAAATATACTTTTTTTACAATTTATTTTTAGTAATAAATCTAATTAAGATATATATAATAGATTTTCTTATTGGTTACACATAGAAATTATAAGAAAAAAATACTCTCATCAAAGATTCCAGGCTTGTTATTTTTTTTATGCCAGACATACAAAGACTCATCATCGTACTCGAATCAAGAAAGTTAAAAGCCGAAATAAATTACGAAACTGAAGAGCATTGAGTGCCAAAAACTCCAAAATGTTTTGCCAAATACAGAAATGCTTTGTAAACAGTTAGTTTCATAGATTAACAATATCAATAAGTCTTGTCAATACGTGTGAAACATAAGAGGCATTGTTTTTGTTTTATTTTGTTTAATAAATGTTCTTTTTTGATCCCTTGTGTCCCTTTTCTAAGTATGTATTCACCCCTGGCTGGTTCTTAAATGTTCACGTTTCGGTGTTACTGAATAAGTTAAGCACAGAAGTGCGCTTCGGGCACACAATATGTATATACATTTGTATATTTGTTATTTTTCTTTAAGAAAGTATCATACATTACGGTGGGGTTTGTTTTATAAATATACTGAAGTGAAGTAGTCATAGAGAAACTGTACTTTTTTGGTCGCAGATCTGCTTCGTTATTGTTATTTATCTCATTATATGGGTAGACTTCATAAAGGAAACAACAAAACACGACATGTTATGCAATTTTAATGATACATTCAGATAATCATGACGACATCTTCTCTCTGAATTATTCATTTTTGTTTCTAAATTTACAGGCAAAGTTGACCTCGAAAAGTGTTTATAGTTGTACAAAGTCATGAAGTGTGTCTGTCAGTGGATGTCTTTATTTATATCTTAATTATTTTCAAGGGAATTTTTTTTTATGATAAATGTTCTTCAAACATTCGCTACTCGTTTATGTTTTTCTCACGCTATTGATGCTGTTTTTCATCTAAATCTATGATAATTTAATCTGGGGGAAATATGAATATGAATTGGCTTTGACCTAACGTTTAATAGTAACGAGTAAATTTAAATCGGTCCTGAATGGGTTTTTTTGGGTTTTTTTATTGATTGATGCCTTTTTTTATAACTAGAATATTTTGTTTTTATTTCAGGGGCAATGAAGACAGGACCAACTTCACTGTGCATTACCATACTGTTGAGTTTTATACTGTTTTAGTCTTTGATAGTCTCTATTTGTCCCTGTGTCTGTGATTTATTTAACACTTTGTTGGTTTAATCTTTTTTAATTAGTTTGTAAATAAATATATTTTCTTAACGGTTTGTTTAATCTATATACGAAACTACACGTTACGTGTTTCAACTGTTTGTTGTTAAAACCATAAGATGTGTTTTTACATAAACATGTTTACCACATTTTCTTATTTTGGTAATAAGAAGCTACTAGCTTCGTGTATCGTATCATCGGGGACAAAAATGTTAAATATATATAACCCGAAATACTAAGGATTTTCTTGTCACAGCATAGATAACCTTACCAGTATTTGGCACAACGTTTTTGGAATTTTGGGTCCTCAATGCTTATCCTACTTTCATGACAAATATGTTGCTGTCCCCGCAGATAAAGCCCCAAACAACATCGTTTTTGTATGTAAAACTCATTACATTAACTGCTTGATAAACGAATTAGGTATTGACAATTCGCTTAGAAACCCAACATAAACCCTCACGACACTTACCAAAGAGGAAATCCTGGATAAGCAAAGGTCTGTTCTATGTTCCTTTGGAATTTCAACCAAAGATGATGAACTGGATCTTCCATCACTGTATTTGATACCTAAACTGCATAAGTGTCCTTACAAACAACGGTATATTGCTGGGTCTTCCATGTGCTCAACGAAACCTCTTTCTAAATTATTAACAATATTTTATCAGCAATCAAAGACGGGCTTCAAAGTTACTAGTATTATGAAACTGCTTTTTCTAGAGGTATCATGAATTAAATTTGGATACTTAAAAAATTCCAAAGATCTTTTAGAGTACATACAATCTAACGCTCTGTCATCTTGTAATAGTATAAATACATTTGAGTTTCCTTCACTTTATACAAGAATCCCATATCCAAACTAAAAGACAAATTGAAAGAGTTGGTATTGCTTTGTTTCATTAATAGAATGGCAAATGAAGATACAAGTATCTTGTCTTGGGAAGGGATAAAACCTACTTTGTAAAGGATCATGATCACTTTGATTCATACAAAAAATTCTCTGAAACTGACATCATCAAGATGCCTGATTTCTTGACTCTTGATTGACAACATATTTGTTACGTTCGGGGAATTGTTTTTCAACAGACTTTCGCATTCCAATGGGAACGAATTGTTCCCCTCTTCTTGCCGACTTTATTATTATGAGGCTGATTTCATACAAGAATTTCTTATGAAGAAAGATAAGAAGTTAGCAATTTTACCCTTTACTATACTTTCCGCTATATAGATGATGTTATTTCAAGTAAATAATTCAAAATTTGGTGACTATGTCGAACGCATCTAACCAATTGAACTATAAATAAAGGATACAACAGATACAGTTAAGTCGGCCTCATATATTGACTTACATCTAGAAATTGACAATGAGAGTCGATTGAAAACAAAACTTTACGACAAAAGAGATGATTTCAGCTTTCCAATTGAGAACTTTCCATTTCTTAGTAGCAACATTCCAGCAGCACCTGCATACGGTGTATATATCTCCCAATTGATACGATATTTCCGTGCTTGCATTTCCTATCATAATTTTCTTGATATAGGGTGGTTGCTCACAAGGAAGCTATTAAATCAAGAGTTTCAAATGGTGAAGCTGAAATCATCTCTGCGTATATTTTACAGACGCCATCACGAGTTGGTAGACGGCTATGGAATCCCGTTTCACAAATGATATCGGATATGTTCTTTATGTCGTACCTACAATCCCCTTCCCTTTCATAAATGTGACCTACCGAACTAGACTATTTACCAGATTTTTTATCTCATAAGCAACAAGACGGGCGCCACATGCGGATCAGGATTTGCTTACCCTTTCGGAGCACCTAATATCGTTTGTGTTGTTTATTCTTTAGTTTTCTATGTTGTGGCATGTGTACTATTGTTTGTCTGTTTGTCCTTTTAATTTTTACCCATGGCGTTGTCAGTTTTTTTTTTCGATTTATGAGTTTGACTGTCCCTCTGGTATTTTTCGTCCTTCTTTTGCCCGCATTTGGCACAACTTTTTTGGAATTTTGGGTCCTTCATGCTCAACATTAAACTTATTTGGCTTTATAACTATTTTGATCTGAGCTTCATTGATGAATCTTAGGTAGACGAAACGCGCGTCTGGCGTATGAAATTATAATCGTGGAACCTCAGATACCTATTTGATATCACTTAAAATGATAGAATTCAGACAGAACACGGAGAAGAATGAGAAGTAGGTACAAGATTTTTCAGAATGAAAATAAACAATGTTTTGCACTTAAAAGAAATAAAGTAAAATGTAAAAAGTAAAAAGAAAATAACTAAAATATCGAACTCCATGGAAAATTCAAAACGGAAAGTTCCTTGTCAAATGTCAAAATCAAAAGCTCCAACACATCAAACGAATAGAAAACAACTATCATATGCCAGACTTGACACGGTCACACAGTCATTTCTTTATATAGAAAATAAGCGCTGAGAGTAATTTCAATTAGATAATGCGCTATATAAATATTGTAAATAATAAGGTAAATAAAATGATGGCTCGAAACATATTTCATAGCTAGCGAAATTTTTCACTTGTATGACATTCGCAAAATGTTCCATTAGACTATATTGAAAACAACGTGTCAGAAAAAACAAATAGACTTAAAAGGTTGAAATGTCCAAATTGGGGTACAACATAGTACAATGTAATATAATCTTAACCACTATATGAACTTTGTCAAAATAGCAAATAAAATGGCATGTTAACACTCTTTAAACAAAGCACATAAGCAAACATGAAAGACAAGAATGCAAAATTATCCATAACACAATAACGCAATGGATAGCTGTACAAATATCGACACGCAAAAGGACGTTACCAAAAATGGACTAAACAGCAAAGTTTGAAAATAAACAAAGACATATAAAAAGAACACTATAGCACGTAATTATGATTATAAACAACACCAGAACCTATAATCGATAGGTCAAGACCATCATGTATTATGTATGAAGATAATATGGAATATCTATAAACAAGGGGTTGGTATCTTCTGAATATCTTTTTTTAAAGGACGCGATATTATATGCCATGACCCTAGTTCGTCAACCTTCTGCACAGACAGTGTTAACGTTTTACTAAGTCTGAGTAGAACTGCAAGCTCTTGAATATCGAATGAGTTGAAAATATATATATCCCATATACAGGTGAAGTTGGTAAATTGCTACTTTTGTGAAGGAAATTAGATTTATATAGTTTTTAAATTATGTCATACGTTTCTGGTGCTGAGATGACCGCTTACGTCTAATTCGAGGTATATGTCCAAAATGAACCATAGGGAGTTGCGTATTCTGTTTCTTTAATTTCTGGTTCTTGGGGATATATCAAAGGAACCGTATCAGAAAAGTTGGGATTGTTAACAGAAAGACATCATCAATAATTCTTAATGTGGAATTAAATGATATGGCTTTTTGGTCTTCTTGTTTTGACAAGTGTCTGGAGAAACTCCGACTCGTAGGAAAGTAAGAAGAGGTAGGAAAGGAGAGGAATACAGCCTAATTCCATAGGAATGCCGACAATTTGTTGAAAAAGTATACCTCCAAATTCAACAAATAAGTTTTCTACTAGAAAATCATATATACTGATCATTTGTTCCTCGGTGTAGTATGTTTCAGTTTTTGTTATTTATTAACCAAATATGTCGGATGGTATCCCAAATAAATAACTTTATAGTGTATGATCTAATTTCATACTAAATATTTTGTGGATTATTTCTTTTAGACTATTTTTCAGTTTAAAATAAGGGTTTAAAGAGTTGAAATCTAAGGTTTTGATAGAACTAAATAAGGATAAAAAGACGTGCTGACGGAGCGAAACAAACAGCGAACTTTGTAAAATGTATTTATGACACCTTAGAAAGTTTTCGGGCGCCATTAAGATATGGTTGAGCTTTTTTGGAACTTTCGATTCCATTCCCTTATCCTAAATTGTGACATTACCGAAAACGACATGCCACTGGATTTGAAATTGCATGACCCACACGACGCGTATGACATGTGCAGCAGGAACTGTTTACCTTTCCGTAACTTTTAATGAGAAATAAACGCTTGCTACAAGTGTTAAAATTGTAAGAACTTTTCAATTACGCTTATGAAAAAAAGTATAAATTACTGAAACGTCGTATAACAGTACACATTGCCAGGTACACAAGTGGGCGATTTCATGAAGTCTTATGTAGTTTTTGACAGGCTTTGTATGTACCCGGAATATACCGTTCAATTACAGACAATCACATGTTTAAAACAGAAGGATAAACCTATGGAAAACACTTGCGCTTAACAAGCTAGTTCAAAGCCAATAACAACTAACCAAAAAAATCTTGAATCTTTAGAAGACTCGTTTATCATTCAGTGCACATCCAACATCCAATGGATTTAGTGTAAATACGTCAAAAACACTGAGTAAGAGAAAAAAATGACCTCGTGCAATGTCAAGAAACAGGTATTGAAACTGATTGTAGAACCATGCATGTGCATATATGTATATTCTCAATGTTATATAACAATAGTGTTATAGTCTTTAGTTTGATTTTAATTGAATGATAACAAAATCAATAGTAATACAAATAATTTACAATATTCAAAGATCTAATTACTCAGTGTTCCCCAAAAATGCAGAATTAGTGAAATATTGAAATTTGAAAACTTGTTTTTATATAGCAAACATGCAGATAGTCAATTAATTACTGATGAAATATTTTTTTTGGACAGGGCCATTTTTTGTACTTAGTGAACCTAGTCCTTTAATGGTAACCTTTTAGAATGAGTTATTGTTACGGATCGATAAGACAGAGTAATATAGTATATATACCGCCTATAAAACCTAAGTGATGTTTTAGCCTTATTTGACGGAGTTGAAACCAAACAGACTGTTATAGAGAAATATCATTTCCAACTTATTATTCAGCGTAAATCGATTTTTTAAACCAATAGTTATAAATTTGAATTGGTATATATGTATACCTCTGTACGTATACAATGCCAATACATGACCTTCTGCTGTTGCCTGGTACATGCATGGTCGCCGGGGTTGTTGTCTCTTAGTGACACATTCCCCATTTCAGGCTTTTCTCAATTTTATTGTTAATGACAAATTGGCTTTTTCGTGAATTTATTAATCATGCTTACCTTTATCAGTAACACTCTTCAAGAATAGAAGGCTAGCTTGTTTCTTAAAATTTGTGTATCATATGTTTCTTGAATTTTATATTAAAATTTATAGACTTAGAACAAACAGAAGAGTTTCATATGGAATAATGACGAATACACAAGTCAACATATGTTTGTCAATGACATTTTTTTTAAATTGCACACAGTTTAACAAATAAATCAAATAAATAGATACAACTGTTTGCTCAAATTAGTAAACTAGTTTGTTTACCGTTGAACCCCTCAGAGGACGGACGCACGGTCAACAGTTTTGGAACTTTTCGATATATTTAATTTTAAAAAAAATAATTAAAACTAGACCAGAAAATTCTTTCAGGTTGAAATTTCCCCACCCAGACTATTTTTCGTTATTATAAATTGATGAACTAAGAAAAAAAATCAACATTCAACAAAGGGAATGTTGAGGAAGGTCGAATATGTTGCCGTTTAAAAATAAAAGCAACACTTTCCTTCAGAATGAAATATTTGACATTTCCGGTGTGTACACGCATGTCTGTAATTTATGAAGACTCGGAACGTGGCGAGTTGAAAGAAGACAGCTAAATATTAACGTCCAGTCTCGACTCACACCTACAAATTAACTTTTATTTTTCTACATAGGAATCAGATATCACAATGAGTTCCTCTGGGGAATTCGGGAACCCGCTGAGGAAGTTTAAATTAGTTTTTCTAGGTGAACAAAGTGGTAAGTTCCGATGACGATGTAGCGGAAGTGGTCGTGTTTACCTATTCGACTTCGTTGTGAACCAATCATGTCATGCACACATTGAGTCATCACTTTTAATAATAAATTATTTTTCATTTAATACTAATTTCCATACAATTGGCGACCTAACCGTTCAATGAAATTGTATTTAGAAAAGCAAATTGCATGCACTTGTTTTGTTGGAATGTTATGCAGACACATTCATGACATAAATTCAGGATAATTAGATGAACAAATTGCACCTAATATTACTAATTGTGCTAGAAATGAAATTTCATCATAGGGAATCACCTGCCAGCATGGAACTTATGATATAACATATATTTTAGAGCTGTAGACCACATTTAATGACACATTAATATACAATTACAAACAGGATACAACACAAGATAAAAGTTCTTAGACCTTTTAATCCATTTGAACATCCTTCTTATTGTATTAAAATGAGTTTTGCTCAGAAAGCAATGGATATCTCTAACAATAACTATGTCAGGAGCTCTTTATTGAAGTTTAAGTTGGCTTTTCTTGGTGAAGCTGCAGGTAAGTTTTAACTTGTTTAATGAATGTGGCCAAATATTCCCCCCCCCCTATTTTAATCTAACTTAATTTTAGGGCCAGACTTCTATTTAAACACTGTTTTGTGTCTGGTTATGCTTATTATGTCAACAGAGGGGTTAATCATTTGATAGATCTTTACATTTCCGTGCCTACCCTAATATACCTAATTTATATTAAAAAGAAGTGGTATGATTGCTAATGGTAAAATTGAGAATGGAAATGGGAAATATGTCAAAGAGACAACAACCTGACAACAGAAGGTCACCAATAGGTCTTAAATGCAGGGAGAAATTTCTGCACCTGGAGGCTTCCTTCAGCTGGCCCCTAAACAAATATACAATGTATATACTACATTTGTACATTTAGTTCAGTATACTTCATGGAGTTCTGTGATTATGGACATCATACTGAACTCCAAATTATACACAAGAAATTAAAATTAAAAATAATACAAGACTAACAAAAACCAGGGGACAACTCACCACAAGAAACCAAAATGACACAGAAATTAACAATTTAAGGTCACTGTACAGCCTTCAACAATGAGCAAAGCCCATATCACATAGTCAGCTACATTGTATAAGAGGCCCCTAACTGACTGTAAAACAATTTAAAAGATATAAACTAATGGCCTTATTACAAAAAAAAGAAAGAAATTCAAATATGTAAAACAAAAACAAACGACAACCACTGAATTACAGGCTCGTGACATAGGACAGACACATACATTTTTTTTTATTTTGACTTAAGTTTTTATTTCCAGAAATGAAATTTAATTAGTATAAAAGTCATTTAAAATTATACACCTGTTTGACACTTAAACTGGTACAGTAGACCGGAAATATAATTCTTTATTACTTCAACCTTTACCTGTCAGGTAATCCAATTACCCATTCAGTCTTGTGCAGGTATAGATCAAAGTAGGATAAGGGCAATTAATTCCTCGGTGTAGAGAGTGAGCTCGTTATCACAATAAACATTTACCTGATTTTGGGAGAGATTACTCCCAAATTCCTCCCAACATTTTGGGAGGAATTTCGGAGTGGCTCCAACATTTTCCTCAGTGTAGGGTGTGGGAGAGTTGGTACTCTTGAAGGGTACTGTACATTAGGAACAATGCATTATTATGATTGATGCCTAGTCCAACAGGTTCGGTTCTCTACTAGATTTTAAGTGAACAGTGATAATTCATAGTCTGGTATATTTATTCATAACTCTTCTACTGAAGGAATTCTGTGAAGAGCCAGAAACATCAAACTATGAATTGTCCATTATTATCACCTGTCACCAGGAGCTGTTAATTATGACATGTATAAATGTATTTTTGAACATTAAACAAAGTTAAACATCAGGAACATCATGAATTAAATAAGTGAGATTTATTTCCTGTGTCAACTTTTTGATGCGCACCTAATTAAGTTAGAAGAGGGCACTATGTTTTTCTGATTGTGTGTTTGTTGTTCGTCCGTCTGTCCTGCTTCAGGTTAAAGTTTTTGGTCAAGGTAGTTTTTGATGAAGTTGAAGTCCAATCAACTTGAAACTTAAGTACACAAATAATGAAATTTAAGTGACATGTTCCCTATGCTAGGATCTCTCTAATTTCAATGCCAAATTAGAGTTTCTAACCCAATGTTATAATCCACTGAACATAGAAAATTATAGTGCGAGTGGGGCATCCATGTACTGGTAACACATTCTTGTTTCAAGATATTTTAGTCCTGAAATTATTTATTCATCCTTAAAATATAAAATTATTGTATTTTTATGTCAAAATCATCAAAGTACATGTATTGGAAACTCAAAAACTTGTCTGATGGACCAAAATTTATTTGGACCACAGATTTGGATAAAATCTGTTATACTGGTGTAGTCTATAAAAGTTGAACTCTTAATTAATGCATTCTGTCATGTCTGTAGTTAATTAAGATTCTAGTAATAATCATGATCATGATGATAATAATAAAAAAAAAACATTCAATAGTTCTGTTATTGAATATTTGGTAAGTTCCAAATGTAATAACCAATTTCTTGTTAACTTTTCCTCAATTGTGACTTGCATGTGTTGTGTAAGTCTTATCCCCATATATCTGATTAGTAATAATTTTCATTTGTCTTTTTGTAACCTGTTTCCTACATGTTCATGAGGTATGTTTTTGCTTTTATACATTTACATTTTACATGTCTAATAATAAGGTTTTTCTGTTTCAGTTGGTAAAACCTCTTTAATAACAAGATTTATGTATGACAGCTTCGACAATACCTATCAAGTAAGTTTTGCCATAAACTTTCAACATGTTTTGAATTGACAGCACGATTTCACGTGTCATTGAATTTCCCAAAAGATAAAGAGTGCTGTCAATTGACTCTATGAATTTTCCATTCTACATGTAGTACATAGTATTGTTACATGTACATTGTCAGGATGTAGAATTCATAGCAGAATTTCCCAACTTAAACAGTTGCCACATATGGAGCAGGATCTGCTTATCCTCCCAGAGCACTTGAGTTCACCCCTGGGTTTTTGGTTGGTTTGGTGGTGCTCAGTCTTCAGTTTTTTAAGTTGTTTATTTTGTGTACAGGTGTGTGGATATATTTTTTTTTTGTGTTTTGTTTGCCATGTTTGACAAATTTGTTTGAATGCTCCTTTGATATTTTTTACCTATCTTTTATACTAAGAGAAATGATGACATGTACATATCTGTTCTGGAATTTTCATTAATCATTAGATCTACTGATTGAAAGTCAATAATATGAATCAACATGCAGACCATTAGGTGCAGAAATTGTAATTCTCATGTTCTTATTATAAATTGATGATGCAAAAGATAAAATCAATACCTACATGTCTGTATCAATTCATTCTCACAGCAAAAATGCAATCAATGAATTCTTGTGTGATTATTTTAATTTCTTTGGCTTCAAGAAGTCAGCTCAAATATAAATGCAGAATGCGTTTGAGAAAAAGCAGAAAATGGTAACGTAACATTGTGAATAAGGTGTTGTCTGCAAAGTGTTTTCAACACGAAAATCCAAAATTTAAACAGAACCCGTATTATGTAACAGTTTACCGTTAGAATCAGACTATAAACATGATAAAGATCCACCAGAGGATCTTAATTTTTAGAATAAAGTGAACAAAAACTTATGGAAATTGTTTTAGCTGCAGATCCAATATTTCAAAGGAATCTAAAATCTCTAAATTTTGCATGCAAAAATTTTTCCCTGGTCATGCTGGTTCAAACTTGTCATCTATTTCAATCAATTTGTATTTATTGATGATATACATGAATAGCAAACACAGTTTTTAAAAACTTTACATGTATATGTAATTCATGCGACTTCATTGTTCCTTATGAGCAGGTGGGAATCTCTAAGAATACATCTTAAGTGGAACATAAAATATACTAACTTTATTTTGCCAAGTTTTCTGATGTAGTTTTTACATAACAAAATATATAGTCAATATTTATGATGGAAAATGGATAACTATTGCATTATGGTATTCAGTATGCATCAAGTGGAATTGTATTTGCCCTGCTTCCTCTCTTAGGATTCTATTAAACATATACAGGGTAACTGTGTACATGTGTACTTTTGAAGTTGCTTCATAACCAGTGATTCATATTTCTATGTTAGAACAAATGTACATGACCAGATTAAAAATAGAAATAAGGAGATGTGGTATGATTGTCTAAGAGGTAACTATTGATCTACCAGTCATAAATTTTATTTTGCTTTGAATTTAAAATGATCAAGTGTTTACCAAAAAATAAAACCTTAATTCTTCGAAGTTACAACAGTCTTAAGTGTGTGATGAATGGCAGTTCAATAATAGGAGAATCAACTAATCAATTAACTTATACTGGAATTTATTCATGGACATATGACACTGTGTGTAATATTGGAAAAGAGCGACATTTCAATTTTGATAAAACTGCTTTTGTAAAAATGTTTGCTAGTATATGTCTGATTATAAAATCTTTGTAATAGTATACATAATTGACAAGTTGTAAATGTTGTATGTATAATCAATCACGTTGAAGGTGCATCTAACCATATATAATTGCTTTTGTTTTTTCAGGCTACAATAGGTATTGATTTCTTGTCCAAAACTATGTATCTAGAAGATAGAACAGTAAGTAGAAAACAATATATGTCTAATTTAGATTAGAATTGAATTTAAAATACACTTTGTGCACAATCTGACATTAACAAATTTAGCATGTTAAGGGGACCTTATTTATCCAATTTAATGATTGGGTCTGTTTTTAAATTTTTGGTAAGATTTGTTTCTGCTAATTTATTATTTTACATAGAAAACAGTTAAAATTGATTACAAAATGTAATTTCTATTCCCAGAGATAAAACAATCAATATCCACCAAAACTAATAGTCTATCTGACACATGTAATACATCCAAAATTGTCATGATTATAGTAAAAACAAAAACTATTTAAAAACCATTCATATCAAAAACCAAAACGGGCATTATTGTTTTGTGCAATTCATCAACACACACGGTACAGTCCTCAAGATAATGTTTTTCACCACATTATATTTTGGGTAAATTTAGTATATATTCTTTTAGCGTGTTATAGAAATTCTGACATGCACAATGCACATTTTCTTAAGTTTGGGCTGCAGAGTCTGAGGAATGCAACATCAAATACAGTTTTGTGATAAGGTCAAATTTAAATTAAATCTTCTAGGATTCAAATAAAACTTTTACAATGTTTTAATGTAATGTTTTTGATTTTGTAACATAACCAATTATTCATATTTCTGTGTTATAACTTTTGTTATATAATGTAATATTTATTTGCCTATGTACGCCTGAATGAATCATAAGATAACAGAAATACTTTTTATTTCCAGATAAGATTACAATTGTGGGATACAGCTGGTCAAGAGAGGTTCCGAAGTTTAATTCCTAGTTACATAAGAGATTCTTCTGTTGCTGTAGTTGTGTATGATATAACAAGTAGGTTTACCATGTTGTATTTATATTGTGTGGTTACTGTAAAGTGTTCGTATATTGGCTATAGAAATACAAAGTCATTCAATGCAGTCTATTTCATATATAATTACCATGCAAACAAAACAAAACATCCGTCTGAGAAAATGTAAAATTATACCTTTTATACCATGTATACTGCAGTACATATAAATTATTGATTATAAAAAAAAACCTCAGAAAATAAGGAGATGCAATATGTTTGCAATTGCCAATGAAACAACTTTCCATCAGAACAAAATGACAAAGAAGTTGTTCTTTAGAAGAGAGAAAGTTAACATCCTCAAGTTTGGAAGTCTATCAATAAATGTTCATCACTATTTTTCTAGGCAACATCAATGACATACTTTTCTGACATTCAATATTCTCTTTCTACTTGAATAAGAAAAGCTGATATATATATATAGATTCCACAACTGCAACAAGTGTATTACAATATTTCTCCACTTGAGACAGTTAGATTTCAATATTTGAAGCACAAGGCTTGCAAAGCTTTTTGAATAATTAAAATTTAACTGTTGAGAGTGGAGACATATCGTAATACACGAGTTACAGTGGTGGAATCTGTTTCCATAATGATTTTTATCCTTCCTTTTCAAGTATTTGAGGAAAGTTGTGTACATCATCAGACATGGTCGCCTTTTCTCATGCGTCACAATAAGAAAATTCAGAAGAGAACAAGAAAATTCAACGTCACAATTAAATTTCAACCAATCATTTGCCAAGAACAGATTTTTCATGAGTGAGGAGAAATATTTTTCTCACACTGGTCAGGAAATTTGAAAATAGCACAAAAATTAGAGAATTGTACCTCTTTAAGTATGAGGTAGAAAATAATCAACAACAAGAATTTTAGAAAAAAGCTACAATTACAACTATTTTAAAAAAAGATAAAGAGCTAAGGATATGCCTTCTTGTGAAAAATAAAAATAAATCACAAATATATATGTAAAATGTTTGTTACAATATTTATGTTCAGTGTATATATTTTACATTTGTATTGCAAACTATCTTTCAGATGCTAATTCTTTTCAACAGACATCTAAATGGATAGATGATGTACGAACAGAACGAGGAAGTGATGTCATAATAATGTTAGTAGGAAATAAAACAGATTTATCCGATAAAAGGTAAGATGTGTGTTAGTATGTTGAGGGATAAACTTGTCTGCCTTAAATAAAACATGTACAACAAGGTTTCTAGGTAGAACAAGGCACCGTTTATTGATACCTTTTATACACAAATAACTAGAGTGTATTGAAGAGAACTTTAATCATATGAGAAATCCTATAAAAAGGAACATTGAAAATAGCATGTGCAATAGTGGAAAACAACAATCATTAAGCAACCATCTAAAACAAGGAACCAACAGTTCTATCATGTTCATGAATCAAAAATAACTTCTAAAGCTGTAAGTTCCCAGATATGAATAAAAGGAGATGTGGGCATAGTTCAATGAAACAGTAAAGTTCAGACAAAAACAAGATTAAATTTTGTCCATTTCAACTCCTCTACTACATGATGGGCTAGATAACCTACCATTTACACTTGCCAAAAGACTTCAGGTTTATATCTTGCACACATACGGCTACACCATATTTGCAATATCTAGCAGACATATAGTATTGTATAAAGCAGCTTTTTCATATTTGTTTTAGACAGATCTGACCAAGTGACTGAAGAGACCCAACATTTTCTCTAATGTAAAGTTAAACATTTTAAAACTGACAATTGTACGAATTAAAAAAAAATGGTTTAGAACTCGAGCATGGGCTGGTTTATTCATTATTTAATCTAAATGTATGAAAAAAATATTTGGTGTGGGTGAGGAAAAAAACCCATCTTTTCAATTTTGATTGCCTATACTGACAGTTCTATTGTGCATATTACAGACAAGTTACATCAGAAGAGGGTGAACGAAAAGCTAAAGAATTAAATGTGATGTTTATAGAAACCAGTGCTAAAGCTGGTTATAATGTAAAACAAGTAAGTCATCATTTGTATAATCTTGTTTTAATATGCATTTTTCTAATGTTATAGGGTGGAAACCAATAAGAAATTCACTGTTAACTGGTTGTATATTCATAGGACACATACTTTTGTTAATTACATAAAGGCAAAAAAACATATTTTTCAAACATGTCAGAAACAAAGGAGTAGGTCCAGTAAGACTCCTTTTTGGCCCCAAAATATGGCAGTTTTACAAAATTGTTAAAATGTAAACTTTTAGTTATTTATTGGATAGAAGAATGGTTCTGCTACATAAATATGGGCTGTTTTTGACAATACAATGCACATATATTGGATACCAGCACCATTAAGTCATGCTAAATTACTGAAATCTTAACAATTCCAGCATTTTACTTTAAATTTTAGACGGTTTCCGTGTAAAACGAAAGTGGCCGCATTCGTGTTCATCCAAAATATTGAAATGGAAGTTGTATTTGATGATAATACACAACATATATAAAGATTGAGGATGAACACGGATGCGGCCACTTTCATTTTTGACAAAAACCATCTAAAAAGTGTCATTTTTTTTGCATATTTGGTAGATTTTTCATATTTGAGCTTGAATTGGATCGTTTTTAATGACGAAATAAGTTAAAATCTTTCACTAAAATTAATTGAATCATATAAAATAGACACTTACGTGTTTAAAAAGTGGTCAAAATCTTTTGTCAGATGAAACTGAAATTTGAGGCCAAAATCGGTCCTTACCGGACCTACATTTAATATAAATTTCTGGATCATACATACTGTCACTTCGCTATCAGCAAAAAATCAGCAGTCTCCTTGTATTTTAGGCAACTTAAAGTAGAAGTGGTGTTTTAAGTATTTACATATAAATTATGTAAATATCTTACTGCTTTATCACAAAAGCTCTTGGTAATATTTAAAGGATCTGTAAGGACAAAATTGTAATTGTAACACCAACATTCACTGTTAAAAAAAATGAGTGAGTTGGTGATATAATTTCTAATTTAAAATCCTGTTAGCCAGAAACAGTTGACCGTTGTTTCATGTGTGTTTGTTGTGTTTAAAATATTTTCAAAGGAGCAATTTTGAATTTATCTTTAGATATGCACTAAGTTTTGCCAAAGAACCAGCACTCAACTTAAAAAAACTATCAACTCATTTGATCATGAGGCATTGTATAATTTGTGTATATTTGTATTTTAGTTATTTAGACGAGTGGCTGCTGCATTACCGGGAATGGAACAAACAGATAAACCTAGAGGAGAGAGTATCCTTTTGTTTTTAATATTTAACATGTACATGGTTGAGCATCGATGGGATTACGGTTTTCTTGCAAGCAAATTTTAGGGATAAAAAAAATGTGTTTATTTCTACAGACAAAAACCTATACAAAAAGCCTGAGATCAAAACAAATTGTAATTAATGAAAGATATTTAAAGGGGTATCTCCACTTTTATCAAAGTTATACATCAGCAATTGTATAGTTTTAAGACAAGTCAAAAAGCTAAAGTTTTTCTACCTTGTTCTTTGAAAATGGAAGGGTTGGAACAGAATTTCTTAAAAATGAAAAAAATAGCCTACTTATGTATAGAAAATTGGAAGTTAGGGTCATATGAGTGTTAGTGTCATCGTCATAGTGTCTGTTAAGTACCAGTGACAAAGGTACATTTCGGTCTCAGTACAGAGAATTTCTCTGCAATATTCCACTTTAAATGGATGTGATACAGTTGAAGAAAATTGGTGCTTAATAAAGATACCCTTATAACTATGGTTATCATGGTTATAGTGTACTCAGTTAGCAACATGGTGTTATATTGTCATTTACATATCCCCAAAACATTTGTAACAGAAATTTCAGGCCTTTAGCAATGAAGAGGACAAGCAAGGTAATAAAAAGTCAATTTTATTAGTGATTTGTATCTTGATTTGCATTTTTAGCTGCAGTCGTGTGCATTATTTTATGTTGCTAAAAGTTTTCAAATAAATGTATAGTCAATTGTTTATTTCACTTAATTGTTTACAAAACAAACAAAAATTGTCAATATTTTTTTTTTAAAAGCTCATCTGCATGCTGTAACACCTTTGAAGAGAGGAATCTGATTTGAAGCATGTTGTAGAGGCATATTATTCCCCACACTAAATCCTCTAGATAAAAATGCATTTTGGCACATAATGCTTGTTGCAGCCTAACTTCTTTAACTTTTAAAAGATTAATATACACAGAGTTAAAAATGCATCAAAATACATTCAGCCTATAGAATTTGATTCAATAAATTAAAAAAAAAAATCATATATAAAAAAAAAATGTAATAATTTGATTCAAAATCTAAAACCATATTTTATTTCACTGTTAACCAGAAATCTGTTTGAGTATCTGTAGAATTCATTTACATTTACTTGTTTGCTTTTAGTACGAAAAAAGCTTTAGATGTTGTAAAATTTGAATTTTGTTTGTTTCTTTTTCCTTAACTATTTTCTCAGTGACGGAGGTTAAATTAAAAGACACACCATCGGAGCCAGAAGCAAAAGAAGGAGGCTGTGCATGTTAATACAAACTCCGTCTCTTTTTATTTTCGTGTTGTCTACTGCATTTTGCATGATCGATGTGCATTATTTTACCACCAAAAAAACCTGGGATTTTATACCTACAATTTCCTGCATGAGACATTGAAAATGCCAGAAGGGAAATTTTAGGATGCATCAATTATTGACATAAGACAGCTACATGTGTTTTTGTTGCTGGTTGCATTGTGAACATGTATTACTTTTATTTATTTGCCAGACTTACTGTTTTTATTCTGTAAATGGTGTATTTACTATGTAAAATCAAAATGTGTACAATTTCAAATGAAGAACTATTTGAAATGGAGAAATTTTTATGTTTGTTGTCGTTTTCATTTGGTTATGTACTTGGTTTCAAAATAACTGAAATACATTGCTATTACAGGTAAAGTTTTAAATAAGAAATCTTTTATTCTCTCTTCTAGATGTTTGGTCCAAATATCTAAAATACTTATAAAGAAAATTAAAAATTCAGAACAAGGGCAACAAAAACAAAATTTTAAAAACAATTTTTGGGGTAAAATTACTCTTCTGTCCATGGTCTGTTCCAACGATACATATCTAGATTCTTTTTTTTTTGTTGGAATTATATTATTTTTCAAGAACATGACCCTTTTCAGCTATTAAAACATAAGCCATATAATTACATTGATGAACAAAAAAATGTTTGAATACTTAAGATAATAAATAACATGTAAAATATACAAATTATTTTACTATAAAATTAATGTAAACAAATTTTGTTTAAATCTAATTTTTGATTACTTATTTTTTTGTTGCTTTGTATATGGTGAACCTAATTTAATTAATCAATCTGTGACTCTGTAATTAATGTTTTACACCAATACACATATTGGTGCAGCTTTAATTGAATTGTATATTATGTTATTTAGTTGCTTATTGCTTTGTTTATGTTTGTGATAAGTGTTGACATTCAAAAGAAAAAAAGAAAAAAATGGTGAATAAGATAGCTTTCTTATTGTTGCCAGACCATGCTCAGTCTTTTTTTTTAATCATAAGTTATGGCATGTAAATAAAAAATCATTTGTAATTATACCAGAAAAAAAGCCCACCCTCCAAATTTAACAATGAAAATGACTGATATAATATTTTTATGGCTTGGTTTTGTTTAAATATCAGGACGTTAAGGTCAATCATAATTTAGAAATAATTTTTTGAAGCTTTTTAGATGAGTTGTGGTTGCTTGATCATATCAACTTGCTTTTTTAGTCCTAATTTAATCAACAATTCATGATCTTTTTTCCATGTCTTAGACTAATTTCATACTTGTTTTATGTGTAGAAACTCAATTCTGTTGAAGAAGGTGTCAATTGGTTTGTTGTGATGCTGGTTTGCTTTCTCATTTACCTAAACTCTACATTTCATTTTCTCATCTGATAAATTAACTGTAATATGTATACTCAAGAAAAGAAAAAAATATTACATACATTTTTTTCTATGTTTTTGCAGTTCTTTCATGGATTTTCTGAGAAAAAGATAGGTGAGAGTTACATCTTCATTACTAATGAGTATTTGTTATTCAAATTAGTAAAAATAATTACACAGCCTAAAATTCATATACAGTCTGAATAAAATAGTCCAAAGAGCTGTAGATTGTCTTAGTTTGATCTGATCTTTTTAAATGATCAAAATTATGAAAATAAAATAGGAGTTACAATACACCTAAGATGACTTTTTTCATTGTGGAATTAGGAATAATTCTTTACAAGTCTATGAGATTATATTTCTGTGATTTATAAAAAGGCTATGTTTAATCTTTTACAGTGAATTCGTCTTGTTCAACATCTGAGTCATTTTAACATGCTATTTAGACTTAAGATGTTCTAAAGTTTCAATTTGTTTGGAACCCATCAGATTTAAAAAAAAAAAAAAAAAAAAAAAGAAAGAGAAAAAAACATGTCTCAAACCATTTTAACTCCACAGCAATTCTTCAACAAAATTTCACTCTGCTGGTATTAAAATTACATTCAATTCAAATACATATCTTTTCTCAGCTTGAAATTTTGGTTGTTTGTAGTTCAATTAATGTCCCCAAGGTTAACAAATTCATTAAGTTTATTTTCATTTTCATAAAGAAAAGTTCAGACTGCCAGAGCATACCATACATATGACAGTATTTCATTATAAAATCATCATTAGATAATTTGCAGTATGCTATAAATATCTGATGTACCAATACCTATGACTTTCCCCAGTCAATTTTAATAGCTTTTGTTTTTGGGACTTTTCTTTTCCCACAATAGGTCCTTAATATAGATATGTGTCAAAGTTGATAATAGCGTCATATTTCTACAATGTTTTATAGTTTATGTAATACTATTCTATAACATTTAGATCATCATGACCTACATTGTATGCTTGACCGGCTACAGTTGCCTAAAAGCCAAAGTAGTAGCATTTACTTGAAATTTTATTAATGGCTGTCATCCATGTCTGAAAGACACATCATTTGCTTTCATAGATCATACATGCATAAATGTTCATGATAACACCTAACATTTTTACGAGCCCTTAATATATTTTCTTGTTGAATTATTTGGCAATTTAACTTTTTTTTGCATTTGCATCCACACAAATATGGGATTTGTCTATTAAATATTGTTACCATATATATTATTTGGAATAAATTTTTATCAATGCTATATGAATGAGCATGTAGGAAAATATTGTTAGTTATTATTTACTACAATCAAAGATCTGTGCTAGGAATTTATCATTGTAAGGATGTTTACTATATTATTTTGTATTTAGTGAGGTTTAATTTGTTTATGGCACAGATAGGGGAAGCAACTCTGTTTTAATTCAGTTTTAAAATCAGAGGTGGGAATATTTATATACAGTTTGGTTTAGAATATGATATATTTATGAAATATTACAAAAGTTTTATATAAAAAATTAATAAAACAAATTGAGATTTAAGTTTTGTTTTTATATGTAGTGAAAATGGAGACTAGTTCTACCTTAACTTTTGCACAAGACGTGTTTTACACTGTGTACCCATAGACATGTGTATAGTCCTTCACAACCAAATATCAGTATACATCTATAAATTGGAGTCATATTTCATAGTTCAGTGACTTTGTTCAAGTTTGCCTTCAAGTTTATCTTGGTTTTGATGTTAACCTTAGTTAATATATCTATTACCATAAGTAGGAGCGCTGAAACGAGTTGTGGAAATAAATAGCTAGTGAAAATAAGTTGGTTTACAGTATCTTCCATGGTAATTTTGCAAGTTTTGTATATCTAAAATCGATTTTTACATATATCCCTATTGGTAATTCAATTTTTCCCAAATTAAGTTAAGAGGGGGGTGTGGGGGTCAGTGATAAAACTATGTGAATTTAGTTTTTTATCTTACATTGAACTTTTGATGTCGTCCCTAATAATGGTAGGCTTATATTAGTAAATCCTCTATCAACAAAGTCGAAGGGGACTTTAGGTTTGCACTCTGTCAGTCTGTCTATCCATTCGTCAGTCTGGCAAATCAGTTTTCCAGACTTTTCTTCTTCATGCTTCAAGAAATTGATTTGATATTTCGTGTATTGTTTTCGTGTATTGGTTTGTCATGACAAGTTGATTTTGTTGATTTAATCTTTTCTCATTGTTCAGTTAAAGCCCTTTCCCTCGAATTAAATTTTTAATGAAATACTTATTTATTACTAGATTTCTGTTCAAATGGAAATACCTCATCATTTAAAAGATTTGTAAAAGACATTATATTTAACTAAATGATAATTGGGATTTTTTTTCCCTTTTCTATTGAATATTGTTTGAATAATTTAGTGGTAGGCTTGTTTGTAATTTTATGTAGTTACATCATGACAAGTTGTAGATCAAGTTAGAATTTTGTTCCATTACAATGAATTTTTAACTGGTAGTGGACTATGCATTGTCATGCAATGCTCACAGAGTGCTTGTTGGTATTCAGTTGTATAAGCATTAGCACATCCCATTTCTAGGGCGAATATTTGCCCTATTTCCCCAGTCATGGTCTGTTGACTTTAAATCTTTTTCTTAGTTTACCTGTATACGTTTGTGATTAGATCAGTATAAGATGAACTTCTAATGTTAAGTCAATGGTATTTGTTTTGCAAGTTTAAGGCATTTGCAAGTATCATTTCTATGGAGATTATATAGCCCCCACCCCCTCATCATAGCTCATTGACTGAAACTTTTACATAGTTAACAGGTTTATGACAAAACTTTTTGTTTGTGTTATGGAGGATTTTGTTTTGGGGTAATTGCCCTAAACCTTCAGGAATTAGGAGCAAAACATATTTTTCTAGTTTCCAGACAATAATTTGTGTTTAAGCGTAAGGATCTCTCTGAAATTGTAATACAACGTATCATACCATAAAGGGAGGTCATCAAGTTTGGTGGTAATTGCTCCAAACGTTCAGGAATTAAGGGCTTAAAAGGTGTAAAAAATGAAGCATTTTCTAGTTTCAAGACAATTACTTGAAATTGTACTGCAAGGTACCATACCACAAAGGGAAAGCTGGGATTGAGTTTGGTGGTAATTACTAAAAGGGGGTTAAAAATGGGGGGGGGGGATATTTTCATAATTTTTTGCGTTTTATTTTTCAAAAGTGGAGGGCCACTTGCTGCTTTTGGAAAGGTTGCAAGGGACACATGTCTGATAGGGTTCATCTGACCTTGACATCAATTTCATAGTTCTTTGGTCAATATTTTGAAACTGTTCCTGATTGTAAACATTAGATGTTATAAGCAATAGGGCAAATATATTTGGATAATGGACTGATTGTTAGGTGAACATGTCTGGTTGGCATTGTTCATCTGACCTCGACCTTAGTGTCAAACTATTATTGATAATTTTAAGTCTATGTGATACTTGTAAATGTGTAAAACAGGCGATATATTTGAGCGTGTGGTGGTTTTTTGTAGGGACAGGAATTTTTCGTTACAACAAGCCACCTGTAGACCCCCTGCCAGATATATTTTGAAGCGATATACTCGAGTCATCAGATTAAAGAACACCATTCCGCCCGGACATTGTTAAATATCTAATGCCCTGCTCAGACAAACAGAAGCCCCATTAAGTAAGGTGTTTTACCTCACGACTGGCTAGTCTAAGGATGAATATATTTCTATACCCAGTCTACCCGTTGCATATGATATTTTCAGAAATGATTGCAACCTTAATTAAGAAGTCATTTTTACAGCGTCTTCTACACTGAAACATCAGAATTGTAGTGGTAAATGTATTATCCAGACGGTACAGTATTTCAGTGATTAGGTACATTTTTGGTTGTTGAGTTTTACTTTTTGGAAAGATTAGAACTTGTTCTAAATCTTTACTTAGGCACCACCCTCCCTAACAACAGGACAGGTTACCTACTGTTACTAAATGTATTCACACTAAAATATAGTTCCCTATGGTTCTCATGTATTTGCACATAATACACATAAAAACTGGTTTTTACATGCAGTATATTACATATTTGTATTATTTTAGTAGGTTTCCCTATATGAATAAATATATATTTTTAATAAAAAAGCATATTCACCTGAGAAAGTGTTATTCACCGCGCTAAACGTCACACGCTTTTACATGCAATTTTTGTTAAATTTGTTTTGGTAAATGATTGTCATTGAATACATTTTTCTCGGAATATGGAATAAAACAATTACTGTCTTTTGTCATCAAATGACAGTAATTGTATAGTATTGCAGCTAATGATGATAGGAACCAACATTTGTAGATTGTTGTTTGTAAGAGAAATGTTTATTAAACTAGTATCCTGAAGAATTTGGAATCTCGGATACATTGGATTTTTTATATTGTATAAGATCAACTTTAACCGAGAGAATTCATAATTAATTTGATGAAATTGAGGTAAAGATAAAATGGATCATATCATTGATCTATTTATAGGAATGTGATAAAAAAAAAAAATACAATGATTAGTACTATTTATACGAACCCTCTGACACATTGTGTCTTTGAAGTCTAAGCATTCATGTGTTGATTTATTATTATTCGTCGAGAGCTAATTTTCTTGAGAAAAGATGAAACCATTTATTTCGGCGTTAAATTTTATATATATACTAGTGTGGAGACTTGTACAAAACCACGAAATCAAGTATCTATAGTTTTGTAAAAGCAATAAGTGGTAGTAATTAGTTGTCAATCTAAGACAATATACTAGAATCTATTCGACTGTCATAAAAGTGAAAGGTTCATCTAGCTGCACAACAAGGATTCATCTACCATTTTCTACATAAGAAAATGGATTTTCCAAGTCAGGATATGACAGTTGTTGTCAATTTGTTTGATATGTTTGAGCATTTGAATGTACCATTTTTCATCATCGAAGTTTCCTCGGAGTTCGAATTTTTGTTTATTATTTTATGTTTTACAGTGAAAAAATGGATAAGACTGAACATTATTCTACTTTATTCATTACTTTCTTATTCTATTAACTGTTATGCATGTCGATACCTTAGACTCACATTTTGCCATTGCATGTCTCATAAAAAGCCAACGTTCGCACTCTATGTTAAGATTGTCCAATTTAACATATACATTTTTTACTTTCCAAAAATGATAAATTTACTAGTTCAAAATTGCTGTACAAGCACTTCTTTTTTTCACAGACACTTGTCCTAGGTCTGTTTTTTGTTCATTATAAATATAATATGCACTCCATTTTGTAGTTTAGTATTTTTGTAAAAAAAAAATTCACCTATATACATTAATGTTATAAAGTGACATTACTCCGAAGTTATTTTTTTAACGAGTAGCTTTGTTGGCCTGTCAGGTTTTATACAAATTTGGTGTACTTTTTTTTTATTGAAGCTATGTTTCGGTTCTTATAGAGGGCGTATGTCATTTGCGCCGATTTTTAAAATTTTCATTCTTTCATTTGCGCCGATTTAATTTTTTTCATTTGCGCCGATTTTATATTTGCTCCTAATTAGATTTACAGGTAAGTTAATACTTGTCCACTATACCATTGGTAAAATCTGGTTACTAGTATAAATGTAGTTCACTTATGTTTAAGTTAATTTGGATTCATATGATATAGTTCTTAAACTTCGTTGTAACAAAATGGACAATTGGACATGGACTGAAATGAGCCGATGAGTCAATTGCTTATTCCTTCATTATCGATGGTCATACATATCGGAAGATCAGTGTCATGAAACATAACAACTTATCTCACTGATGTACCATAATATCGTGTAAAGCCAGACTCACAACGGATTCTGATGGTCTGGCTATTGTCAAAACACAGACTTGAAGAGCATAACCATGCGGCAGATCGATGGCCGAAAGACAAAGGCTAAATAACTGTGGGTACGGTCAAGGAAAAATTCTGAAGATGTATCTGGTATGCCTTCTTCCACCACCCCTCTCCTCTGTACAACTAGCTAACAGAAGAGGTCAAAATGATAAATAAAAAATTACATGACTTGGATGGAAAATTGTCTCATTGGCACTCATACATCTTTTTATATCTATTCACTTGTAATTTACCTGTAAAAAAATCGGCGCAAATGAAAGAAAAAATCGGCGCAAATGAAATGCAGATCGGTGCAAATGCAAAACGCCGCTTAAACATCCTTGGCTTCAAATCTCCGAGTTTGATCGTTCCTGATAAATGTAAGTCCAGAAAAGCGCTTCGGAGAATGCATTTCATAACGTATTGTTTCCTTTTTAAGATTGCATCTCGGTATAGTATGAAGGTATAGTAATATAATTCAGACAAAATGAAATGTAAGGGATGGGATCTTTAGGTTTTCACTGTAATATGGGTATATTGCTTGATATCTTATATGCATCGCTGATTTCTTGAAAGCCAAACCATTTCAATTTTTGACTTATCTTTTCAATTTAGCATGGTTTGCTTTGTCTTTTGTAGATAGCTGTGTGTCTTCGTATGAACTTTCCTTAACAATTGTACAGATATTGAATTACGACCAAAAGAAGTGTTAGATTCTGCAGAACAAGAAAACAGTGGTTGTTCATGTTAACGTTAACAAAGTCTACTAATATTGTGATATGAACTATTCGAAAGGATAACAAACTTTCTATGTCAATATTTCATTGAACCTTGGTTATTTCATGCAATAACAACACAAACTGAAAGATTTCATTGAAAAGACGATTATTTCCAAACCATGACTGAATTACCGTAGAAGCTTTTAAATACAATATTAGTATTAAATGATACACGATTATACTCCTTATGTCATATGAAATAATTTTACTTTGCACAATATTATATATGCATTTTTTCATTTAGGTATGCACAACAATTTCAAAATACCAAGCTAAAAGCATTGCTTTTCTTAACCTCTCCATATGCATATATGTTATGACCAGTATTTTAACATATCTGCAAGACAAAATATTATGATGTTGGTAAACTATGTTGGAAACTATAATGCTATCCTTTTTCAGAAATGATTTTTTTTTATTTAATTCGATAATTTGAATCCAAAATCTAAAATATACACACACCTGTTTACATTAAATTTAAAAAAAATATATATATGTAGGAGATTTTGATGATAGCAGATTTGATGACTTTTCATTATGTTGACTCTATAGAACAACTGTGAACATAAATATTGTAAAATAATGATTCTTTTTTACATGAGAGACAAGAAAATTGGAGAGAGATCATCATTTCGTACGTGATTGTTGTGTCAGAAAACTTTGTTCTTTAATTATTTAATAAAGGAATCTTATGTTTTGTTTCGATAGTTTTTGTGTAATTGGACATTTGTCATGCTTCATTGAATTTTAATGGAAGTTTTTGTAATGAGAATAATTGTATTTTGCATGATATACATGCTTATATATCATTATTTTTTAAAGTATAAAGTGTACGTACGTGCGATGAAATAATCTAAAAATTACAAAATATATGCATTTGCTAAGGAGAAGCTATAATATATATAATTTATTAATGTATGTACATACTTTTGCATTAAATGTGATAAAAATCTAGCTCTTGTATCTTATTACTTATCATACAAAAAAATCAACATCGTCGATGAAAGTTATAATATTATGTATTACCTGATAAGAACATGCTCATATTTTTGGATTTGTTTCATTACTAATCAAATGACAAAACGAACAGGTCAAACTTATCAAACGAATTGATAACAACTGTCATATTCCTGACTTGGAACAGCCATTTTGTTATGTAGAAAATGGTGTATTATACCTGGTTTTAAAGCTAGCTAAACCTCTTACTTGTATGGCAGTTGCATCGAATTCCATTATATTGACAACGATGTGTGAACAAAATCAACAGACATAATAGGTAAAAATGTCACAAATAGGGGTACAACAGTCAACATTGTGTTATAATCCTAATCATGATAAAACATAAAAATGTGTAAAAAAGAAGCACAAAAAAGCATAAAGACAAAGCACATTAACAAAATTAAAAGACAAGAATACAAAATTTACAATGAAATAGTGTACTTGTACAGTTTAAATTGGAACTTCAACTTTGATATTGGGTCGTAGCTCTGTGCATATTGGTCCAGGTAAGGTGCTGGTGACTTTTAATAAGACATTAATCTTTTTTTTACAAATAAGACGTTACAAAATCAACAGAAGTGGTCGAATAATTCTATTTCATCGGATTTATAATACCTTTTTAAAAATTCAATTTTAACATTAATTTGATTATACAATTAGCGTGTTTTTCATATTAGATAAATCTGCAGCTTAATTTCATTGGAAACATATTAAATAGTTTTAATAAAGCTAGCAAATGCCCTTAACATATTGACTTTCGTCTACATATGTAATTTTATGACTTCATGGAGTTAAACATCTTAATTGTTGTAGATATCCAACACATAAGTTAAAGCGACTTTGTAGTTAAGCGCTTTTTTTACCTAAGGTGAACACCTCGTTATACTTACAGTAAATCAAACAACAGTCCCTTATGTTAAATTTCTATACACTTTTTACATATCTACTGAGAAATTTGTGTTATTCTGTGCGACTATTTGTATTATTTTAGTATATTTTAATGGTCGAGAAATCTACATATAAATATAAGTAAATTCCTGCATACATTAAATGATTTGAAATTTCCCGCTATTCAAAACTATTTTTAAAAAGAGTATTTAAGATTGCACTTTTTGTTCACAAACAGGTCTATAATAGAGGTATTCAAAATAACTCTTGAATTAAAATTTAAGACAAGTTTATTTTCCATTTTTTTTAGGTTTGAAATTTACGCTTATATAGAAAAACGCCCATATATCACTAATGTTTAAACAACATTTTGGAAATTGTTTTTCAGTATTAAGGATGTTTGCTGCTCAGTTTCAAAATAAATAACTTTTCATAAAACTAGTATGTATTGATAGGGAATAAATTGAGGAATCCAAAAAGCAAAAAAAAAATAGGGGTCAATGTGCTTGTTTTCGAGACATTAGCCATTGTAATTTTGGCGGGAAAATGTTCTCTCTTGACTTTTTATATCTTTATCATTGACCAGTTAAAGTTCTCAAATACTATTAAAAAATAAATAAAATTTTATAAGAATTTTACAAATGGCTTATAATTATACACGTTAAAGATTTATAAAAAATAAAATGGGGGTTCATGGGTAAATTTTTTTAAGGCATTCGAATGGTTAAAACCAGAGGATTCCGAAAATCTGACAAAAATTCCAAAACATGACAAGCAGACATCCTTAAGGATTTTTTTACGTCATGCAAAAGTAAAAGTCCTTCGATACAATATTTTGAGCACGTGATTCGGTTCTAAAGTATTCGTTGGAAGAATTTTTCAGAAAACATTTGGAACATATGGTAATATCTGTTAAAAACTGTTTTACTGTGAAAAAAATCATTACGGTTATCTTTCATTAACAAATTAGAGAATAATATCAATAAAAATTATTCATCTGTCAACATTACGGAATCAACTTAGACAATATTGCAATAGAGGTCAGCAACATTGTCATGTTTATACCACCAATAACACTTGTAAGGTGGACATTGCAAGGCATTTTATATCCTCAACGTTTGTAATCAAAATGATACACACTAGAGGTTTGTACACAGGCAGTAGTTACAGGTTTTTCTGATTTGCTTCTGTCTGTTATACAAATACCTAAATGAGAATAAAATGATATGAGGCTGACTTCATATAGGAACTTCTTTGGAAGAAAGATAAGAAGTTAGCAATATCATTTTACTCTACCTTCCGCGATATAGATGATGTCCTTTCACTAAATAATTTAAAATTTGGTGACTATGACGAACGCATCTATCCCATTGAACTTGATATAAAGGATACAACAGATATAGTTAAGTCGGCCACATATCTTGACTTACATCTAGAAATTGACAATGAGGGTCGATTGAAAACACATCTTTACGACAAAAGAGATGATTTCAGCTTTCCAATTGTGAACTTTCCATTTCTAAATAGCAACATTTCAGCAGCACCTGCATACGGTGTATATATCTCCCAATTGATACGATATTCCCGTGCTTGCATTTCTCATCATGATTTCCTTGATAGAGGGTTGTTGCTCACGAGGAAGCTATTAAATCAAAAGTTCCAAATGGTGAAGTTCAAATCATCTCTTCGTACATTTTACGGACGTCATCAAGAGTTGGTTGACCGTTATGGAATAACCGTTTCACAAATAATATCGGAAATAACTACAATCCCCTTCCCTTTCATAAATGTGACCTACCGAATTAGACTTTTTACGGAATTTGTTATCTCATAAGCACCACGACGGATGAAACATGTGGAGCAGGATCTGCTTACCCTTCCGGAGCACCTGAGATCATCCTGATTTTTTGGTGGGGTTCGTGTTGTTTATTCTTTAGTTGTCTATGTTGTGTCATGTGTACTATTGTTTGACTGTTTGTCCTTTTCATTTTTAGCCATGGCGTTGACACTTTATTTTCGATTTATGAGTTTGAATGTTCCTCTGGTATCTTTCGTCCCTCTTTTAAGAACTATTCCTGAGTGTCAAGCGTAGCATGCTTAGCAATCAAAGGCAACATTAGTATTTCGCTGTTGAATAGTCATAAATCGATTAGCATAAACAAATGCGGGTCATAAATAAAAACTAGTGCTGTTAACGTTTAATCGGTTGACCAAAAGGACCTTATATCGAATACCAAAATGCTAACAGGTTACCCGGATTTTATTTCAATTTTAATAGATTTGATAGAAATGTGTACTGAAATCATTTATAATTTTGTTATATTTCAAGTTAAAAAGTATCGTCGTGGTAATTAATTTGACCGATCAATTGTCCAGTATATTGATTGCTATTTTTAATTAAAAAATTATCTGATGTTGCATCTACATCTGAATGTGCAACCGTCATCGTACAAGGCTTTATCATATTTTAAACGAAATGCCAAATAAAAAAATGTGAAATGCAAAGCAAATTGAATGAAATTAGTGTAAACTTGTTTGTACGAGTAACAGGCTTAATCGTTTCATTGTGAATCACTCCATATTATTTTCTGAGACATCAACACAAAATGAAAAAATTATCGGTTTCAGACATTTTCAATTTGACGAGATCAAGAAGGGTTTTCTTTAATCTAAAGTTATAACAAACGCCGTATATTTTATTTTTTTAATAAATTTACATTTTTAATGTTATACTAAACTTTAAGTAGACAAATAATTTGAAATGAAAAGATATGATATGTTTCTTGATTCGTGTGTTACACGTTTTAACAGCAAAACTGTATGTAAAAACATGTACGAATTTGAAAAATACGCTAAATGCAAAAGGGTATACCCGATTCACAATAGGATTATTATTTTTTTAAGGTAAAGTTAGACAGGAAAGAAATGCAAGTTACTGTTAACAGATCATAATCTTTTATCCTTCCGTGACTTTTTTCAATATCATAAAAGAATATGTATATTCGAGATCGTAAATGATTTGCACATATCTCTTTTAGCTCAATACTGTAATGTACATTGTATGTATGAATACTCATGACAGTTAATAGGAGTATAAGAATATACAGTTGCAGTTCTCTTTAAATGACATAAGAAACTGATTTATGCAAGCACATTTTATCTTCATACTTTTTTATTTATTAAATATAGACGTTCATTTCCATCCCATATTTGCTAATCTTGAATTTTTATCAGTATTTTATTCGGATCGGTTTCACTAGCCAAAAACAAAAATGTGTTTCTAAATGATGACCTTCTGAAGGAAAATAAGAAAAGAAATATCGAAGCTGTATTGTCATTTGATGATAAAGATGCCGGTAAGTATTTCTTTGGAGAGAATCATGAATCGATTCTTTATGAAGCAAGTGGTTTTTGCGGCGTGCACGAGTACTTTTGTACGAGAAACTTGGTGATGAACCTTGATGAACTTTTACTGTTTATGTCTGTGGGCAAATTTGACATGAATGTCTGCTTTGTGATTTTCCTCCAATTTAAAGTGTCGTGATTTTTTTCTGACCATCAGTAAAAAAAAAACAAATCATGTTTCGACGCAAAACAAAATATTTTCAGTCTGTTTCACTATTTATAAATCAAACTCGGATTTCTTATAAGACTATAAAAGGCAAGATTAAATACTCTTTGTTTTTAATTTGTCATCATAACAGAGTAAATCAATTTTAATTTTAGTTTCTTGTGTACAATTTGGAGTTAAGTATGGCGTTCATTATCACTGAACTAGTATATATATTTGTTTAGGGGCCAGCTGAAGGACGCCTCCTGGTGTGGGAGTTTCTCGCTGCATTGAAGACATGTTGGTGACTTCCTGCTGTTTTCTGTTCGTATGGTCGGGTTTTTGTTTCTTTGACACATTCCCCATTTCCATTCTCAATTTTAGATATGTTTAATTACATTGTATACAATGTATCATATTAAGGCTGATTTATATACTAATCTATTCTTTTTTTGTTTTAAATGTCTCTACTCCTTAAGACGCAAAATCTGGCACCCCGAGCGACACTTTATATTTTGATTAAGTAGATTTAAAACAAATAGATTTTATCTAAGAAGCTGCTATTTGGTTTAATTCCATGATCGAATTACTTTCATATAAATCATTCAGTAGAAACTCGTCCAATGTAGTATTTATCCAAAAATTTGCATGTGAAGCCTCAAAATCGTTTAAACGAAAACTAGGGAGAGGTTTTTTAGATAACATAAACTAATAAACGTTTGCCTCTACTTGCAGGAAATAGATAATGTTTTGGTTCCTTCCATGCAATGCATAATGTGGAAGACAATAACAATCAAAACCAAGGAGTAAACAAAGTCTAAAAAAACCAAAGGAAATGTACATGTACATCAACAGTTATAAATAATAAATAAGAAACAACACGAACTTCACTAAAAACCGGGAAATTTTTGACTTATCTTGATCGTTTTTCTTTGCTTCGAAATTGCCATCCCGTGTCAAACATATATAAAACTGACATCCCGCTAATGGCGTTCTACACGATGTTTACGTGTAATCGAAAAAGTTATATTATTGTATTTATCGTAGCGTAATGCATGCTGCAAGTATAAACCATCAGTTTTGGTTGGTTATGTTTCAGAGGTTCAACCGTCATATGGTTGTACTTTTTGTGTGTTCGATTTTGCAGCAACGATAAACACATCTAGATGTTCGTCAATTGTTATTCTCTCCCACGGGACTAATGATTTATTTCAATTTATTTTTGGGCATTTTTACTAACAGTTTTGATGTTGAGTGACACTACTTAGTCTTTTGTAGACGACATGCGTGTCTGGCAAACACAATTTAAATCCTGGCAGCTATGATGAGTATATTTGAGAGCATATTGAACAAAATACACACAAATGCTAATGAAGTCCGCTTTTTACCGTAAATCCGTAACACATTATGCATTAACCGTAAAGTGCACGTGGGTACCGGCTGTGTTCTCCTTACCTGGTTCAGTGTATTTTGTGTATAGAAAGTATTAATGGTGTTTCGGATGGAACGTTACAAAATCAATAAAATTTGAAAATAAAAAAACCCGTTTCAATGGGATTTGATTGAGGACACTGCACATCTTTTTGAAAGTGTTATTCACCTTTTCATGAAATCGTAGCTATTTATTACCTTAAATGGCAACATCTTCAACTCAGTATTAGACGAAAACCTTTTAAATAAGAAGAGTTATATATAAGCTTTTAAATGCAATTCAAATGAGTATCGTCAGTGAAATAGAATGCTTACTAAACTTTTTATAACGATAAAGGCGTTTGATAACCGAACGGATAATCAAACTAAATAGTCGACAGATAAATATGCAATTACAAATAAGTATGAACGACATTTAAATTTTGCTGGTTGAGCTTTAATCTGTCTCCTTTCTCCATGTTACATGGTATGTTTTGCTTCATGTCGGACAAATACTCTTTTGAAAGAAAGAATCGAATTATGACAATGTAAATCACATAAATCATTTACATTTTTCTGGGTTTTTTTTCGTTTTTTTTATATCGGATATTATTGGTTGTAAACCCTACATATATCGTATATATCTATATAACTAAATTTCTCCCCATATTTGAAATTTACCGATCTTTATCTTAATACACAGTCGACATGTGGTGTATATCACGAGATTTACCTCTGATAACAAAATTACGTAGATAGTATCATTCTAATATTATATAAAAGGTAAGTGAAATTAGATTTTTAACACCAAAGATGTATGTTTAGTGTACACGTAAATGAGAGTCTTTACCTTTTACGTATATGTATAAAAAAGGAGATGTGGTATGATTGCCAATGAGACAACTATCCACAAAAGACCAAAATGACACAAACATTAACAATTATAGGTCACCGTACGGCCTTCAACAATGAGCAAAGCCCATACCGCATATAGTCAACTATAAAAGGCCCCAATTAGACAATGTGAAACAATTCAAACGAGAAAACTAACGGCCTTATTTATGTAAAAAAGAACGAAAAAACAGATATGTAACACATAAACAAAAGACAACCACTGAAATACAGGCTCCTGACTTGGGACAGGCACATACATAAATAATGTGGCGGGGTTAAACTTGTTAGCGGGATCCCAACCCTCCGCTAACATGGGACAGTGGTATAACATAAAAACGAACTATAAAAATCAGTTGAAAAAGGCTTAACTCATCAGATAGACAAAAAATAAAAGTGGACGTGGCCGGGTACTTATACACCGACACAAAAAGACACAATGAACAGATCTGAGAGTACTCGTAGTTATCTGACAGCTAGTTCAAAGCCATTAACAACTAATAAAAAATCATGCCTCTAAGACTAAGCAATCAATCCGTACACATCCAACATACAATGGATTTTGTATAAAGACGTCATAAACAGCCAGAGAAAAACATGACCTTGTGTAATGCCAAGTTACAGGAATCGACAGATTGTAGATCCATGAAAATGTATATGTATACTAGTATAACATACTAGTAATATTTAGTTAGCTTTTAATCTACTGATAACAAAGTCAATATTTATACAAAAAAAACATTATGCAATGATCTTATTAGAGTGTTGAATAGGTAACCTTTAAGAATAAGTATATATATATATTTGATCATTTTTGAATATCTCGAATAATGTCAATTCATGATATTCTTCTAAGTATCAGTTTGAAAAAAGATTTTTTGGTAAATCGGGTTTAACGTCTCCATTCATAACGGACGTAGCTGCGTTTATCTATATTTTTATCTTAAACAACCAAATAGTCCAATAGTTACAAAGGGGTTACTGCCGGTCGGAATGAGACCATGTTTCTTTTCCGAATTAAAATCTAAATTTACTAGGATTGTAATTTTTCGAACCGAAAAATGATTATTTTTTTTCTGTTCTGCGTTCCTCCATCTACAAAATTGACCTGAATGATATATTCAATAGGGCTGAAAGATGCGTTGAACACCAAATATTTAATCTATTAAACAAGAAATTGTCAGCTTACAACACATAGTTCATAAATAGCTTTTAACTGGGTTTTCATTTACTTCAACGAAATAGCGGGTCTATCAGTTTTGACGGCCCCTTCTCTAAGAAAAATTCATCAACCAAAAAACAGACAAAAATACTAGAAAGATTTCAAATTATATTTTTTTGTGATCAAAGTAAAATTGGAAAAGGCAATTGATTATGTTTGTATAATAAATATATAAATACATTTCTAACTAATATGCTTTAATAGGTATCGCAACATGTCTGAAAAAAATCTTTGTGGTCCTTGTGGTTATGCAGAAAATAATAAAAAAGCAGAAAAATGGTGTTCAGTTTGTGAAGAGGGATTATGTACAGATTGCGAGAAGGTTCATAACGTAATCAAAACATCACGAAATCACAGGCTGATATCCATTGAAGACTTCTGGAAGATACAAAATATCACTGTTAACCTTAATTGTGAAGACCATGACAAACGACTTGAACTGTATTGTAAAACACACGATGTTGCAGTTTGTTTAGGTTGCGTTCCATCAAATCATAGCACATGCTCTGACGTCATTCCTTTAGAAACAGCTGCTGAAAATGCAACACATTCAACCGCACTGGCTGATTTGGAGGTCACTTTAACCGCAGCATTACAAAATCTTGAACAAATCATTACCGATCGTGAGACAGCTTTGGAGGATTTTGAAAGTCAGAAGGAAACAATCAAAAATTCAATCATTGATACACGAGCGAGAATACTGAAAAAGTTAGAAGACTTAGAACTAAAACTTCTCCAAGAGTTAGACATAAAACATGGAAATAGTAAATCGGAAGCAAACAAACTTCTAAACCGTATGAAAAACTCAAAACGAGAGTTGAGTTGTCTAAAGGAGCAAACATCTCAACTAAAATCATTCGCATCCGAAATTCAGCTTTTCCTGGGAGCGCGTCAGATGAATGAAGCAGTCTTCAAAGAAATAAAATCAGTCAAAGAAGGAATCAAGTCTGCCGAGAACTTTCAAGTTTACGTACAGTTGAATCCTTCTATCATCGCGTTAATGGATGAAGTAGATCAGCTCGGGGACATATCAGTTCGGAAGAGTATCACCAGTCTATTGTTTAAGGAAAGAAATGTAGAGCAAGCTCAGATACAACTTCGAGTGCAAGATACAAAAAGCATACACAGCATTCGTCTCCAGTTGAAAAAAAAATTTAGTGTAGAACAAGAAAATCAAGAAACGTTTTTGACTGGATGTACCATGTTACCAAATGGAAATGTGTTGATAGCTAATTATGACGAAAAGAATGTAATACTGGAGTATAGTGAAGATGGTAAACATATCCGTGACATACAATGCTCTGGCTCACCCTTGGATTTGACAGTCATAGACACTGACCGTATTGCTGTTACATACGAAGAACAGTGCATAGAGATTTTAAACATAAACAACAATACTATTGAGGGGAAATTATTTCACTTTGAAGAATCTTGCTATGGAATATCGTACCAGGACAACACAATTGTAATTATTACACAAGAGGGCATTGACATAATTGATGTCGGAGGAAAAGTACTGAAATCGTTTACCGTTCGATGTGGGTCATTTATAGGAACTGCCAAAGATAGAATTTATTTCACTGTCGATGATGCTGTACATTGTATCTCAATGGCAGGCGATGAGATATGGATACGTAAAGAAAAATCCTTAACAAAGCCATGGGGCATTGCTGTGGATGATCATCAAAATGTATTTGTTGTTGATCAAGAGTCGAATTCACTGATAGTTATACAACATGACGGGAATTCAAGCAGAACATTACTATCAACAACTGATGGTTTAGACAATCCACGTCCATTGTACTACAACAACGAGAAAAAAGTGTTACTTTTGTGTGATGATAAGGGGTGCTATTTGTACGCTCTTGTGTAATTTTAATAATGTCTTTTAAGTTTTGAATTTGAAAATTCAGCTTTAGTCAAATCAATGCATAACCACGATTAATGTACATTTATCTGAAATGACCTTACTGAAGGACTCATTAATATCAATATTGTTGAATAATTTTCTTATACACAGTATTGAATAATCAAAATATTGAAAAATTCAATATTTTTTAATATATCTCACGCTCTCATGCATTTATTGTAAACCTATCCACTTTTCCTATTATGTAGTTTGGAAAGTCTCCTTTTAATTTTTTAGCACGAATAATCTTTTGAAGAACAAACAGTATGGCAAATGTGTCCGCAAACTTTAAAAAGAATTAAGGATTAAGAATATGTAGAAAAAGTTTGTTTTAACTTTTTGAAAACCAAGGTGCATGGAAGGAGTAATTTTTATTCTTGACACTTATCTATTGTAATAACTTATGATTATATTTTGAGTTACAAGTAAAAAGTTAAAAAGGTGTAGAATACTTTAGTTTTCTAGTTTTTTAACATTTGTTTCGATTTTATTCGGTACTCGCAAGTAACTGAACATGTCAATACAAACATGTTTTAGTATAAACATTTTAATGTAAGATAGAAAATAAGACAGGAAACAGATTGAAACCGTTATTGGTATAACAAAAAAACACTTGATTAAGACATTTTTCAGTGCTGCAAACTATCATTAAAACAACACGGTCAAAACAGTCTTACAATATATATGCTAGGTGTAGATAAAAGTAACTATAACTTAGCTGTAGAAGGAAAACTTCGTAGGTTCGAGTTATATTTTTCAGTTGTATTAGCAATAGTAAAATATTGGAGTCAAAAACAAAATATTGAATATAGTTTACTTTTGATAGCTATATGTGTAAAAACACAACAACATGTTCATCAATAATATTGCATACAAGTCCTAAGTCAGGAATCTAATGTACAGCAGTTGTCGTTTTTTATGTAATTTATACGTGTTTCTCGTTTCTCGTTTTTCTATATAGATTAGATCGTTGATTTTCCCGTTTGAATCGTTCTACAATAGTAATTTTGGGGCCCTTAAATAGCTTGTTGTTCGGTGTGCGCCAAGGCTCCGTGTTAAAGGCCGTACATTGACCTATAATGGTTTACTTTTTTAAATTGTTATTTGGATAGAGAGTCGTCTCATTGGCACTCACACATCTTCTTATATCTCATAATCATTTATACAGTTAACCATTTTATTAAAGCTGGTTATCAAAATTTAAATGTAAAGCTAAATTGTTTGATTAGATATATTTGATAACAAAAAGGTCAGATATAAATGTAATAAATAAGATTTCAGAGTTAAAACGTTTGTAAAAATGAACTCCGACTTAAATGACATTCTTTTATGAAATGGCACATAAAGATTTAATGTATATAAATGTAAGGGAGATACCATAGGTTCACTTTGAGGTAAAACGTGTTTTTAATGCACGTTATGTGTAATGACTAAAAAATGTCATCCGAAGACAAACAAACAGGATAACTGATATGTTATATACACAATATAACGTGGAAATCACATCGATTTTGTTTATCAGGTATTTAAGAATAACATATGTACATGTAACATAATACAATAAAACCGATACTAATGTATTCTAGTGAATGTATTTATGTTTGTTACTAGGTCTACAGCATCCTAGACAGAAAATAGATATTGATAACACCATACATTAGTTATTTTTTAGAATTAAATCAAGTTTAAGATACATGAAGTAAATTTTGGGTGTCAATAAAAAGTCCTCTAACTTAGCTATACTTGGAAAATAAGTAGATTCCTGGTTTATTTTTCGGTTGTTTTACACAGTCCTGTAACAAGTCAGGATTATGGCAATTGTTATCAAATAGTTGTATGTTGCCTTGGCGTTTGTTTCTGTTGCACGTCATGGTTTCTGTTGCTCCACTATTTTTTCTCTTTTAGTTGATGTATTTCCTTGGTTTTAGTTTGTAACCCGGATCTGTTTTTCTCTCAATTGATTAATGACTTTTGAACAAAGTATTATATATTGGAGTCGAAAAAAAAACTCAATCTGGTTTACTTTATGATACGTATATTTGTACCAAAAACATGATTCCAATAAAATTGCATTCTGCTATTCATTTATACATGTACATATTATCATTTTCTTAAAGCTGAATATTAAAAATTCCGACGTAAATTGTTTCATTTAATAATAGTTATTTTGGACTACAAAAAGAAAATATACACATGCAGGTAATAAGATACTTATTTCAAAGTGAGAACTTTTTTTTTCTAATGTATTTATCTATCATTAAACAGTTTGTGCGAATTGCCATATTGAAAAGAGGAATCTGTACTCAAATCGAAGGAAACACATACAATATTCTTATTAGAAAGAGAAGAGGCTGTGTAAAAAAATGTATTCCGGCTTAAATGACATCCCTTTGTAAAAACAATACATGTAGATTAAATGTATATAAATTTAAGGAAGTACCATAACATTGTACGAAAGACATATATGGTTAAAATTTCTCTGGTTTCACTTTTGAAGTATAAGGTGCACAAAATGCTCATAGTATCTAAACAAAGAAAGAAAAACAGAATAACTGATTTGTAATACATATCAACGTGGCAATTACATCGATTTGGTACATCAGAAATATGACATGACAATATGCTTTTATGAATTCCATGAATTCAACGTTACCATTTCAGTTTTAGTTACAAGAATAATATCAAAATTGATTGCATCTGTTGCTCTACAGATAATTGATATCCCGCTGGAGGTATTTAAGGAGTTAAAACATTTTATTGTTCAAAAGTGCTAACGCTTTTTCGGAATTTCAGGTAAAACATTTTTTTTTAATTTGCCCAGTTGTATAGACATAGTGAATAACATGGCGTGTTAGTTTATCTGGAGGTATATAAAACAATTGTATTATAATATAAGATTGTAGGACTATCCAGGGTTTTACCTTCTCTCACTGATAGAAATTTAGAAAGGACGACTGTATTGTTAAATGCTATTCCTATTTTAATAGACTAATGTTCATATTATCTGCTGACATAAGACAACTTTGAGTTTAAAATGAATAGGATTGTTTCGCAGAGTTTAATTATAAGCCTTGTACATTTGATAATTATAAGTAACATCATGTGTTAATGTTAATATAATAAGGTGCATGTACTACTATTACTATACTTTTTGTAAAAAAATATATTATAGAATGGAAAGTCTATAGGCACTATTATTTTTATCAAATGTGAATTCTTTACTTTCTCTACCTTAACTTTAGAGTTCCAACAAAATTCAATTTAACTGGAAATATTCCCAATTTATGTCTGTACGAGATGAAACATAGAGATCATATCTGGGAACCAGTTCGTAAACATAATTAATTATCTGTGAATATTATATATCTCCCAAAAAGAAGCGTTGATTAAGAAACAGCTGTATTTACAAAGTGCTACCTATAAATCATTTGATTTTTAAATGGAGATTTTATGATTTCAAGACAAGACTAAGACAGTTTCAAAAGATGAAAGAAATGAAAACGTTATTTTTTTTTTTTTCGATTTTCAGTTAAATTTTAACAAGCTTTTAGTGGTATGCAAAATTTACAGAAATCTTTGACATAGCCCTTATGTGAAAAATTTGTTTGAAATATTTCAGTTTCATAGACAAAAAATGTTTTACCAAACAGGAATAAAGTATGATAATGCCACTTTTTGGCAAATAGATTTGGAAAATAAATCTTCCAAACAAGACATTGTCTGTCGGTTATCAATGTTTGAATTTAAATTCTAATATGCGTTGTAAACAAAGCCATGTTCTTATTAGAACAAAATATATTTGACATATGCGCACAAACTTAATATTTATATTCTCAATATATTTATCGCATCCTAATAGAAAAAATATATAAGTTGTTTACATCAGCTGTATTGCATATGTTTATTAAAAAATCTTATATTACCCTGGTATCATATTTTAAACTTAATACATATGAACATGTAATTTACATATCTCATGATGAGGAAACGGATTAGCTAAACATTTTTAAGTTATTTTCTTTCGTTTCGACCAATATTAGCTTTTATCATAACTGCTTATTTGCGACGACGATGAACGTCAACATGGTCAAGAAGCATGAAGTTCAATACACCAAATGTCATAAAAAGGCTAAAATATGGGTCATCGGTATTGACATTTATTAGGAAAACAGTGATAACGAATTCTTCGTATCATTAAAATAAAAAATGTTTCTATTCAACATATTAATCTTTTAAGTTTTATCAATGTTTTCTGTGTCTTAGATATTCATTTGCCTTTAAAACAGGAAAATACTGTTTAAAATCTGTTTCTTCATCTACAATCTTGATTGATAACACTTGATAACTTGCTGAAAAAAACAGAAACAACACACACAAGAAAAGTTTAAATAAAAAAACCTTCTGTAGATAATTAAATTGTACTGAAATTTTCACGATTTATGATTATTTCTTTACAAAGTTCAGTCTTAAAACATTATTATGAAAGTGACACTGACCAGAATAATTTCATAAATTGGGTACAGGGAAAAAAATTCATTCATCATTAGTGATGTTTTAGACGTGGGATGTAAAGGTGAATCATTATTGTTCAAATTTTGGTGTTAAGCATACACATAGCATTTCCATAACTTAAACTTGACTATCCACTTTGCAGTTAGATTTGAACATGAAAGGTTTTACACTCCTACTTGTGTTGTCTCTAATACTTGTCTTCTACGTTGATGACATGCATGCGTGGTTTGGAAGTTCAAGCTCAGGTTCCAGTGGTTCTAGAAGCTCAGGTTCTTCAAATCGTAGTAGTATGTCAAGGTCAAGAACAAGCTGGTGGAGAGGATCATCGGTGAAATCAAAAACGCAGGCAGTCATCAATAAAGTTAAAGATAAAACACAGGCAGTTATTAATAAATTAAAAGATAAGATAAATCGGGCAAAGGAATATTCAAAAGGATCAAAGGAAATGGTGAAGTCGTATATGTAAGTACAATTATTAAAGAGGAATTTATTCTTCATATTAAGGATTTGTGTGAAAATTATATCCACAATTCCGCCTTTGTGGTTTAATGGTAGCGAGATCGTCTCGGGTGTAAGAATTTGCAGGTTCATCGAATTGACACATTTGAATTTGCAGATTGAAAGAGATAGTTTTACTTTGTTTCATACCAAATCATACATAAAAATTAATTATTTCAGCAAAAAATCATAATATCTATAAAAAAAAACAAACAATTTAAACCAAAAAATCAGGGATTTAAAAATTCATAGTATCGGGACCGTATTTTTTAATTACATTTGTCATGATTGGAAGTAATGTTAGAAAGTCGGTATTTCAATAAATGCATACTTTTGCCGCCTTGTTTCTTAATTTCTAAGATGCATACATCATACAGAGTCTCCCTTCGCGAAGAAAATAAGGTAGTTGACATTTACTAGTTTTATTCCTAATTCGCTAATATATGATATCCTTTAAGGATTGATAACTATATTGATTGCATGTTTCAATGCTGTGAACTTTGAATAAAGAATAATTAACAAAGATGCCGTTTATGGTCGCCGTCATGTCAAATTGGCACCATTGGCCAAATTTTTTTAAACTATCAACCGCATTCATAACTATTATTACTCGATTTATTTCACTTGACTGGGCGGAGTTAAACGGTTTGCTCATAATAAACCAGTCCATCTATAGATAGGTTTTTTAGGATAAACTCATCATTGAAGTGTCTAGTCATTCTTTTGTAAATTCCTTTGATGACACTGATTGGTGATTAGACATCAGTATTAATTATAACGGCAATCATCCTTATCACACACATCTTCAAATAGACTGTCCACATGCAAATTAAAACGTAAGGTCCGCCCGATCAGTTGAAATAACATTGGTAATAGTATGTCGAAATGTCCTACTGTAATGCTTATTTGTGTATTTCTTTGTCCGGAATGTTCTTGCATTTATTTGACTGTAGGCCTGTCATGTAATGTTGTCATTTTAATGTTATACAGTATATAACATTGCTATAACAGTGCGAGGTTGGGCTAGCCGCATAACCAAGTTCAACCCACCATTTTTCTTAAAATGTCCTGTACTAAATCAGGAAAGTGGTCATTGTTATATTATAGTTCAGTTCTGTGTGAGTTACATTTAAGTGTTGTGTTTCTGTTGTGTCATAGTTTTCCTCTCATATTTGATGTAGTTTCCTCAGTTTTAGTTTGTAACCTGGATTTTTTTTCAAAATTAGATTTATGAATTTCGTACAGCGGTATACTACTGTTGTCTTCATTCATTCGAGATGACGTTTTTCATTTAGCGGAACCAAAAACCTTTTAAAATATACCAGTACCGTCCAATTTGTTGTGATTGCACTATATACTCCTGACCTTCACATTATCCAAAAACAATTGCATTGTAAATCCGCCAACATTGGTTACTCTCTAGTAGTAATCGTGATATCAATGTGATACAGTTTTCCACGCTTTTTGCATGTTAACAATAAAAATGATTTCCTCGATAAAGAACTGCTGCTTACGGGGAAGTTTTTGACCCAGGAGTTTCAAGTGGTAAAGAAGAGATCATATATACGACAATGTCAAAAACAATTTGTTTTGCCTTGGCTCTTGTTTTTTGTTTTTTGTTTTTATGCTTTTATCATAATTTAACAGTTTGCTAATGAATTGGTTGTTACCTTTGGGGACGATGATCTAGGTGTAACAGGGGACGGTAGTTGATATATTAATTTCTTGTCGTTATGACAAACTGTACACAATAGATACAATAACGTAGTCGTCGGAAGGTAAAAATAAAAAACAAAAAAATATCAATTGATCAAAACAAAACCCAATAAATATTGTGGATAACATATATTCTTCTGACATCGACATGAGCAATCTTGTATAATTGACGACTTTTCAGAAATCTTGGATGATATACTCACTCACAACCGAACATCGTCTGTAGACAAAGACATCCTTAGATGATTAAAAACTTATGGAGTTAAAAGAAATTTATCAATCAAATTTTGTACTCAAAAATTTAAAATGCTTCTATTTTAATAATCGGATGCAAAAGCGTTTGTCGAAAAAAAAAATTTGAAATAAGCGCATAAACGGTTTATACAAAACGATCCATTCAATTTCAAGTTTAATCAAGTTTAATCAAGTTTTTGTACGTTACTTTATATCTATTATTTTAACATTGATTGCACGTTCAGTCATAATTAACTAAAGTTGTTGATATTGGAGTGCCTCTAAAATGCGGATATCCAATCAAATTTACAGATTCAAAAGAAACATACATGTATTGTTAGTATATCGAAAATTTAACAAAACATCAAGCTTCTATGTTTAGCACTGCACGATTTAGCTACTATTTTAGTTGTTTAAATCTTGTGGTAAAGTTCTTTAAAAGAGAGAGAAAGAGTGTATGATATCTTTATTTAGATTTATAAAATTTCAGAGATATGCGAAAATCAAACGTGATTGGTGCAGACAAGTACTTTCACGCGAAAGGAAATTATAATGCGGCAAAGCAAGGCCCAGGCGGTGTAAAAGCAGCAGAAGATATTAGGTGACGTATCAAATATCAACTCAACTAACTTCGAAATAACAACAATGATTATGACTGGCTTTCAGATGTCCATAGGGTACTGTTGTCCTTGTATTATGATAGCTCTTTTGATAGGATACATTATATGTTGTTCGGGATCTTACAAAACGATATGGGCTCATATGCCTTGTCAGTTTTAAATCTTATGAGCCCTCTATAATAATGGTCTCGTATTTCTTGTAAAGTTATCACTCAAATTGAACTAGTAGACGGTATATGTCTAAGTATAAGTATATAGAAAACAGACATTCAGTTTTTTATGAATGTCTTGACGAATGGGTTCTTGTAAGAAAGTTTTGAGGATTAATAAAATCCAAAAAAAGTGAATATGTCAATCTTCTCACTACATAAACTAACACCAAATAAAGTGTAGGCGGTTCAATACAATACCTGTCATTAAAAATACAATTACAAAAATGAAGGCATACCTTAGAATTTTTTTAGTAAATGAGTTGATATATCTCTTAATGATCATAATATTTCTTTATATTTTATTTTACTTATTTCACTAAGTTTTTTTTCTTTCAATATATCAGGCTTTCGACAAAATAACTTCATTTAAACGTCTTAATGTTTGTATTTTTGTAGTGATATAAGAGAGAAAACAGATAAGATGAGATATAAGGTAGAAAATACACTTGGATTAATGAGTGATAAGGAGTACAAAGAGAAACTTGCAGATTCAGACAAAGATCGGGAAGCAAATCAGTGGGGAAGATCTGGAGGAGATCCGAATATAAAGTATCGTGTAAATGGAATTCCAGACAACTTAAAGAAGTAAATCCAATTACTCGAATAAAGTTTTGAAATTTAATCAGGTGTTATACTGTATATCTATCAGAATAATACTTACGGTGGGCTTCATGTTGCTCAGTCTTGAGTTTTCTATTTTGTGTTATGTATATACTGTTGTTTATATTTAAAAAAAGAAACGTGGTATGATTGCAAATGAGACAACCTTTCACACAAAACTAAATAATGTAAAAATTAACAACTGTAGGTCATCGTATGGTCTACAACAATGACCAAAGCCTAAATGGTATATGCAGTTAAAAATGACAAATGTAAATCAATCCAAACGAGAAAACTAACGACTTCATTTATGTATATATAAAAATGAACAAAAACATATATTTAACACAGCAACAAACGACAACTACTGAATTACAGGATTCTCGCAAACTTTGTACTTGTTTGGCTTTATAAATATTTTGATATGAGCGTCACTGATGAGTCTTATGTAGGATAACGCGCGTCTGACGTACTAAATTACAATCCTGGTACCTTTGATAACTATTGAGACAGACACATACATACAACATATGTAGGGGTTAAACATAAAACTCAGTTGCAAAAGGCTAATCTTATTAGATGGATATAGATAGAAATACATCTAACAAAAACACAGATCGAACGTGGCCAGGCTGGTACATGTAACATTAACAACAAAAAGACACTAAGTACAAATCTGAGAGTACTCACAGTTGTTGGCATTGAGTTCAAAGCAAATAACAACTAATCAAAAGAAAGCATGCCTTTAAGACTTAATTATCAATCATAACACATCCAACATCAATGGATTTAGTGTAAAGACGTCAAAAACAGTCAAAGAAAAAGATGGACTTGTGCAATGCCAAATTACCGGTATAGACAGATTGAAAATCCATGAAAGATCATGTTTTTGTGTTGAGTATGACGTCCATGAACTAGCACACATTTATAAAAGGGCCAGCTGAGGCTGTCCTCAAAGATCTTATTTAAGTGTTGAATAGGTAACCTTTTAGAGTTCATTTGTTTATTATTTTTTTCCTTTTTGCTGCCATGGCGTTGTCAGTTTATTCACTATTGTCAAACGAGCATAACTTTTTGTGCCCTTAATTCTCTTTAATTCTTGTACAACAAATTACATAACTGAGTACATAAATCATGACACGAATCCCATCAAAAACTGGGGGTGCTCCCAGGTGCTCCGCAGGGTAAGAACACCCTGCTCCACATCTGACACTCTTCGTGTAAAACATAATGCATAATTATCCGGCCACGTCAACTGTGTTTTTGTAAGATGTATTTCTAATTGTATCCATCTGATATGAGTTAAGCCTTTTCAACTGATTTTTATAGTTCGTTCTTATGTTGTACTGTTACACCCCTGTCCTATGTTAGAGAAGGGTTGGGATTTCGCTAACATATTTAACCCCGTCCTGTATGTATGTGCTTGTTTCAAAGTCAGGAGTCTGTAATTCAGTGGATGCCGTTTGTTGATGTGTTACATATTTGTTTTTCGTACATTTTTGTAAATGCTTTAGGCCGTTAGTTCTCCCTTTTAAAATAAATTGTTTTACATTTGTTATTTTGGGGGCCTTTAATAGCTGACTATGCGGCATGGGCTTTGCTCATCGTTGAAGTCCGTACGGTGACCTACATTTGTTAATTTCTGTCATTTGGTCTCGTGCAATGATTTGTCTCATTGGCACTTATATCTCCTCATTCTAATACAATGTATATAGGCAGTGAAAAGTTGTACAGTTTGTTAAGCGGGGTAATGTACAGATTGTGAGAAGGTCCATAAAAACATCAAGGATCAAAATCTCGGGTGTTTTAAAGTTGAAACACAACAACTGAAATCATTCTTATCCGATGTTTTCTAGTCACACGTCAGATCAATGAAGCAGCTTTCAAACAGGTAAAATATGACAACGACGGAACCAAGTCTCTGCAGAAATATGACGTGTATCTACAATTACATACCACTAGCATGTCGTAAATGAATGAAAAGTAAAATCACAAAAAAATACTGAAACCCGAGAAATATTCAAAACGAAAAACCCTTAACTAAACGGAAAAATCAAAAGCTCAAACACAACAAACGAATGGATAACAACTCTCATATTCCTAACTTGGTACAGGTTTTTTCATATAGAGAGAATTGTGCAATAAACTTGTTTTATAGCGATGTTGATCGGATGAAAGAAATATCCATTTAGAAAACTACCAGAAGTTTACATTTTAACGAGGCGGACGTAGATCCAGTTTATAAAGTCCGTTTCCAGTTAAGAATATAGATTTGATGAGAAAAGATATGATAACTTCATGTGCCTATCTGCATATTAAATTTTCAAATGTTAACTTATTAAAACCCGATTATTAATGAGAGGATACAATGGTTCTGTATAGAGAACATTATACATAATCCATGACTACGCTTGCTTCATTTCACGTTCATATACACTGGACGTATAGATGTTACATATTGATCATCTAGTGAATATATGAAGATTTGGACTATAAAAAAACTAATGAAAAAAAATATGTCGAAACGATTGCTACAGAATATCATACCTAGACAATAACATGTTTACTCTTGTGCCAGGTATTATCGTAACAGATGATAAAGGATGAGTGTTGAACGCATTAGATATTGACTGCCAGTGGATTATACTAAGAAACTACAATAAATAGAATATATGATATCGTAGAACGAGACAAAACTGTAAATTGCATATCCGAAAAGAAAATATTGGTACATTAGATGGATTCTTCTTTAGTCAACACATTTTATGATCATCAACATGTGTTTAATGTTGATACCAAGTGAAACGTACTAACAGTAGTACAAAAGTCGGAAAATCCAGCAGAAAATTACCAAATAAAAGTGATGGAATGAAAAGACCAAGTGCATTACAAAACGACAAAGACAAAAAAAAAACTATTAGTTTTGTGTAACTTGGTTGACTAATGTCGCCCTTTGGGTCTGCATGATTTTGTTGATATTGAACATGAATTGTCCAGTAGTGTTAAACATTCATATTGGTAAATGTATGCTTACAAAGGCTCGATGAGGCTATATCCAGAACGGTACTTCGGACGCATGAAAGTGATAATTTGTTTTTATTCTTATTTTACCGATTTTTATAACTTGGAAATTCTTCAAGAACATCAAGAAAACACATTTAATCTAGGTAACAAACAAAATCAATGACCAAGGTCGTTGTGAAGTATTGAAATTTGTTTGATGACATCTAAACGCTTTCAAGTCTATAGAGTTGTTATATGGTATACATGTCTAGTCCGTCAATGTTGACATAAAAAAAGAAAAATAACAAAAATACCGAACTACAAGGAAATTTCAAAACAGAAAGTTTCTTTACAAATGGCAAAACAAAAAGATAAATAAAAAAATAGAATTTTAATGAATGGTAAGTGAATATAAAAAAGAAGGTGTGGTATGATTGCCAATGAGACAGCTATCCACAAAAGACCAAAATGACACAAACATTAACAACTATAGGTCACCGTACGGTCTTCAACAATGAGCAAAGCCCAAACCGCATAGTCAGCTATAAAAGGCCCCGCTAAGACAATGTAAAACAATTCAAACGAGAAAACTAACGGCCTTATTTATGTAAAAAAAAATGAACGAAAAACAAATATGTAACACATAAACAAACGACAACCACTGAATTACAGGCTCCTAACTTGGGACAGGCACATACATAAATAATGTGGCGGGGTTAAACATGTTAGCGGGATCCCAACCCTCCCCTAACCTGGGACAGTGGTATAACAGTACAACATAAGAACGAACTATAAAAATCAGTTGAAAAAGGCTTAACTCATCAGATAGACAAAAAAAATACAAGTGAACGTGGCCGGGTTCTTATACATCCCGACACAAAAAGACACAATGAACAGATCTGAGAGTACTCGAAGTTAAGTTCCTCCTTTTTGGCTGCATGATAGATTGTACGTGTATTGTTTTTGGTTCGGAGTTTCACCTGGCTTTTTTTATCATTAAAATCAATTGAGTTGCATGTAAGCTTGGAAAAATGACAAACGACGAATTAGGTAAAACGACAGCAGGGTAAGTATTGGGAATAATAAAAGATTGGATTATACTTAAAGTTAACAGCAACTCAAAGACTCAAATATATGAATGAAATCTGCAACTTTTATACATGCATCAAAATCGAAGTATTGAATTTCAAAAACAACTACTACATTACATTGATTGATAAAAACAATAAATTACTTATGTCGTCAATTTTTAACTATATATATCTGCGCACTTTTAAATAGTGTATCTCTTGGTGACATCTGTTGGATAATGTGGGATTAATGATGATGTGGATGCTGCCATATGAGCTGACTTTGAAGGTAATTTAGCACACATCGAAATTATGCATTGTCAAACTATGTATCTGGTAGTGTGAAGAAGACATTACACAAAAAACGGCACATTTTTATAATATTTTCATAAAAATATATATTTTTGACACTTTTTTACATTTTGATGAAGAATTTGTGTTTATGGTCTTAATTCATTTTCATACATTCACGTCTTATTGAAGGTTTTATATCAAAACTATTTGGTAATTTTCAATTGAATTTATTCAATATGAATCCAACTTGAGAAATAGAGATTTAAGAAATATATCTCTAGTGAGTATTTTTTCGTCAAAGACAAGGCTGAAAGATTTCACAGAGGATTGAAGTCATTTGAAATTGTATTTGATGATAAACTTTTGTTTTTTCATATATCTAGATAATGTCTAGTATAAATTTGCTGCCCAGTTTTAGAGGCAATCGCGAGTTATGTACTCCTTATGTGTTAGAGACGAGTCGAAAACAACACTTTAACAGTTCTTTCAAATATAGACGATACACTGGGTCTTTCATTACTGTATTTGATACTTAAACTACATATATGTCCGTACAAACTATTGCTGTGTCTTCCAAAAGCTCTAATAAACCTCTTTCTAAATTATTATTGTCAGTTTATTTATCTATTTCTAATTTATGAATTGAATGAACCTCTGTTATCTTATGTCCCTCTTTTAGATGGAGTTGTCCAGTTCATTTTTTTGTACTGTTAAATACATATGTTTTACTACCAGTCCTATATTTTCCGTTCTTCATCATGATCAACTCACATGCCCAATTAAATCTTATAACTAAATTTTAATCGTTTAGACAAACTTTTCTTTATTTGGATTTGCCTACTTTTTATTCATTAGTCATCCTCAGCAATCAAATATTTGGCTTTGGGCGTTCGTGATGAAAGTAAATCCACAAAACAACGCTTTGGAGACATGAAATTAATAAGTTGAAATTCAAAACAGTGTGGCTGTGGCTATTGATTGACAGGTTAAATTCATCCATTGACTGGAACAATTTACGTGAACGTTTGTCTGTAACGACCACTGTTCACGACGTACCTACAATAGACATTTTAACTGTGGAGTCACCAAAGGTTTCTAAACGCCTTTAATTATAAAATAATTCGAAAAATTCATCAGGAATAATCTTTATGTTTTGATTTATATAATTGATATAAATCAAAACATCGTGTTTTTTTCTGATTAATTTTTCGAATTACTTTACTTAGGTGTTGAGAACCTTTGGTGACCCCATAGTTTAAGAGTCTTTTAAAAGTGCATAGTGAGCAGTGGTCGTTACATACAAACGTTCACCTAAATTGTCCTAGTCAATGGATGAATTTAATGTGTCAATCAATGGCCACAGCCACACTGTTTTGAATTTCGTTCTAACTTGCTGTTTTATACTTTTTAGTTTATGTGCTATGTTTTCGAATATTCAAGCAAACAACTCTCAGTGGACATGTTGAATTAGTTTTATTTCGAAAATAAATGATTGTTTAGAACATTATCAAAATTCTTTGATAAATGAGGTAAATTTTCGAAAGGTAAAATTACATTTTATCATTCATGAAATCAGCAAAAATTATAATTATATATTTCAAAATCATAATAAATATTTGGATTGGTATTTAGATGACATATGGTTTAAAATTTTCTAGTCTTTGAAATATTTTGTCACTTGTTAATATGTCTTATATTAATAAATATATCGATTGTTACTATTATTAAATATATTTATACAAGCTATTTTTTTTTAGCTAATTATCATTTGCGTAAATGACATAGAAAAATAACCTCGCTGCGAAAAGAAATAGTCCGGATTGAAGACTGGTCATGCACGTCATATCGTGCTACAATCAATGCATTTCAGATACTAATACGATTGCGATTATCCATGACAGACAAACGTAAAAATCTCATTCCATTTAATCTCTTATCATAGCAACAATCTGTAAAATAATAAAAATGCATTTTTCAGATATAACAACATGTCGGAATTTACTCTTTGTGGTCCCTGTGGTTATGCTAAAGAGAATAAAAGCGCAAAGAAATGGTGTACAGTTTGTGAAGAGGGATTATGCGCAGATTGTGAAAAGGTTCACAAATCTATAAAATCATCACGAAATCACAGGCTTATATCAATCGAAGACTACCGACAAATAAAAGATATTTCTGTCAATCTTGACTGTCAGGATCACGATAAGCAACTTGAACTGTACTGTAAAACACATGATATTGCAGTTTGTTTAGGTTGCATTCCATTTCATCACATGACATGCCCTGATGTCATTCCTTTAGATCAAGCTGCTAAAAATGTTAAACGTTCAGTTGCATTGGCTGATTTAGAGGACACTTTTTCAAGCACGTTACAAAATCTTCAGCAAATCATTACCGATTGTGTTTCGGCTATGGAACTGTTGAATGACCAGAGGCAAGATATCAAAAATACAATAAATGATACAAGAGCAAGAATAATGAAAAAGTTGGATGACTTACAGACCAAACTACTCCTTGAATTAGACAAGACATATGGTAATTGTAAATCCGACAATGACAAATTTCTTACTCGTCTTAAAAATTGCGAACGTGATTTAAGTTGTTGGAGAAAACGAACAAAACAATTGAAATTATTCGCATCCGAAGTGTAGCTTTTCCTGGGAACGCGCCAGATTAATGAAGCTGTGTTTAAAGAAATAGAGTCAGTTAAGGAATGGATTAAGTATATGCAGAATTATGAAATGTTTTTAAAATTAAATCCTACAATTATGTTGATAAAAAATGATGTAGATAAGCTCGGGAAAATTTCCGTTAAGAAGACTACCACTTGTTTATCGTTTAAGGAAGCAAAGGCAGATCAGGCCCAAATACAGCTTCTTGAGCCAAATATCTTAAGTATTAGCCAAATAGGTCTCCAGTTGAAGAAAAGATTCAAAGTGAAAAAAAACAAGTTTTTTAACATGGCTGTCGGGATGTACTATGTTACGAAATGGTAGTTTGTTGATAGCTGATTATAAAGGAGACAATAATCTGATGGAGTATAATGAAGAAGGTAAACATATTCGTACCATCAAATTATCTGGATCTCCGTTTGATATATCAGTCATTGATTCTAACCGTATTGCTGTTACATATGGATCATTAAGTCAGTACATAGAAATTTGCAATATAAAGAACAATACGATTGAGAAGAGAGCTAAATTAAAAAACAAATGCTATGGAATATCATACCAGGACAACAGATTGTTTAATTATTATCGAAGATGGCATTGTAATAACTTATATGCTGGGGAAAGTGTTGGGCAAATTAGATGTTGAATGTGGATTATACTTAGAAACAGCTGTAGATAGAATTTATTTCACAGTCGAAAGAAATAATACCGTAAATTGTATCTCCATGACCGGTGAGGAAATATGGGTGCATAAGGAGGAATCTTTAGTGGGTCCTAAGGGAATCACTGTTGATGATCATCAAAATGTTTATGTTGTAGATATCAAATCTAAAATTCTAGTAGTAATTCAACATGACGGGAGTTCTAGTAAAACGATACTTACCAAAGCTGATGGTCTAGATCAACCGCAAACATTGCACTACAGTAAAGGAAAAAACGTATTACTCTTGTGCAACAACCATGAGTTTGCTGCCCTATACAATTTTGAGTAGTTATATCTTTCATCCATTCGTATGAATAAAAGAATCAAACAAGCCAATGCGTGACTTTTGGAAATCACTGATTATAAATGATTGGGTTCAAAATATGCAAATTCGTTGAGGGTAACCAGTATACAAATTTAGTTTTTAAAGCCAACAAACTTAAAATAAAACATAGGAGTCAACTCATGTTTTAAGCTAGTATCTCCAGAATTATTATAGACGGAGACGGCTCCCTCAAACTTGAAATATAATTTCTACCCAATTTTTTTTTACTCTTAATATTTCAAACGATGGACAATAAAAGGTAATTTTAAAAACTGAAATAGATAGAGGGAAGAACAATCGCCAACAAGACTGAAGCTATAAAAAAAATGTTAAGATAACAATTGTCAGCCGATATTACCAAAAAGTGATTAAACAGTAAAGGTTAGCAACAATCAATCCAAATAGATGTGTTGCCTATTCAAATCGTTCTGAATAATAAAGTACCATTTGCATTTTTAACAACTTCTACGTCTTTGGTTGTTTAAGTAAGCGCTTCTTTAAATGGAAAATAAACTTTGCAGTAGTGTCTATCATTGTCTATAGTGGTATTAACGTTGGCTTAATTTTTGTCTTGTCGTGTTTACAAAGTAACCTAAAAAGAAATACATACCAAGTGATTTCTTAATTTATTCAAAACGAACTAAGTATAACTCTTTTATTTCATATCTAAGCTAATTACTAAGCCTGTTATCTTTGATGGGTTTTTTTATTATCTAAAACTACTAGACATTAAAATCGAGAATGGAAATCGGGAATGTGTAAAAAAAGACAACATCTCGACCATAGAACAGACATCAGCAGGTCACAAACAGGTCTTCAATGCAGCGAGAAATTCCCACAGAAGGAGGCGTCCTTCAGCTAGCTCCTAAACAAATATATATACTAGTTCAGTGAGAATGAACGTCATACTAAACTCCAAATTGTACACAAGAAACTAAAATTAAAAATAAATACAAGACTAACAAAGGCTATAGGCTCCTGACTGGGGACAGGCGCAAAAATGCATTTTACAATTTCGATACTATTCAGACAATTCACAACAAAACCTCGAACTTTGTAAAGATTATATAAATGTAGGTACGTTCTGATTTGTGTTATTTTGGTAAAATGTTATATACATTACCCCTAAATTCTTATTTTCTGTGTGGAGATGAAAACCTTATGAATGCCGTGCGTCTGAAGCGGTTTTTGTTTTATCAAACAACCGCAAGTTTGCTCAAACACTGACGGAGAAAGTATAATGACATGTACAAATTAAAAGTGAGAACTATTGGAAGTATCGTGCAGCTCATAATCATCATGCGATGTACGAAACACATAACTCGTTGCTACACGTTTGAATATTAACACTGTAAAAAGACTAAACTGCTTCTACCATTTACACAATTTTCTCTCTGAAACTATAAAACATTTCGTAAATATTTCCTATATGTGTTATTGGGCTGACTTAGTATTTAGACTTTTTATCTGAATAATACTTGCTGCTGTATAATACTAGTAGAGGAATTTATTTTGCTCTAGATACGCAGATGTAACATAACTCAATTTATGCAAACTTCCTTTTAAACTATTTAAAAACCCAGGTGTCATTATTATACCAGGAGACTTAACCTTGCCCTTGACAACCAAATGACACAGTCTTTCAACGAAAACAGTAAAGGTATTTACGTTATTTTTTTTATCTGCATTCACAAGTTTCAATTACTAGACGGAGAAAAAGACATTTGCGACAATTTTGTGTAATATATGTATACTTGTATTCCATTTTTCTTTATTTGATCATGATGATTGATTTCCTTGTTTCACATTTATACAGTTGCCAATGTTAACAAATATATATACCTTCGACCGGAAATAATTAAAGGTATCATTAAAAAATGTAACTGGTTTCTGAAAGTCTATGATTTGTCGTCTCTAAGACGCATATCTCGTATCTCTTTTGTTATATGGTCATGTGTTTAGGGTTTGGCATCTATAATCCAGGCGATACAGTATCAATATACTGTGGCTTCATTATTATTCGTTGGATACCAAATTTCGTTATCATCATGGGTACAGTAAAATTTTGTATTCAAAAATACTCTGAAAATGTTTACTTGCATCGTCGTTTATAGCATATGCGACTCTTAAAACCCTTGGAAAAAACTTCTTGAAAATTTTTAATCTCGATCTTTTTCTTTTTATCAAAACCGTTAATTTTTCATCATGCAATATCATCATTCCCAATGCCAAATTGATAAAACGTCTAAAGTATCAATAATCCACTATGCTTTACAATATAAAAATGGTACCATTTAAAAATCTACATCATACTACACCGAGGAACAACTTATCAGAATGCTGGAGTTTCGTAATATCTTTGTTAAATATAGAAATACACTGTTTCCAAAAAATTGCGTCAGTCCTATGGGAAGAACTGTGTGCCTCTCATTGACGACCTTTCTTATTTTCTTATTAGTCGGAGTAACCTCAGACACTTGTTAAAACAAGGAGATCAAATGCGTTAGATCACTTAATTCCAAAAACAGGTATATTGATGATTTTCTTAATATCAACAATCAAAACTTTGCTGATTGCGTTCCATTGATATAATATTCAAAACAAGAAATTTTAGGTAAGACACGCCTTATTCAACCTAGTTTTTAGACTTAAACCTTGAATTGGACATAATTGGTCATGTCAGTTTAAAACTTTACAACACACGCGACCTTTTTTATTTTGTAATTATTATTTTCCCCTACCTTAGCAGTAGCATACCAATCTCATCTGTATTAGTTGTTATCACTTCGTTTAGGATTTATATCTTGAAATTGACTATGAGGGTCGGTTTAAAAAAAAACATACCGAAATAGACTTTTTACCTTTATTTGTGACATTTTTACCTATTATGTCTGTTAGTTTTGTTCACGCATCATTATCAATATTATTAAATTAGATGCGACTGTCATACAAGTGAGAGGTTAAGCGCAATAAAACCAGGTTCAATCCACCATTTTCTACATTTGAAAATGCCTGTGCCAAGTCAGGAATATGACAGTTGTTGTCCATTCGTTTTATGCATTGTATCCTTTGATTTTGTCGTTTGGTTGGGGGCTTTCCGTTTAGAATTTTTCTCGGAATTCAGTATTTTTGTGATTTACTTTTTCCCCAACTTATGAAATATTCTAGAGTTTAAGCTGCTGCTCAGACTTTATAAAACTTCCTTTTTGTAATCAAAAGATACTAAGACCTTGTTGATTAATATCAACTTAACAAATAATACATAATAGTCTTAAATTATACATTCTAGGTACTGGTTTTGTTAATCATCTTTACTATTTGTTATTGAGTTCATCTTATTAGCCTTCGTATAGTTTTTAACCTTGAATATTCATTCTTTTTTGTAATACTTTTTGCCGTGGCTTGTTTATCATAAATCAGTCATCGTGTTGTTTTGCTAAGGAAATGTCTGTGCCATGTCTGTACCATGTCTGTAATTTCTCACATGTTAATGTATTTGATCTTTTGATGTTTCGATTTTGTTTAAAGAGTTCTGTATTCTTGTTATTCTACTTTTTTGTATACCATTTAAAAAAAATAAAGCAAATAATACATTAAGTAACACATTTGTTTCAACAGGTATTAAACTATGTCCGATTTGATTCTTTGCGGTCCCTGTGGTTATACAGAAAATGAGAAAAACGCAGAAAACTGGTGTACAGTTTGTGAAGAGGGATTATGCGCAGATTGTGAAAAGGTTCATAAATCTATCAAAACATTACGTGACAACAGGCTTATATCCATTGAAGACTTCCGGCAGATACAAAATATTACTGTTAGCTTTAATTGTAAAGACCATGACAGGCGACTTGAGCTGTACTGTAAAACACATGATGTTGCAGTATGTTTAGGTTGTATATCTCGTCATAAAGCATGCTCTGATGTCATTCCTTTAGATAAAGCTTCTGAAAATGCTAAAAGTTTAACTGCGTTGGCTGATTTAGAGGAAACTTTAACCAGAACATTACAAAATCTTCAAGAAATCATTACCGATCGTGATTCAGCGTTGGCAAATTTTGAAGATCATAAGCAAACCATCAAAAATAAATTCAATAACATTCGAGTCAGCCTAGTGAAAAGGTTGGCGGAATTTGAACACAATCTTCTTGTTGAATTAGACACAAAACACATAACTGCACATCCGATCTAAACAAACTTCTAAACCGTCTGAAAAAATCAGAACAACATTTAGGTTGTCTGAGAGAGCAAACATTGCAATTGAAATCATTCGCATCCGACATTCAACTTTTCTTTGGAACGCGTCAGATTAATGGAGCAGTCAACAAAGAGATAGAAGCCGTAAGGGAAAGAATCAATTCAGTACCGAACTATGAAATATACTTACAGTTACACACTACTATCACCACGTTAATGAATGAAGTTGGTCAGCTCGGGAACATATTCTTTAAAAAGACTACAACCTGTCTACCGTTCAAGGGATCAAATGTAGATCAAGCCCAGATACAGCTGCGAGTGTTCGATATGAAAAGCATTGATCACATCTATTTGCGATTGAAAAAGAGATTTAAAGTGAAAAATGACTTCTGGGGGCTTTCGATGACTGGATGTACAATGTTAACAAATGGTAATGTGTTGATTGCTAATTTTTACGGACCAAGCGTATTGATGGAATATAGTGAGGAAGGTGAACATATCCGTGACATACCATGCTCGAAACCAACATTTGACGTAACAGTCATGGACGCTGAACGTATTGCTGTTACTTATGGAAATAGTAGCGATAATAACATAGATATTTTGAATATAAAGAACAATACTAACGTTCAGAAAGTTAACTTAAATAGCCGCTGCTTTAGCATATCATACCAGGACAACAAAGGTTTTATAATTAGAATACAAAATTGCATTGTTATAACAAATATTGCGGGAAAAGTACTAAAAAATCTTAACTCAAGTTGTGGAGCATACATAGGAACCATCAATGATAGAATGTATGTTACCAACGCAAGAGACCATACTGTACATTGTATTTCAATGACATGTGAAGAAATATGGGTTCGGAAGGAGGAAGCTTTAGTCAGCACGAGTGGCACTGTGGATGATCATCAAAATGTATTTGTTATTGATCAAGGGTCGAAATCTCTGATAGTTATACAACATGACGGGAAGTCAAGTAGAACACTTCTATCCAAACTGATGGTTTAATCAATCCATTGTCATTGCACTACAACAAAGACAAACAAATGTTACTTTTGTGTGATGAGGATGAGTGTGTCTTGTACAATGTAATGTAGTTTTTATGATTTATTCAGATTATTGTTTGAATATAGAACCAAATAGGAAATAATTATCAAAGATACCATGATAATTATTTAATACGCTAGACGCGTGTTTCGTCTACATTAGACTCATCAGACACTCAGATCAAAATAGTTCGTAAGTCAAACAAATACAACGCTGAAGAGCTTTGAGAACCCAAAATTCCAAAATGTTTTGCAAAAATATGGCTCAAGTAATCTATGCCTGGAATAAGAAAAACCTTAGTTTTTCGAAAAACTCTTACACAGGAAATTTATAAAATGTCCATAAAATTGATATGCATGTCAACACCGAAGTGCTGACTGCTGGGCTGGTGATACCCTCTTTGAAAACTCTGCAAAAAGGAAATCAGTACATGACTTCAATTGGTGTACGTTTTCTAAGAATTATAAAAGATATACGAAAGATACCGGAGGGATAGTCAAACTCATAAATCGAAAATGAACTGAAAACGCAATGGCTAAAAATGAAAAGTACAAACAGACAAACAATAGTAGTTATAGTACACATGACAAAACATAAAAATCTAGAGAATAAAGAATAAACAACACGATGTTTAAATGACTAAACTGAAGAACATTCATTATTATTTTTTTTCCCTAACTCAATAAAGTGTTAACCAGTTTCTTTTATTCATTGTTTTGATACTTACATAAAATGTTTGAAATACATGTACTTGAGTTTGCAGATTTTTACAACGATTTAGAAATCAGATTGCACACGCTCAAATGTCTCGCCTTTTTTATTAGTCCTTGATATTATGCCGAAAGTCCTAAATTGATAGCTTTATTACAACTGTCACATAACCTTTACATTAACAAAGAAAACTAAACATTGACTAATGAACTAAAACTAGAGGCTCTAAAGAGCATGTGTCGCTCACCTTGGTCTAAGTGAATATTCAACAAAGGACACAGATGAATTCATGACAAAATTGTGTTTTGGTGATGGTGATGTGTTTGTACATCTTACTTTACTGAAAATTCTTGCTACGTACAATTATCTCTACCTATAATGATTAGCCCGGTAGTTTCAGTGGAAAATGTTAGTACAAATTTTATGAAAATTGATTAAAATTGACTATAAAGGGTGATAACTCCTTAAGGGGTCAATTGACCATTTTGGTCATGTTGACTTATTTTTAGGTCTTACTTTGCTGTAAATTATTGCTTTTTACAGTTTATCTTTATCTATAATAATATTAAAGATAATAACAAAAAAACGGCAAAATTTCAATAAAATTACCATTTCAGGAGCAGCACTCTAACAAACAGTTGTCCAATTCATCCGAACAGAGTAGATAGTTCTTGACCTGATGAGCAATATCAACCCCCCAATCAGTTTGCTCTAAATGCTTTTGTTTTTGAGTTATAAGCGAAAAACTGCATTTTACCCTTTTGTTCTATTTTAGCCATGGCGGCCATCTTGGTTGGTTGGCCGGGTCACTGGACACAATTTTTAAACTAGTTACCCCAATGATGATTGTGGCCAAGTTTGATTTTATTTGGCCCAGTAGTTTCAGAGGAGAAAACTTTTGTAAAAGTTAACGACGACAGATGACGACGGACGCCAAGTGATGAGAAAAGCTCACTTGGCTGTTCGGGCCAGGTGAGCTAAAAATGAGGTCAAGGTCAGATGAATCGTGCCACGCAAGCTTGTACAGCTAACAATTCTTCCATACAACAAATAAAGTTGACCTATTGCATATAGTATAAGAAAAAAGACCAAAACACAAAAACTGATAGGCCTTAAGATAAAGCTTCATTACAACTGTCACATAAACTTAACATTAACCAAGAAAACTAAACTTTGACCACTGAACCATGAAAATAAGGTCAATGTCAGATGACACCTGCCAGCTAGACATGAACACTTTACAATCATTCCATACACCAAATATAGTAAACCTATTGCATACAGAATAAGAAAAACAGACCAAATCACAAAAAACTTCACTATTACCACTGAACCATGAAAATGAGGTCAAGGTCAGGTGACAGTTCCAGTTGGACATGAACACCTTACAGTTCTTCCATACACCGAATATACTAGACCTAGTGCTAATAGTATCCGAGATATGGACTTGACCATCAAAACTTAACCTTGTTCACTGATCTACAAAGTGAAAACTGACTGACGGGCATGAGAACCTTGCAAGGTACACACATACCAAATAAAGTTATCCTTTTTCTTCTAATAAGAGAGAATTTACATTACAAAAATTCTTAACTTTTTTCAATAAGTCACTGAACCATGAAAATGAGGTCAAGGACATTGAACATATGTGACTGACGGAAACTTTGTGCCGTGAGGCATCTATATACAAAGTATGAAGCATCAAGCTCTTCCACCTTCTAAAATAAGCTTACAAGAAGTTAGCCATCACTGCTGCCGCGAGATTTCTATCACTATGTCGAGCTCTCTGTGACAATAGTCGCAGGCTCTGCAAAAATAGAACTCTTACAGGCCAAGTAGTCAGGACTGGTGTTATTTCGCATCTTTATGCTAGATATAGGAAGATGTGGTGTGACTACCAATGAGACAACTCTCCCACCAAATAACATTTAAAAAAGTAAACAATTATACATTTCTAAAAAAAAATCACTGTATTAAGAACTACTCAAACACTTAGATTGATTTATTGGAGTTGAATTTTAATGTGTATATAAAAGAAAAATAGTAGTTTCAGAGGAGAAGATTTTTGTAAAAGTTAACGGAGGACAGACGATGTACACCAAGTGATGACAAATGCTTACTTGGCCCTTTGCGTCAGGTGAGCTAAAAACGAATTTATGAGTGGTTCCACTTAAAAAGGGAGTATTGATAATTTTCAATAAATTTCAAAAATTTGAACTCAAATTCAAATTTTATGAATAAATTATACTTACCTGACATATGTACTTTAGGATTTCAATCTCGTTGGTATTAGACTCGACCGGAAGTTCAAAACGCGCGGGAACCAGATGTTATGCTACATCCGGTTTCCCATGAACTTATCAGTTTTCTCACGGCGGCTTGAAAGACCCCGTTAAGAAAACTTAAAAACTTCCTGGGGAGGAAGGGTGGGTAGTACATATGTCAGGTAAGTATAATTTATTCATAAAATTTGAATTTGAGTTCAAATTTTTGAATTTTATATCATAAATTAAGGTACTTACCTGACATATGTACATTTGTACTTTAGGATTTCTATTGATTACAAAGCAATAATTTGTAGCAGGAAGTTTTGACAAAAAGTTTTCTTAAAATACTTCTTCTTCCAATAAATCACAAACTATAAACTCTAGTATATACAACTTATTATACATGGAAATACGTACACTTACTATGTAGTTCCGTAGTTTATATTTATTTCAACAACGTTGAAAAACATCTGATCATACAGATTGGCCGTTAAAAACCTGTGTTTTTAAACACTCAGGCAAACTGTCATCTATGTGCATTTAAAATCCACCACCATTCCCACATAACGAAAAACATATATACACTCTCCCTCAGCGACTCGCCGAGGAAGAGCTCATTCTTTTACATTAACATCTTTTAAATAGAACTTAGTAAATGTTGTGGATTTTGCCCAATCTGCACTATCCAACACATTTTTCATACTAACTCCCTTAAAAAGGGCCCATGATGGTCCTATTGACCTAGTTGAATGACCTCTTACTTTGCCTATTTGCTTTTTATTCTGCTTGTAAGCCATCTTGATAGTTTTCACTATCCAATGTGATATTGTTTGAGCTGTTACTGGTTTATGAGGCTTGTTAATTGATAAAAACAATTTAAATTCTTGTTTTTCCCCATTTTGTCTCAGTTCATCTGTTCTTTTCAGATACATGTAAAGAGTTCTTTTTGGATCTAATAATTTGCTCTCTGGAAAAGCTGGTATGAAAATTTTTGAATTGTCATGATAAGCTCTATCTTGTTTAGCTAAACCATGTCTCAAAAAAGTAACTCCTTTTTCTTGAATATTGACAGAGCCTTCGCCTAGTTTTAAAGCTTGTAAGTCACTACACCTTCGAAAAGTTGTAATAGCTATTAAAAAGGCAGTTTTCCATGTAAGATGCTTAAGGCTAGCTAATCTCATCGGAGTAAAAGGAGGTTTCTTGAACATGTCCAAAACAAGTGGTAAATCCCATTCTGGCAGCAATTTGCGCTCAGGTGGTCTACTGTTAAACACCCCTCTTAAAAGTCTGATAATGTAAGGATGTTGTCCTACTGGTGTCTTATCAACAGGAGGCAACACAGAGGATAACATTGATCGGTATCCTGCAATTGTTCTATATTTTAACCCCTTATCAAATAAAGATGCTAAAAAATTTGCACACTCTTCTAAAGTTGCAACATATGGATCAATTTTCCATTGATTACACCAGCTACTGAATTGTCTAAATTTACATTTGTAGTCTTTGTGTGTACCAGATCTCCATGAGGCAGATAATAATTTTCTAGTGTTTTCTGAAAAGCCTTTTGCTTTAAATTGTTTGTCGATATTCGCCATGCAGTCAGGTTGAATATCTCTGGATTTGGATGAACTATTTTTAATCTTCCCTGACCTTGTTCTAGCAGATTTTCCCATTGAGGTAATAGTAGGGGTTGTGCTATCAACCGTTGTAGTAACTGTGGATACCACCATTGTTTTGGCCAAAAAGGTGCTATTAGAATCATCTCGCATTGATAATCTATCATGTGTTGTAACACTTTCGGAATTAGGGATAGAGGAGGGTAAGCATAAGCAAACATCCTGTCCCATCCGATTGCTAGGGCATCCTGTGTCAGTGCTGTTGGATCTTGATCCCAAGCACAAAACACTGGACACTTGTGATTCTGAGCCGAGGCAAACAGATCTATTGTTGGTGATCCCCATTCCAAGAAAATCTTGTTTATCACTGCCTTGTTCAGAGACCATTCTGTTGGTCTTACTTTGATCCTGCTCAGTTGATCTGCTAGAACATTTTTTACCCCCGCAATGTGGGCTGCTTTGATTACAAATTTGTGTCTCAAAACCATATTCCAGAGATTCCATGTCTGACTGCAAAGCTGAATCGATTTTGTTCCCCCCTGTTTGTTTATGTACTGTACTACCGTTGTATTGTCTGACCGAATTAGTACATGTTTGTTTTTCAAAACAGGCAGGAAATGTTTGACTGTTAGAAATACTGCTTCCAACTCCAGATTGTTTATGTGTTTGAGCAATCTCAATTGATTTGTTGACCACAGACCCTGAACAGTTTGAGTCCCTAAATGACCCCCCAACCTGTCATCGAGGCATCTGTTGTGATTGTTACACTTGTTGACCCTTGATATAGAGACCGCCCTTTCATAGTGTTTGCTTGGCACAACCACCATGCTAGATGAGCTTTCAGCTCTTGTGTACAAGGAATTTGATATTCCAGACTCATTTTGGAGGGTCTCCAAACTTGTAACAAGTGCATTTGAATTGGTCTCATGAACAAACGACTGTTGGGAATCAATTCTAGGCAGGATGCTATTATGCCCAGCAGTTTCAAATAATGTCTTGCTGTTATTTGACCCCTCATTAACTGAATAATTGTTATTTTTAAGTTTTTGATTCTCTCTGGAGTTGGATACACTAGTCCTAGATCTAGTCTGAATAGTCCTCCTATGTATGTTATTGTTTGAGTAGGAATTAATTCTGACTTTTCTGTGTTTATTATAAAACCTAGAGAAGTAAGGAGACTGATGGTTGTGTCTCGATTTTTTACAAGTGCGGATTTTTGTTGATCGACTAAAAGCCAATCGTCTAGGTCCACTGCTAATCTTATACCTAGTTTTCTCAGATGTGCTGCTACAACTGAGACTATCTTTGTAAATACCCGAGGTGAGCTTGTTGGACCGAAACATAGTACTTTGAACTGATACACTGTTTCGTCTATTGCAAACCTTAGATATTTTCGATGTTTTGGAAAGATTGGTACATGTAAAAAAAATTGTAAGGGTTCCGCGGAACACAGTGTCTCGCCTATTTTTGCTGTAAATCTCAGGCTTAACAACAATGAGGAAAAAAATCAATAAAAATATTTCTCTTGTTACTATTTTATGATTGTAAGAAAATCTAAGTCCATTTAAAACTAAATTACAGAAAAAACGGAGTAATCTTTTTACAAACTTTACTTCTGGATACAATCTTATGATCATAAATAAGCTTCTGTCCAAGTTTGGTACAAACCAAGGATAGTTTAAGAAAGTTATTAAAATTTTAAAAACTTTAACCACAGAGTGAATGTAATGGTTCCCCGCAGAAAAACTAAGTCCATTTAAAAGTAAAATATGGAAAAAATGGATTTAATTATTTACAAAATTTACTTCTGGATACTATCTTATGATCATAAACAAGCTTCTGTCCAAGTTTGGTACAAACCCAGGATAGTTTAAGAAAGTTATTAAAATTCTAAAAAATTTAACTACAGAGTGAATTTAATGTTTCCCCGCAGAAAAATCTAAGTCCATTTATAAGTAAAATACAGAAAAAATGGAATTTTATTTTTACAAAATTTACTTCGGGATATTATCTTATGATCATAAACAAGCTTCTGTCCAAGTTTGGTACAAACCCAGGATAGTTGGAGAAAGTTATTAAAATTCTAAAAACTTTAACCACAGAGTGAATGTTTTGTTTCCCCGCAGAAAAAACTAAGTCCATTTATAGTAAAATACGGAAATCCAGTATAGTTGAAGAAAGTTATTAAAATTTCAAAAACTTTAACCACAGAGTGAATATTTGTTGACGCCGCCGACGACGCCGACGGAAAGTAGGATCGCTTAGTCTCGCTTTTTCGACTAAAGTCGAAGGCTCGACAATAAGCATCTTGTAAATCGAGAGAACAAGCCCAGTCTCCTTTCTTGACTAAATTTAAAACCTTGGTCATTGTATCCATTTTGAAGTGTTGTTTCTTGAGATACTGGTTCAGTGGTCGTAAATTTATTACGGGTCTTAATTTTCCGTTTTTCTTTTCTACTAAGAAAAGTGTGCTGTAGAAACCTGTCTGAACATGTGTTTTTTGCACAATTTCTACAGCGTCTTTTTCTAATAAACTTTTTACTTCTTGTTTTAGAATTTCCAAATTTGTGACATTTACAAATGTCTTTTTGATTCCTAAAAACGGAGGTTTTTGTAAAAATTCCAGTTTGTAACCATTTTGAATTATAGCCAAAACCCATTTGTCCTTTGTAATTTTTTCCCATTTTGGAAGAAAATGAAAAAGACGACCACCTACTGGTATCTCCGGAAACACTATTCTCACCTTGTCATTTTCTAAAGGACTTCCCTCCTCTAGCCGGAAAGGGAGTCTTCTTGTAACCAGTATCTGGTTTGGAGAATTTTCCATCCTCTGTCTTTTTGGTGAACTTTCTAGGTCCTGTGTTGGAAGACAGTTTTGGGATACGAAAATTCTCAGATGACTTGTCTTTGTTTTGATCTGATTTCTCTATTTTAGCCTTTTTAGCTTTACTAGAATCCTCTGTTGAAGGTGTTTTCCTTTTCCTGTCTTTTGGGAAAATATCAGGCAACAAATCATCAAGAGTTTTATCTTTGTCTTTTCTAGCTTTTAAAGCAGAAACTAAGTTATCCCCAAAAACACCTTCTCCAGTCAGAGGCAAATCTGAAATGTCTCTAGAATCATGAAGTAGAAACATGGATGTATCAGTCATACACATTTGACGTCTCAAAATATGGTGAAACGCACCTGCTCTACCAGCTTGATCCAACTCTTTCGTGGACATAGCAAAAATGTCCCTTACTTGTTGAATAGCTTTATCAATGTTAGGCGTCTCATCAGATAATAATTCTAATAAATTACCAAGACTCTGTTGCATATACATGCAAATGACAATACCCATGAAACTTGCTTGCTGTCCTCTATATGCTATTTTCTCAAGCATTTTGTAAGGTTGGGAGCATAAATTTTTTCCTTTAGAAAAAGATGCTTTACTGCCATGTCTTTTAACTAAACAATTTCCAATGAAATCATCTAAAGTTGGTACCTGAAGGAATTTTTCTGTTTCCTCATCAACAGGAAATAGTTCTTTAGTTTCTTCAGCAAATGCTGATACTAAATTAGGTTTGAGTGCACGCCAGTGACCCATTAGAACCTCTTTTTGAGAATCATCCATTGTAAAGCCAATTTTTTTTCTCTGTTTTCTTGGCAATGGCATCCTCACCAAAAATATCAAATAAACATTTCTTTGCCTTACTTGACAACTGTTCATCATTAGAGCCTTCATTGTCAGACTCTGTCCCTGAACCCAAAACTTCGTTTTGACCTGGTTGCAAAGACATTACATCATCACGATCATCAGCTGATTCATTATCTGAATCTCTAGACCTAAGTGTCGGTCTTTGTGACTGACTTTTACTCGTCTGTCTTTGTGACAGACTTGAAGTTGAACTGGACTGTCTTTGTGACAGTGAATTATCAGACGTATTTATATTGTCACCATTTGCGGTACTTGTCTGTACATGTCTAGCTGTTAGTTCACCCTTTAACAAGTCAAACATGCTATCTAACTTACTATTTAAGTTTCCGAACTTTGTGTTCCACTTATCTTCTAACTCTGAATACTTGGACCTCGACTTCCTCTTTTTCTTCGTAACTACAGACGAAGATGAAGGTGGCTTCTGCCCTTCACGAGAGGAATCCTCCAAAGTATCTTCTTCCACCGGAGAAATATCTCCGTTTCTATTTTCTTCTGCCATCTCAAACGGCAGAAATTACGAGCACGTAATACACGACTATCTTTCAAGCCGCCGAGAAAGAAAACTGATAAGTTCATGGGAAACCGGATGTAGCATAACATCTGGTTCCCGCGCGTTTTGAACTTCCGGTCGAGTCTTATACCAACGAGATTGAAATCCTAAAGTACATATGTCAGGTAAGTACCTTAATTTATGATATAAAATTGACCTGATTTAATAAAATATGAAAAGCAGTTCCACAATCCCAGGTAAAACCTACTATAGATCTATTTATCATCAAATAGTCCTTGTTTTAAGAATTAAAACTTATTACAATTATTCTAGTACTCACAAATGGTCAGTTCATTTGCATTTAATTCTGGAACTTAATTATCACTTTTATTGAAGATAACTTCAAATAAAAAACGAAATGCAAGTATGCTAAATTTACCTTTACAGAAGAACAAATTAATATTTAATGACAAAGGAGGCAAAATATCACAGTTTATTGATTCTGAAAGCACTACATATATATTAAATTACTGGATTTAACACATTTAATTAAAAGTATTCTATCAACTTTATACAGACCATATTCTTAAAATAATCTGTGTTTCAATGCACATATTTCTAAAAGCAAAGATTTCGTACTTTTAAATTAAGTACATATGTATAAAGTTAAGACAAAGTTCTTTATAAATAAGAAGATGTGGTATGAGTGCCAATGAAGCAACTCTCCATCCATGTCACAATACATGTATATAAAAAGTTAAAAATTATAGATGAAAGTACAACCATCAAAATAGAGTCATGGCTGACACTATGTATATAAAAATGTTATCCTTTTCAACATAAAACACAACAAATAAATGAATAAAAATAGTATAAAACTAGTCCAGCTATAACAAGAAGACCTATGCCAGTATAATTCATCATTTCTGTAACAGGGACTTTCTTCACTGCTTCCTTAGCACCAGACCATGTATTTGGTCCTTGTAATCGATACTGAAAGGCTCCACAAGAACCAAATATTAACCTGAAAGCAAAAAAGTCATTAGAAACATCAATTTAAAACAACTATAACATGGTAGAGGTGTATCAAAAACTTTCAGAAGATTATCAATACCAATCAACCTTTGCTACATATTTTATGAAAGTCAACATAAAGAAATAAGGTACTGTGGATTCATTACTATTCTTGGAAAACATTTTGTTTACTTTCTTTGGTAAAGGTCAAACATGAGTTCGGGTGCTTAAAGAATGAAACAATTACTATAGATATGTATACAGAATCTGTCCAAATCCAAAATATGAAACGACAACTAAGATTGGTAATCATGAAAATATGAGGCCACAGAATGGTGAAATAAATTCATCAAAATGATTACTTTTAGGTCAAAGAAAAAAAAACTGAAAGTAAAAAAACAATATTTATCTTCCTATGTTTACTCTCTTCATTTAATCATAAGGTCATTTGAAATTTTCATGCAAATTAAGTAAGTAAATTAAAATGATCATAAAGCTGACAAATGTTAAGTGATAAAATAAATGGATAAAATTGATAGACATATGGATTAACAGAAGATAAATAAAAAGACATTGAATGGAATATTAAAGTATTTTTCTTTTAAAAAGAGGAACAAAAGATGATAATTCAGAAATTTAAAGGGGAAATATAATTGTATCATTTATAATGCTATTGGATCATGAGTTAACCTCACCCAGTTTCATCATAAATGGATTGTAATAGAAATATATTTTTAAAGTTGAAATCAGTTCTTTCCCACAAGATAATTTAATCAAATATATAAGCATACATAAAAAAAATACAGTTGGGTTTTACTGGATCAGTAAAATTACATTAATCTAACTTTTATTTGAAATTCTGATAAAGCATTATTCATGTAAATTTATTTACATTTCACCTATTGTCAAGGTTTGCCATTAGACCTTACCTCCAAGCTAGTGTAGGATTTGTTAGAAGTTCTGGTTTTGCACCAAAGTAAGATGAGATTTCATCATTATAAGTTATAGGATCTTTCTGTATTGTATGTCTAGCTGAGTGGTAATATCTGTTCTTTGTTGCAATCTACAAAATATTCAGAAAAATTCAGAAATGATTGCAACGTTTTTAATACTGTAAACCAACTTATTTTCGCGGATACATTATTTCACATTTTACCCTTTCTTGACCACTTCCCGGCTATTCAATTTAACGATTTCCTGACTTACATGATGAAATTTAATAAGGAAAGATCCAGGTTGTACATATTCACAACGATTGATATTCGCGTTATTTTTCTACTCTCAAAAGTTGCGAAAACATATCACTCACAAAAATAAGTTGGTTTACAGTTATGCAAACAATGCAACATGTTGAGTATCGCAATAATAAAGGGTTATTGCATGAATATTGGGGAATATTGTCCCAAGTAGGATGATATATTGCACGAGCTTGCGAGTGCAATATATGTTCTACGAGGAACAATATTCTCCAATATTTATGCAATAACCCTTTTATTGTATAGCAATATAATATTTGAAAGTAAAAATTAGTTTAAACTAAGATTTTGATGTTGACGACGTCATGAATTTTGAGAATTTATTGCACTAGTGCAATATTGGAATTTATTGCACGCTAATCTTCGGCTATTTACTGTGGGAAATATTATATTGCTATACAATAATAAGAAATCCCATTCTGATAACTGAAACATAGATCTTTATGAAGATTTTTTTTAAATCGCAATAAGTCGACTTGCAATTATATCCATTCTTCAAAATTGCAATAATAAATGTGTGCATTTTGTTTTGAATTAACAGTAATGATTCTTCCTTACATTTACATGTACTAATGATATAAAGTAACAAGCCTTAATTAATGTTTTATTTTCTTTACTATCTTTTTTTACATCTTTATAAAAAATACAATTAAAGTGTAACATATTGTAGTCAACTTTACCTAAATTCTTAAATGTTCATAATTGACATATATTTTCATTGAAAACATCTGATATTGATTAAGGAGGATAAAAAGTTGTTTACTCTAACCAAAAAAATAATCATTTGAATTTCCAACAAGAAATCAATTAATAAACATAAAACTTGCAGGCAAAATACCTCTTCTGCTCTCATATTATCTTCCATAGCTGATTTATTAGGTAAGTGAACATGCCCTTTGATGAGTTCAGCGTACCATCTAGCTTGTGTTTCTGACATGGTGAGGATTCCTCCTGATGCAGGCTGTACAAAACCAATAAAGGCTAATGATTGGCCAATATCTGGATTAAATACATTCTTGAATAACTGAAAGTAAATATGGTCAACGAAAATAAAATTAACTCATATTATCAGATATTTTTACATAGTTGTCTTTTTGGCAATCAACACAGTAACCATGTAGTCCTCATTTTATATAGGTTTGAAATGTGAATCTTTATGAAACACACTTATATATATATTTAAAAACAAATATTTTCTTAAATGGCACATACATATTATGCCATGACTAAGGCCATTAGACCTGCTCAATGATTCAAACTAAATGTATATTCAATTGACTGTTTTTGAAGGTTTATAATATTTTATTAATTCATTTCTTATAATACAAACATTTCTTCCATAATATGTACAATTTTTTTATCTGGTTAGATCAATCATATTTCAGATCTACTATATAATTTAAAAGCAACAAAAAGGAGATAAGATTAGGGTAAAAATCACTTATTTGATTATTAAACACCAATGGATCTTTGATTAAAATTAAACAGTAATAGCAATGCATAAATAATTCACAGTATACACTTCCATCTACTATTTCAAACGCATAACTCACTTTCAGATTGTTATTATTATCATCCAAGACAGTCTGTTTGATTTCATCACTCAGGAAGGGGAGATCAATCTTGTAACCAGTACAAAGGATGATGCTATCAAATTCTGCTAATTCTCCATTGATGAAGTATACTTTCTTATTTTCTATTCTCTGAAAATACATAGTAAGAAGTGGTTAAAATTTTCAAGGTTTTATCAAAATTTTGAAACAAGAACAGCGTTTTTAGAATATCACAAAAACTTACTCATTCTATCAAAGGTTTGAATATTTATGTGCTCATTCAAGAATTCTACAAAGGGGTGGGTTTGTAGGTCAATTCTATGTTCTCTCATTAACAGAGATCTTTATGCCTAGCTGAAACTGCAAATGTTATTTTTGGTCAAAACATTGACCTTCAAGTGGTTTGCAAAAGGAAGTCCTCCCTTGCCAAAGATATACTATTGCCAAAGGTTGGGAGACATATCTTTTATGTTTTGGAAAATTCATTACGAAAAGGAGTAATAGAGCCCTTGAGTTATGTCCTTCCCCAGAAAGGTAAGTCAATTTTGTGAGCCTTTTTTATTTCATTTACTAGATTACAGTTTATAAAGCATCTTTGAAATTGTCATTAAGAAGGACAAACTAGAAATAATATTTATTCACAATCCCTATTGACAGCAGTAATTCAATTGGAAGAATTTTTAAATTATGATTCGTGCAATATAGCATTATATTTTTTCAACCACTAAGCTCAACATGGGAAGGAAGTGACAGTGCCCCTTAACACAAAAATGATGTTCACTGATGTTTCTACAAGAATTATTTCTTTTTATATACCTGAATATTTGGAACAACAACTATGTTCTTCCTTTGTATATGATGGAGTAGAGTGGGACTAACTGTGCAAAAGGAAGTCCTCCCTTGCCAAAGATATACTATTGCCAAAGGTTGGGAGACATATCTTTTATGTTTTGGAAAATTCATTACGAAAAGGAGTAATAGAGCCCTTGAGTTATGTCCTTCCCCAGAAAGGTAAGTCAATTTTGTGAGCCTTTTTTATTTCATTTACTAGATTACAGTTTATAAAGCATCTTTGAAATTGTCATTAAGAAGGACAAACTAGAAATAATATTTATTCACAATCCCTATTGACAGCAGTAATTCAATTGGAAGAATTTTTAAATTATGATTCGTGCAATATAGCATTATATTTTTTCAACCACTAAGCTCAACATGGGAAGGAAGTGACAGTGCCCCTTAACACAAAAATGATGTTCACTGATGTTTCTACAAGAATTATTTCTTTTTATATACCTGAATATTTGGAACAACAACTATGTTCTTCCTTTGTATATGATGGAGTAGAGTGGGACTAACTGTAGGTTGGGTCTGTAAAGCTCTCATTTTGGGATTCAAACCCCATCTACAATTAGAAAATTAATAAAACATTGAAAATAGAACACAGAAAGTAAAAATAAATCATACTGGTAAGGGAAACAACAGTAATAAAAAAAATAGTAATGGAGAGAGAGAGAGAGAGAGAGAGAGAGACAACATACATGTTATGTACCCTATATGCAAGAAAAGAATCATCATATCATTCAACATATTATATTATTATTGCTTGTTTCAAGAACAATAGACAGGAACTTCATTCATTTAACTAGATTAAAATGTTTTATGAACAAACCTTTTAGGATCTCCTGAAACAACTTTTATCACAGTCTCAAATATCCATGTTGCTAGTTTCCATGGCAATGCTAGAAATAGTCTATTGGCATATAAATCTGTTGGCTGTCCAAATATGTAGTTAGGTACAACCCATGCACCTGATCTGGTACTCAAGTAAACTGGCTTCTCTCTGAAAAAGGAAGTGATGAATATCATATTATACTGTAAGATATCTGGTACTCAAGTAAACTGGCTTCTCTCTGAAAAAGTAAGCGATGAATATCATATTACATGCATGTATACAATAAAATGCATAAACATTTTAGAAATTGAATTACATTGATTTTTGTAGAGGTTTACAATCCAAATACAAATATATGTAGACCAACAATAAAGAGTTTGTTGAATGGTGATAAAATCATCTAGATTTCAACCACATTTCGGCATTAGAAACACATGGGCAAAATTTGGAATATCAAATATTCAAACCAGAAAGGTTATTTTGTATACTCAAGATAGGCAGAAAATTAATTTTCAGGTTCTAAAAAATAAGTGTACTTTATAAAGGTTGTTTACAGTGAATTTGAGTTATATATTTAATGTAAATGTAAATAAATGATATTAAGGTAAATTCGTTAAAAAACAATGTCCTATCTATTCATTTTTATATCTATAATATAGTAATTATCATAATGACCAAAATTAATTCTACTACTTTTCTGAATTCTCATAAAATAGAAGAAACATGCTTATAAAATTGGAAAAAAATAATAACATATTTCAATATTGTTTTGCTTTTGGAACTTTACTATGAAACAGAAAATCAGTTACTTTTTTTTTTCACTTTAATGAGTTAAGCATGTCAAAACAGATTTGTAAAACCTGAGCCAATTTGTGATTTCACTCTTTTCTGGTCCATGACCACAAGTGGAATTTAATTCTATATTCCTCCTAAGTGGAAATCATTAATATAATACAATATTTTATCTAATATCAAACCTTCCAATAGCAGCAATATTGACTGCTACATCGACAGCACTGTTACCAATTCCCACCACCAAAACTCTCTTATCTTCCAGATGATTGGTTAATACATCTTTATACTTTACACTGTGAATTATCTCCCCTACAAAACAAAGATCAAAGTTATTCTAACTGTAGCTGTTTCATCATGTTCATTAAAATAAAACCAGATTGCATTTGTTTTGTAAAAAAAGATTAGGGTTTTATTCCTATTTGTTTTTAATCTAATTGTAATAATGTATTCCTGTATTAATTTACCTACACTCATCATAGATACCAGGATAAAAAAAATTGTAAGGGTTTCGCGGAACCCAGGGTCTCGCCTACTTTTTCTGAAAATCACAGGCTCAACAAAAATGGGGAAAAAAATCAATAAAAATTTTCCTCTTGGTACTATCTTTTGATTGTAAGAAGCTTCTGTCCAAGTTTGGTAAAAACTTGTATATTTTATGTATCTAATAAATGTTTAAAAACTTTTACTGCAGACTGTATGAAAATTTAACTGGAAGAAAAACTAAGTCCATTTATAAGTAAATACAGATACACAGGTAAAAAATATTAACAAAATTTCCTTCTAAATACTAGCTATTGATCATAAATAAGCTTCTGTCTAAGTTTGGTACAAATTAAAAGTAGTATAAGAAAGTGTTTAATTTTTTTTAAATTTAACCTCAGAGTGTATGTGTTGTTTCCTGGCAGAAAATCTAAGTCCATATAAAAGTAAACCACAGAAAAAATGGTTTAATTTTTTTACCAAATTTACTACTGTGTATTATCTTTTGATCATAAACATGCTTCTGTAAATGTTTGGTACAAACCCAGGATAGTTTAAAAAAGTTATTAAAATTTTAAAAACTTTAACCACAGAGTGAATGTAATGTTTCCCCGCAGAAAAACTAAGTCCATTTATAAGTAAAAAACAGAAAAAATGGAATTTTATTTTTACAAAATTTACTTCTGGATACTATCTTATGATCATAAACAAGCTTCTGTCCATGTTTGGAAGCAATCCAGTATAGTTTAAGAAAGTTATTAAAATTTTAAAAACTTTAACGACAGAGTGAATATTTGTGGACACTGCCGCCTTCTTTATTTTTCTGTGTCATGTTATGCAGCATTGGGTTTTTTGTGTGTTAAAATTCATATTTTTCTTTCAACCATTTTTTGTCTGTTCTCCTAGGATTTGTAACTTTTAATTTAAAGTATGGTAATTTTTTTATTTTATTTTGCAATGTTCTATCATTAAATCAAAAATAAACCTGTAAAAGAATCCTGTCCCATAAATTTAGCCATTGTTGGTTTTGCATGATGTCCTGATGCTATAGCTACATTCTTGGCTAGATACACTTCCTGTGTGTCTGCTTTGACTGTAATACCATCCTCTTCTACTTCCTGAACAGTTACCTTCCAATCTTCTCCTAGGTTTAAGAGATACAAATGTATTAAGGAAAAAAATCTTAAGTACATTTTTGAATGAAAACTGCCTGCCAATAAATTGTAGTACATATTTCATGAGTATAGCTCAAGTTGAAATAAGCTCCTATCCAAATAGCTAAAAATGAGTAGATTTCAAAACTTTACAGAAAGTTTCATTATCTACTATTTCACAAGCTATTTTTTTATTATTATTATTATTGAAGTAGTAACTAAGTTTTTAAAAAGATTGATTGATTGATTGTTGATGTTTACTGACACTTTTAGCATTCTTGTCTATATCATAGTTAGCGACTTTTTATCCGGGGAGAAACCAGCCTAGAAAGAACCACCAACCTGCAGGAAAATCTTAATTATGGGTATTTTAATATTTTCAGTGTACATGTTCATGTATTTGTTAATCAAATTTGAGAAATCTAGATTTCTTCATTTGGCTACTTCATTGTAACTTTAGTAACTTCTGTCGATCGCTGTCTTTAAAAGGGACTATGATATTAAAAAAAATCTAAATGCTAAAAGACACTGACTGCAATGTCAAACAATACTGTTTTGCTGGTTTTTCTTAGTATAGTATTTGTAATTAAATTGTCTTATATTGCTATAATTCATTACAAGTATTTTCATGTTATTTACTTATGCATCAATGTTTATTGTTTATATGGCTATTTTTATCTCTTTCAACAACATGTCATAATGTAGATGTGACATGTATGTAATAATGAATAAAAGAATACAAGTAAATTTAACAATTGTGAGGCTACTAGGGTCAACTACAATACATACATTTTAATTTGAAAATGTAACATGTAAACCACACAGACACATAAAGTTATAGGTCTAAATAAGTATACATCTCTTTAGTTTGTATATAAATTATCATCTTGCACTAGGTGACATCAGAAAAAAACAGTTAAGTATGATATAATTGTTTTTTGACATGTAAAGGCTTATCATTTTTATTAAAGGGGGCATTGACTAAAAAAGTGTGCGACATGGAGAAAATATTTTTCTCAAAGAGGTGATGTGGTATGGTTTCAAATGAAATAACCATCAGTTAAAACCAGTTTAAAAGTCAACATACCGCTTTCAACAATGAGCAAAGTAGTTTGTAAAATAGTAAGCTTTATTAGGGACCAGATAGAAATACAAAATGTAACTGTGGAAACCGACATAGCCACCATACAAGTTAGGAAAATATACATTAGTATATTATTAGCATTACAATAACATCATTCTAAAAATCAACTGGAAAATTTTGCATAAAAATAGAATACAAGTTTATATTTCATTTGCTTGATTTGTTAAATATTGTATAATTTGGTTTATCAATTTTTTGTTGTTGTTTTTTGGTTTGTTACCTGTATTATTTAACTATAGCTATATTATACGGGTGCATTACGTTTGCACGCATTTGGGGATTAAAATGTTTTAGGTTTGCGCGCAGCTTTCAATTACATTTGCGCGCATTCATTTTACAGGTAAACTCAGGTAAAAATATAAATAAAGATTAAATCAAATTGTAATTGACTATATATTATTTTTATTTTCATAATAAATATGACTATCAATTTTGAAAACATTTCTTAATTAAGTCTTTCCACTTTTCTGTGGAAAGACTTATTGTTTTTGTTCTGATTATTATAAATTTCCATTTTTAATTTAAATTAGTTTGTGAAGTTACACCAAGGTACAAACATGGAGTTTCGGCACGTACCGACATGTAAAGTTATGAATTTATCAATACTTTTACCTTTATTAAAGATAATAGCTATGTTTTAACATTTTCATCTGTACATATTTCTAGGATTTAGTGCTAGCGAAATAAATTGGACTTATCGTGCTCAAAATCCCACTTCCAACTCATCGTTGGGGAGAAGTGGACTAAGACTAACGGAATGAGTACTTATACTTGTAAATAATTCAACAAATTATAAATAAATAAGTATTATTACCTGTATTTTACCTGAGTTTACCTGTCAAAAAAATGCGCGCAATTGTAATCAAAAGCTGCGCGCAAACGTAATGATTTTTGCGCGCAAACGTAATACACCGATATTATACAAATCCTGTATTAAACTAAAACAATATAACAATGTTACCATGGTTACAGACCTTGTCTTTCAATGCTGACCACTTTTCTGTATAACTTGATGATTTCATTCAGCTTAAAGTGGTTGGTATAACTTTTAATATATTTGGCCATATCAACATTGTGTGGGTAATCTGGAACATCGTCAGGAAACGGAAAGTCTGAGAAACAGTAGTTGTACTTTGATACATTTCTAAAATTTATTTTATACATTTATATATAATATTCATGCATATATGTGTCAAAGAGTACAGAAAGTCTACCTTAATTAGATCATGCATAAAATGTTGGTTAAGCTGACCCAAATTTTAATACAATGTATATACCAAATTAGTATTCATGAAGTGTTTTAAAAATTAATTATGACTGACCAGAAATCTTAATATGTATTCCCAGAAGTCTTCAGTATTAAATTCATATTTCTACAATATCTCATATCATAAACCAAACAATTAAATATTAATATAATTATTTACAATATATATTAGTTTAGCAATAAAGATCAATTTAATGAATAACAAAAACTCAAATGATGTTTTCAATTCAAAGTTAACTTGTAAAATTAAAACTCCAGCTATCTTAGCAGTTAGCCTGAGGCTTAGAATTAATTAGTTTGCTAATAGTATATGTCTGAAAATTTCAGCTTAGAACAGCGTAAACATAATTTTTGGGGTTTCTATAGAATATTTTGGTTACTTAAGCTTGCACACAGGTAAAAAAACAAGAGGCTCTCAAGAGCCTGAATCGCTCACCTTAATTTGTTTGGTTAAATCTCTCATCAATGATTATTTTGGCTTTTCAATTTATTTAAATGTTCTTTGAATCGTCCTCTTTTGTTCTAAAGCAAAAAAAAATATTTTCTCCTATGTTCTATTTTAGCAATAGGAGCTATGTTTCTTGACATACAAGGAAATAAAATATAAAATTTATACTAGATGCTCTGAAACTCATTTAGCCTAAATTTGGCTGAAATTGATACAGCAGTTTCAAAGGAGAAGATTTTTTAAAGTAAGTCAACATGATGAACAAATTGTGAAAAAAGTCTTTAAGTGTTTTAGATTTTAACGAGAGAAATTTATGTATTACTGAAAAATTATTACACCAGGGTTTTCGATATCACAAACTAGTCAAAACATTTACTAAATTTTATCATCGGTATAAAGACATCATTCGTAAATATAGCTCAACATGCAGACTTCTTATACATTCAGGTATTTCACATCCAATTTTTTATGGAAATATTCTTTATAAAGCACAAAGGTGTCAGTATTCACCTCAGAAACTTACAAAACCTTTGAATAGACTTATTAAGAAGGGATATAATTACGATACTGTTGTCAAGTCATTAAAGATTGCATATTTTGGTGTTAATATTGAATCACTGATAAGGTCTTTGCGTCGGAACTAAACACATTTATTCTAAAAACAGTTGTTGGCATGACACGGGTTATGTTCTTCTCATATTTGTTATGATGGTATGATACTAAACCCCTAACGGGAAGGATTGTACCTGATGTTCATATGATGAAATCATAATCTTTCAGTCAGTTTAATTGAAGTCTGGAGCTGGCATGTCAGTTAACTGCTAGTAGTCTGTTGTTATTTATGTATTATTGTCATTTTGTTTATTTTCTTTGGTTACATCTTCTGACATCAGACTCGGACTTCTCTTGAACTGTATTTTAATGTGTGTATTGTTAAACGTTTACTTTTCTACGTTGGTTAGAGGTATAGGGGGAGGGTTGAGATCTCACAAACATGTTTAACCCCGCCGCATTTTTGCGCCTTCCCAAGTCAGGAGCCTCTGGCCTTTGTTAGTCTTGTATTATTTTAATTTTAGTTTCTTGTGTACAATTTGGAAATTAGTATGGTGTTCATTATCACTGAACTAGTATATATTTGTTTAGGGGCCAGCTGAAGGACGCCTACGGGTGCGGGAATTTCTCGCTACATTAAAGACCTGTTGGTGACCTTCTGCTGTTGATTTTTATTTGGTCGAGTTGTTGTCTCTTTGACACATTCCCCATTTCCATTCTCAATTTTATTTAAAGGGCAATGACTCCTTAAGGGGTCAAATGACAATTTTGGTCAAATTGACTTATTTGTAGATCTTGCTTTGCTTAACATTTTTGCTATTAACAGTTTATCTGTATCTATAATAATATTCAAGATAATAACCAAAATCTGCAAAATTTCTTTAAAATCATCAATTCAGGGGCTTTACACCTGAAAAACCGGTTACCCAATTCGGCTGAAAATTTCAGGACAGGTAGACCTTGACCTAATAAATACTTTAACTTCTTGTCTAATTTGCTCTAAATGCTGGAGTTTTTCAGATATAAGCCAAAAACTGCATTTTACCCTGTGTTCTATTTTTAGCCATGACGGCCATGTTTTTTGAAGAAATAGAAAATAAAACACAAACTTTATTTTATACACCCTACTGATCATTTACATGAAGTTTGGTTGAATTTGGTTGAGTAGTTTTAGAGGAGAAGATTTTTTAAAGTAAGCAAATATGATGAACAAATTGTGAAAAATTGTCATTAAAGGACAATAACCCCTTAAGGGGTCAATTGACAATTTTGGTCATATTAACTTATTTGTAGATCTTACTTTGCTGATCATTTTCGCTGTTTACAGTTTACCTTTATCTATAATAATGTTCAAGATAATGACCAAAAACTGCAAAATTTCCTTAAAATTACCAGTTAAGTGGCAGCAACCCAACAATGGGTTGTTTGATTCATCTGAAAATTTCAGGGCTGATAGATCTTGACCTAATGAACATTTTTACACCATGTCAGATTTGCTCTAAATGCTTTCGTTTTTGAGATATAAGCCAAAAACTGCATTTGACCCCTATGTTCTATTTTTAGCAATGGCGACCATGTTTGTTGATAGATCAAAACTCACGCCAAGTGTTTCTTTATTTGAAACAAAGATAAATTCTGCATGATTTTTTTAAAAGTGCAAATTTAACAAAGACTAATAGGGGAAAATCAATGGAGGCATTACACCTACAACGTATATGTCCTACAATTGATGTGTTTGCTACATGTACATGAACATGTACACACTTATATACAAATATTTTTATTTTCCCCTCATTATCAATGGGCTTATTACAAAAATATAATTCAAGTTACAAGTAATAAGATAGAATGAACCATATTAAAATATACCTAAATGTATTGTTCAATAACTAAGGGAGGGGCGAGTCACTCCATGAGATATACAAAGAGGGATAACTCTAGGTCCACATTATATATATATATTATTTTTATCATTAATCATATCCCAGTCAACAGACTAACAGTGGCCCAGCATTGGCATATGTTGTCAAGAAAAAATATTGATTCTCAGGTCTTAAAATATTCTGCCTTCTTTTTTCAGAGAAAAAATTCAGAAAGTTTAATTTTTAATTCAGATATAAAATTCAATTCAATATGTCATCTTTTAATGTTGATTTTTTCAAGTTGTGATAATTATCAAAAACATACGTTATTAAGGTGGTACCTAACACTACAGGGAGATAACTCTGTAAAATCAGGGAAACGTTTTAATGACGTTGTCTTGTAAAGGGAATATTAAGCTTCTCAATGATCAAAATTGGTGTTTGTCAAACTGCTTTATAACCAGTGTAATTTTTCTGACAAAACGTTTGGTTAAATTTTCATGACATTTTTATATTTTTGTTAAAGGGTCAAAGTAAATACATTGACAAAATTTTATGAAAATTAAACGAGCCAAATTAATTTTAGTGAAAGTAAGGGTACCACCTTAAGAATCTAAGATATGCATCTCTAACTTTCATATTAAAGAAAGATTGTCAATTATACCTGAGAGTACTATTGTTATAGAAATCTCAGTCAATACTTAATATCGTTAAAAAAAAAACCACCTACTTCAACATTTTTAAGGCAGCTGCATAATCTATCTTGAAGAGGTACAATGTAATACTGTAAGAATTTGTTTTTCACTACATGTATCTACTGTTTCTCAATAAAAGTCTCTCTGACAGACCCTTAATTTGAAGATTATGATTACTAAATACTCTAAAACTACACTAATTAAATCCTTGTTTATATAATCAATCCTTCAAATTTAAACTTGAAATAAAACTTTGTTTTCAATTTGCTATGCTCAAGTATCACTACACATGCAGGCACTTGTCTCAGAATTTTTTTCTATATATATACCTTAAAAAATATAACACAACTTTTTCATTTTCAAATTGCCACTTAATCAAAATGTCTTTAACTTTTCATTCATCATTATTTTTCTATGGACCAGAATTGACTTCATACCGAGCTCTCATACCTTTGGAATTTCTTTTTGGTTCTAAATTTATTAGGTTTAAACTTTCACTTTTTTATTTCTTTTGCAGTCAAAATAGTTAGAGCTATTATTAATTTTTGCTTTTTTTGCTAGGACAATGAAAGGCTTTAAAGACCTCATAATTATATGGACTACTTTTGAATGGAGACAAATCACATAAATGAGGGTAGTAATAGGGGTATTGTCATAACCAATAACGGTAAAAAAAAATTGCCAAATGACGTTGACGATAATTTTTGGTGCATAACGATAAATGTACACTTTCTTTAAAACAATAACAAAAATTTAGACATTTCATGTTATTTTTTTTCCAAAATTAACGGTCACGATAATTATTTGAGATCTGTAACGAACCACAATATAAAGGATAATTTGACAAATCACTGTATAAATTTTAACCGATTTGATGCAAACAGTATAAGAAAATAACCATTTGAGGATATAGCGCATTTCTCTTCAATTTTGTTCTTGTTTGGCTTTATAAATATTTGATATGAGTGTCACTGATGAGTCTTATGAAGACAAAACGTGCATCTGGTGCACAACACGGATTCCGCAAAAGACGATCATGCGAATCCCAACTAAAAGTAACCATCAACGACATTGCATCGAAATTAAAAAGTAGCGGCCAAGTAGACATCATCCCTCTTGACTTTGCAAAAGCATTTGACAAGGTACCACATCACCGCCTCCTACACAAGTTGGAATACTATGGCGTCAACCCAAAACCCAAAACCAATAAATAGATTCTACATAACAGAAAGCAGAGCGTGATATTAGAGGGTGCTGTCTCTTCACAAGTACCAGTACTCTCTGGTGTACTCCAAGACACAGTCCTTGGTCCATTACTGTTCCTGGCCTACATTAATGACATGCCAGAAACAGCATCTACATCAGAGACCAAATTGTTCGCGGATGACAGCCTTCTCTTTCGTACCATCACCAACCAAGCTGACAGTGAACTTCTTCAAAAGGACTTAACAGCATTGGAAGACTGGGAAAACAAATGGCAGATGAGTTTTAATGCCAAAAAATGCCTTGTCATTAGAATATCCCCCAAAAATAGACCAGTGATACAAACATCGTACCATCTCCACGGTCATACTCTAGACACAGAGGAAGCAAGTAAATATCTTGGAGTAACCATCAGCAACAACCTAACATGGGATAAACACATAGACAATACAGTAGGCAAAGGAAACAGAACGTTGGGGTTTATACGTAGAAACCTCAAAGGCTGTACAAAACCTGTAAAGGCAGCTACATATGTGTCCATGGTAAGACCTGCAGTGGAATATGCAAGCACAGTATGGGACCCAACCGCCCAAAATAAAATCAAGGCAATTGAACAGGTGCAGAAAAGAGCAGCACGATTTGTGAATAACAACTACACAGACCGAACACCTGGCTGTGTCACAAATATGGTTAAAAATCTAAAGTGGGAAAGCCTCGAAGAACGGAGGAAAACAAATAGATTGTGCATGTTATTCAAGATCCAGCATGAACTTATAGATATAGACCGTCACCAATATTTGACCCCGAATGATAACCGGACCAGAGGTAAAAACCGCTTCTTCCAAGAAAGAACAAGTACAAACACCTACGGCCAATCTTTCTTCCCGAGGACAATCAGGGACTGGAACAACCTACCAACAACAGTTACAGCGACCAACACCGTTGAGGGATTCAGAGCTGCCCTGAAGGCATGCTCTGAAAGGAAGTAGGAAAATCAGTTGTAAATAATTTTAATTGTATATTATTTTGCGAACGTTTTAAATGTAATTTGTAAATAGCCAAGAGAAATCTTTCTGTGTTCCCCGACACTGCGTAAAGTTTTCGCGCGGAACCATTAACATTCAGCAATGAATCCGGTTCCTTACCTGGAAGAAGAAGAAGAAGATGGTGTACTAAATTATAATCCTAGTACCTTTGATAACTAATTACTACCATGACTACCCTCAAAAATATAAGTTTGTTCTGAGACTACTATAACTATGTGTTATAGTAGTCTCAGGTTTGTTATAGAAATTTACAAGGATTTGTAAACAGGTAAATCTGGTTACTGGTTTGGCATTAATCTTTTATAAAACAATGTTGTCAGTAGCTTTGAGACTTACATGTGTGTAAATCTCATTACACCATAGTCATTTTCTCTGAATGTCCATAACCCTCCAATGTCACCAGATCTTTCTAAGACAACCACACTCAAACCAGCTTCTCTCAGACATTTTGCAGTGACAAGTCCAGAAATTCCTGCACCAATAACGATAACATCGGGACGATGGGCTTGATCTTGGGAGGACATGTTTTAAATGACATGTCAAGTTATTTCAGGGTAAGATAACGTAAAAAATGGTTCAAAGTTCATTTTAGCTCTTTTAACCATGTGGGTTTGTTTACATTTTTATCTTCCGGCTCTGCGCACCTGACCCGTGACGTCACTTCCTTCTTGAGTTCGATAGCTATCTTGTTCATCACTGGTAAGCATTTCTCTTTTCCTGTTGGAAAGGAAGCTTAATAAGCATCAGACTTAAAGTATTTGTGCTAGTATAGTCGTAATATATCGTATTCCTTCAATAATTGAACTAAAACTTTCAAAATATATCAGTAAACTGAAATGTCACAATGGATGAACATTCTTAGAATGCCATAAATTTGTCATAATTTCATTTTTACCATGTTTTCTTATTTGACAACGCATTAGCTTGCTGCATGCACTTTATAACTCTTTGATTAAACTTTTATTTTTTTCAATAATGATGCTATATACATGCATGATATGTCGAATGGTTTGCCATTTAGCCATTTCTTCAATGAACTAAAATGACTATATAAAGGTTAATCCCTTTTCTGAATCCCAAAGCAATTTCAGACTTGGCTGCCCACAGAAAAATGTTTCCTACTCAGTTGTTGGTCATTTCATCACCATTCATGGTCTAACGCCTCTGAACTAATTAAAATTCCATGGAATGCATTAGTTATCATTTGGTTATACTCTTTTCATCTCTATTTTGCTTTAAAACCTTTTGAACCTTTTGAATGTGGATGAAGATTATTTTTACACATATTAAAGAATTAAAAAAAAATATGACTGAAGAAGGAATAAAAACTGTCATCTGTACTCAAAATTTCAAAATAACAATGTTTTTAACATATATATCATATAGGGAACAACCATTCAACTTCAAAAGGGGGTGGGCCAGTATGTTTTTTTCCTAAAAAAAATATTTTGATCACCAATTTACATGTAGGCTTGATAAAAATAAATATTGTGACCAGATGACAAGAGAAAATTCTGAAATCAGATTTATCAAACACCTTTTTGTGTTAATTTTTGAAGAAAAAAAATGTGATTGATAGTGTTGAATAATAAAAATCACAATGTGAAAAAATTATTCCAACTCGGACAAAAACCTTTTTTTTTTGTACTGACGTTTGAAGGAAAGTTAGTTTCTGTTCTATTACTATAGTTTGCCTAATGCTTATTTTAAAAATGCTAATCAAGTGTGAATTTCTGTGACATGGCTTTTACCGTTCCAGAGTTATGCCCCTTTACAAATGGAAAAATGCTGAATTTTTTTATATTCATTCAAATTCAATAACTTCAGTTTGCCCAAAACAAATGTTATTATAACTTGCATGTATAAAAACTGCTTAGGCCATGGAAAATTAATTGTTGGTTTCCCCTAACATGGGAAAATTTTAAAGACCTGGCAGACAGGCTTTTTTTTTTTTTTTTTTTTAAATTTTTTTTTGTTACCATGCATAATTTTATATCTATATGTTTTGTTTCTATAGTGGAACTATAAACTTGCATATTTTCAACACTTAAAGTTGTCTCTGCAAAAAAAAAACAAAAAAAAAAAGGTTTTTTTTGTGTTTTTTTTTTGCAATAAAATTTAATGACTCGGCGGTTAAAAAATGACCCGGGCGGGTTAGGGGAAACCATCAATTATTTTTCCATGGCCTTATTACCACAAAAATAAATGAACTTATATGGCGTCTCTTTAATATTTGTAGAGAAGTTAATAAATTATGGCGCTAAATACAAATTGAAAAATCATTGGTCATAGACTAAATGTGAAATTAGATGGCGTCTCTTTAATAATTGTAGAGTAGTTAATAAATTATGACGCTAATGCAAATTAAAAAAAATGCTGATTTTTTGTATCTGTTTCCTTCAACTAAAACACAATACTTATTACCATAAAAATCGTAATAAGTACAAATTTGAGTAGGTGCACTTTTAACGTTCTTCAGTTATAATGTGTCTGAATAGGATGGAAGGTATTTTAAGGGCATCTTTTAATATCTTTGAATCTTCATGTATAGCAATGTAACTATTCTGCTCAGCTTGTTGTTTTAGTTCAAATCAAGAAATATTCGCCTTACTCATTATTTTGATTCCGCATATGAATAAACTGGATGTCAAGCAGCCAATAAGCAACATTCATTACCATAGAACGAAAAACAACTTCTATCAAATATCTTTCAGGGACATTTGTTTAGATAATTATACATGTTATACATATTTTTAGCTTTACTCAACAAAAGTCATTTACCATGTTTACCTAACATACATAATTCCTCTTGTAAAACCCTTGAATCTCTTTCATTAATCCTTCACCCTATAGAAGAGTACCATTAACAGGTATGCCTGACTCTTGGTGCAAGAGTTAAGTGGTTTAAAGGCTGCATGTACAGATACATGTACATGTATATATATATGCTTCCTGTGTCATTACAATGATTTATCAGAGGTTGCCAACAGCATGCTTGCTCAAACTTCATCTTTATGCCCCCGTCATTGCGGAGGGGATTTTAAGTTTACCATTGTCTCTACATATGTACATGTACGTATGTCTCAAAGTTGGTTTCCGTTCTCTAACTTTATTGTACTTATAAATGAATGGTGAGAGATGGACAAACAAATACATACATGTGTACACATACTTAATATTAGCCTTATTGTATCCCCACAATATTTTAGCAATGTTTTGTTCTTGTAATAATTAAAAGCTCTCTTTTAATTTTGAAGACTCTTTTAATTGTTATTTCAGACTTTTTATCTGTTTTTATTTAAATTTTGACTAGTTGTCACTTGTGTACTGTATGTAGACCAATTGTTTTCACCTACTGAAGGCGACCTACATGTACATGGAAAATATAGTCATCTCTTGATGGTTTTTTTTTCAATTTTAATTGTTTTAGAGTTATGTAACCTTAGTTTTCAAAATAAGGGCATATCATCATGATCATTAGCTTATGAAGAAGCACTTAATTTTCTTCAAGAAATATGCAAATTATTCGCCTTACAGAAATCTAGAAAATAAATAATTTCTTTTAATTATCCAAGTAAGTATAGTTACACAAGAAACTCAAGCTCTTAAATTTGTACATCTATATAAGTGTATGCTGTCATCAATCATGGAAGAATCTAGTAAAGTGCATCATTATATACGCATTTACAACTTTGTACTATTGTCATGATTGTTTATATACATATACATGTACATGTAACATAATACTGTTGTTTATTGCAGGCTTGAGTGGAAAAATAGGATCGTAAATCCTTATAATGCCCCTGTTTGGGAAGTCACAGAAGAGTCCCCAGGATGTGGTTAAGTCCTTAAAGGAGGCTCTCCTTGCTGTTTCCAAGGGAAGTACAGGGGAAAAGAAAGCTGATAAGGTATGAAGTAACTTGAGCATCCAGTGAAGTCTTTTAAGATGAATTGAATGTAAAACCTTTAGATAATCATGATCACTTCACAGAATGGACAAGGAAGTATTGCATTTCAATTTTTTTTTTTTTTTACACTTTTTAACATGTACATTGTACATGTTAAATAAGTTAAAAAGTATTTGTTGAGATCTAATATTGAAGCATAGAATTTGTTTTCTTCAAATGAAAAGGTGTTCTGCAGACTCTGCCATTTTGGATCCTTTATAACATATTTTTTTTCAACATGTAGTATGAAAATTTCTTTACTAGGTATATTTCACCCTAACATTTTGTGTTCTCAACAACTCGCTTGATATTATTTATACTGATAAACTCATTATTTAAAAGGGCTCGCTTGATATTATTACTGATAAAGTCAGTATTAAAAAAAAAACATCAATTATTCTACATGTGAAATGTATTGCAGGAATATGATTATTTCTTAAATTCTTTAAATTAACTGCATATACATGTATATACATTGTGTAGTTCTCCGTAGCATACATCATCGTACATGTTGAAGTTTTAAAAATTTATACATGTATTTAATTTTGATAATATATATAATACAACTAATTTAAGTGTCCATGTCTAGTGACAGTTACATTGTACATGTACATGTACCTGTTTCCACTGTCTACATCCATGCACATGTAAACTTGATCTTGGTTGCCTTCGGCTGTTGTTTGCTCTATGGTCGGGTGGTTGTCGCTTTGACATATTCACCATTTCCTTTCTCAATTTTATTGATCATATTAATACAGTGAAACCTATTTAAACTGAACCTCTTCGGGACTTAAGATTTTTTTAGTTTTCAGCGGATGTTTGGTTTTATCAGGTCCGCAATGCACACAATTTGATATGACGGTGCTTATGAATATGTTTGGTTTATACAGGTTTTCGGTTGATACAGGATTCGGTTTAGTCAGGATTCACTGTACTACTAAGTCTTACATAGTTATCCTTTTAACATATTAAATGTATACATGTTGTTTCTGTATATTATTAATTTTTTGCAGGCAACAGAAGATATTTCCAAGAATCTTGCCCATATAAAAGGTATCCTGTATGGAGTAGGGGACCAGGAGCCACAGACTGAGCTAGTGGCCCAGCTGTCACAAGAAATGTATAATCACAATATGTTGTTGTTGCTTATAATGAATCTAACTAAGGTGGATTTTGAGGTAATTATTCTTTCTTAGATCACCTTGGCCTAGCCATGGTATCTTTTTTCGCCAATTGGCAATTTTTTTTCTTAGAAAAACACTAAACCAATCTCAAAACAAATGTTTGAAAGTTTGCCAAGGGGTATGGAGCAGAAAGCTCAGAATTTCAAAATTTGTTTTCATCACATCTCCGTCTTTGTTAGTAGGAAGTTATTACACATCTAATTGATATTTTTTAATATTTTTTGTCGATTTTCTTGAATTTAAAGCTATTATTGACATGACAGAAATAGTAAAAAAAAAAACTTAAAAGGTATTACAAGATTTAGGAAATGGCAATTTGACTGAAATCATCAAATGCCCTTGAATAGAGATTTTGAACATTTTGGCCTAATATCTTGGTAAGTTCAATACATACATGTAGACAAGAACTATTAAAAAAAAACTATTAAAAAAAAGAGCATGTCAATATTTACATAATATATAAGTCATAAACCAGATGGACAAACAAATAGTTGTATATATATTCTAGCATGATGTGTTTTTCTTTTAATAGGGCAGAAAAGATGTGGTTCAGATCTTCAACAACATGTTGAGAAGACAGATTGGTTCCCGTGCTCCAACTGTAGAACATATATGTTGTAAACAGGATATACTATCAGAATTAATGAAAGGGTGGGTAAAATGTTAACATTTAAACCTGTAATAAACCTTTTGAACAAGTTACTGTTCTAAAGTTATGCCATTTTACAAATGGAAAAATTGATGAATTTTTCGCTTCCGTTCTCTTACTAAAGTTTTCCTCAACCAAATGTTATGAAACATATGCACATTGATTATTACATGTACTACAAAACTCCGGTCAAGTACAAATTTGGATAGCATCATCTTTATCCTTCTTGAGTTGTGTCCCTTTATATATGTTATATTAATTCCATATAAAATTTTACTAGTCTGGGGCAACGAACTTGTGGCTAATGGTCTTGGCAATATTCCTCTTTCTTGGCTGTCAAGTGAAAAAATAATGAAATATTTTACTACAAAAATGTATTTGAATAATTCTGGTGTTTAATCTTTAGATGTGTTGACAAAACAATTTGTGCATTGTGTAATTATATTGCAATTAACCATCTTGAAGACTTCAGTGATCAAATTCATAACCAATTTACTTTACCCATTATGGTCCTAATGAAATATTTTTTTAGAAATTTCTTTTTTGTAGCCAAAGTCATAACTTATTGACAAAACAGAAAATACTGTATGCAATTATTTTGCATGAATTGAATTTCTACTTTCAGTTATGAGAATCAAGAAGTTGCACTGAATTGTGGACAGATGTTACGTGAATGTTGTCGTTCAGAAGAGCTAGCTAAGATTTTATTATCTTCTTCACAGTTTTATAAATTTTTTGACTATGTAGAAGTTTCAACGTTTGATATTGCTTCAGATGCATTTTCTACATTTAAGGTAAGATTTAGAATAAGTTAAATGTGTGTTTCCGAAATATATTTCCCCACAAGCAAAACTTTGCAACTGTGTGTGTTTTATCTGCCAATAAAAAGTCTTAAAAATGTTTCCATTTCAAACATTAATTAATTCTTATGGTATTCTACACTTCAAACATTGCTCTATCAGTTAGGGGAATTCTTATCAAAGTACCAGTTACCGTCAATTCACAGTATCCATATCAGATCCTTGAAGTAGCAAAGTTTAGAAGGATTACAAACAGTCTAAACAAATTACCTGTTACATCAAATCCATTGCTGGCAGCCTAGAAAGATTCACTATGAATTTCTGTGAATTTTAAAAACATTCTATCCAAGTACAATATTGGCATGATTGGTGAATCAATAATATCTTAAATATTAAGAAGATGTGGTATGATTGCCACTGAAATAACTCTCCAACAGAGACTAAATGTGGAAATTAGTAAAAGTGAAATTTTGAGAATCAATTCTATTCCAAACAACCATGATTATCAACATGGCGATGGACAATTACTAAAATTTGTTCCTATTTGAATATTTTCAATTTTTATGTTCATCTCTATACCAATTTGAACAATTTTAAAAGCAGACTGACTTAAATTGTTTTATATTTAGACTTACTCATTTATTTACCTTTTTCAGGAATTATTGACAAAACACAAAATGTTGTCATCTGAATTTTTAGAGGCTAATTATGACAGGATATTTGATAATTACCAGTCTTTGTTAAATTCTGAGAATTATGTTACAAGACGGCAAGCACTCAAGGTAAGTTTTCACCTGTCACATTTCAATACACCTTAAAACATCCAGATGCTACTACTAGAAAAGACACTCATCTGACATCCAATATTTTAAATTAGCTTTCTCAATATTTGTTGTGTTTTTCTTTCATATTTTTTTTCATTTTAGAAAGTAACAAATTTTGTGTAGTCCCTTGTTTAAATTCTCTTGTGAGATATTTTATTGTATAGATAAAGATAAAAATAAAATTTATGATTTTAAAGTGCCACGTTTTGATCTTACACTGATCTTACACAACAGTAAAACATTTACAAGTACAATCACATAAAAAAAAAGAAAGAAAGATCAACACCCAGCCTATAAAGACTTTCCATTCTCAATTTTATTTCTATAATCTCAAATTTAAGACTGTTAAATACACCTAGTTTAAAAATCTATGGGTAAACAATTATGGGTAAAGCTGTGATAAAAATAAAACATTTATATATATTATAATTTAAAATTTATAAAAGTGAAAGAAAATAGAGTTATTTCCCCTTTCCTATAAATCTGATATAATTGAAATAGAATTCCCTGCTGTCTAGACAGTTCTTAAAAATCATTATGGGTCACACAGGCCATTAAAAATTGCGGTTGCAATCATGACTACATGGGGATTGAAGCTGAAAGGGTTTAAGACAATTTTTAACTTACTTTTGAGCTTTTACCTTTTATTTAAATCAGGTTCAGGCTTTTAGGATCCTCTTGTTATTTTTTTTTTTTAAATAAGGCAAATGTCTCACTTTACAGATCTTTCATTGATTGTAATATTATATATCTTAAATATTATGTTGTAATTTCAACTCATTTGACAATGAAACATGGACTGATTGTTTTATTAAATACTGGTATATTTAAATTAATAATTGATTATTTAGACAATGATTTAATGAGACATGTACTATAAGTAATTCATTTAAATTGCCTGCTTTGCTGAATACCATTTAATAAAAATTGCCAATGAATATTTAACTTTTTATGGGTATTTATTGTAAATGGACAATATTATGGTCCATATGTTTTTTAAAAACAAATAAAATATTGAAACATGTGTCTGATTGATGCCATGGGATTTTTTCAATTTTTTATAAGTCTTTTGTGGTTTACCCTTTTGTTTATTACAACAAAGAATTTATTCATTTATGGAAAATTACTGACCTAAAAATTTCTTTCCTTCATATGAATTTGCTACTTGACTTCTTACAACACTCCTGTTGTGAATAATAATTATGAAGCCTTGGAATCCCTAAAAAATTGAGAATTGGGAATGTGTCCATGAGACAATTTTTAGTTGTCACTTCATTTATCTGTTCATTTACAAACACAAGAATCATTAGTAGGAGGTCAATAAAGTTTTGCTTGGTTATTTCAAATCATATGGATTTTTTTAAGGTCCAGAAAACATTATGTAGTAAAACATGTACAAGATTTATAAAATAAATTCAATATTAATTTGCAACATGGGTGCCTAATATTATCAAATATGAGAGGAATTAATATATTATATATATATGGTCTCAGGAGCCTTTAATCAAAATGATACTACCAATGTCATTATAGGTTTTGAAAGTCCTAAATTTTTAGGTTAGACATATTTAATAATTAATAAAAATGATATATCACACAGCTTTAATGAGAAAAAAATATATAATTATGAACTATTATAATAGATTTTTGTACTACATCATGACATTTAATTTAATTTAAAATTGACTTTAATCTTTAGTGCAAATTAACCTAACAGATAAAAACATTTCATCAAAAGTACAAATGACAATCCCTTAGTATAGCAAAGGAATTCAATTTCAAATCAGTAAGCCATGAATGGAATTCATATACCATGGAATGTAGAAAGAGACTTTAAAAAGGAACATTTTTTTTTAGTTTCTATACAATTTTGAAAATAAATGCTAGCCTATGCTTTTATTTTGTGAAAAGTGCTACAGAATAGGTTTCTCTAAAGTGGGTCTCATTGGGGTCTAAGTATGACACAGAATTGCTGATTTTTGTCGAGCCTTCGACTTTAGTCGAAAAAGCGAGACTAAGCGATCCTACATTCCGGCGGCGGCGTCCACAAATATTCACTCTGTGGTTAAAGTTTTTTAAATTTTAATAACTTTCTTAAACTATACTGTATTTCTACCAAACTTGGACAGAAGCTTCTTTATGATCATTAGATAGTATCCAGAAGTAAATTTTGTAAAAATAAAATTCCATTTTTTCCGTATTTTACTTATAAATGGACTTAGTTTTTCTGCAGGGAAACATAACATTCACTCTGTGGTTAAAGTTTTTGAAATTTTAATAACTTTCTCAAACTATCCTGGGTTTGTACCAAACTTTGACAGAAGTTTGTTTATGATCATAAGATAGTATTCAGAAGTAAATTTTGTAAAAAAATAAATGCATTTTTCCGTATTTTACTTATAAATGGACTTAGTTTTTTCTACGGGGAAACATAACATTCACTCTGTGGTTAAAGTTTTTGAAATTTTAATAACTTTCTCAAACTATCCTGGGTTTGTACCAATCTTTGACAGAAGTTTGTTTATGATCATAAGATAGTATCCAGAAGTAAATTTTGTAAAAAAATAAATGCATTTTTCCGTATTTTACTTATAAATGGACTTAGTTTTTTCTGCTGGGTAACATTACATTCACTCTGTGGTTAAAGTTTTTAGAATTTTAATAACTTTCTTAAACTATCCTGGGTTTGTACCAATCTTTGACAGAAGCTTATTTATGATCATTAGATAGTATCCAGAAGTAAATTTTGTAAAAACAGAACTCTATTTTTTCTGTATTTTTCTTTTAAATGGACTTTAATTTTCTTCCAGTTCACCTTACAAACAGTCTGCAGTTAAAGTTTTCAAAACATTTATTATATTCATTAAACTATCATAGATTTTTACCAAAATTGGACAGATTAGCTTCTCACAATCATAAGATAGTATCAAGAGGAATATTTTTATTGACTTTTTTCCTCAGTTTTGTTGAGCCTGTGATTTACAGCAAAAGTAGGCGAGACACTGGGTTCCGCGGAACCCTTACAAATTTTTTGTAAGTGTGACAGGTGAAAGTCAAATTATTGTGTCGTGAAAATGGGAAATGAGGTCTTGCAGGACCCGGGAAATGACAACAAAAATGAGAATTGCTTACGTACATAGTGTAAGCGGGAAAAGGGAATCCAAAAAAACAGTAAGCAGGATTGGAACCCCCCAATGAGACCTCCTCTAAATGCAGAATTTCCTGAAACCACTATCAGTTATAATGTTTCGCTACTGACCCCCTAATCCATATCATGTACATGCCTCTTAACTTATGAGTTTAGAAATGTACTAAATTATGATAGATTTAAAATTATAATAGTACTCAGTTTCCTAGCAAAAAAAAATCACCCTTTGGTTTAAACACATCAATTTAACATCTTAGTTGTGGTAAGTATACTTAAGGTCAAGGAACAGTAAATGGGCTATGTCGCAGATTTTGCTCAACCTTGGTTCGTTGAACTACAACTGAAAATCGAAAAAATAAAACATTAATCTCTTTTATTATTTGAAAAATTGCAGATTGATATCTCTTAATATGGGTGAATATTTGTATAGAAAGCACATAAAATCGGCAAAAAAACTTCTAACATTTGTCTTAAAATCGCCAAATCTCTAATTCTGCTCCATAGATTTTTCTTAAAAAACTATATATTGTTGACACATAAATTTCTGTTTTAATGATATAAAATAATCATAGGGTCACCGACTTCGTTTTTTGTCTAATAATCAATTTGTTTCCTTGTTGGTAGTGAAAAACATCAAAAATCAACATTTTAAGGCCTGCAACGCGATAATGTTACGATTATTTCGACATTTTGTTGGATTTTTTCACAATAAACGCAACTTTGAATGATGAATACCGTAAAAACGAAGTCGGTGACCCTATCTTTATTTTGCATCATTATAACGGAAATTTATGTATCAACAACATATAGTTTTTTAAGAAAAATCTATGGAATAGAATAAGAGATTTGGCGTTATTAAGACAAATTTTGGAAGGATTTTCGCCGATTTTATGTGCTTTCTTTACAAATGTTCACCCATTTTGTAACAATTCAATCAGTAATATTTCAAATGATAAATGAGATTTCTGCATTATTTTTTCGATTTTCAGTTGAAGTTCATCGAGCCAGAGTTGTATGCCAAATTTTACTGAAATCTGTGACATAGCCTATTTACTGTAACTTGACCTTAAACGTATTGTTCATGGTTATTTGTTTATGTACATTTATTGAATGTATGCTTATAAGTACTGAAAAATTCCCAGGAATTTACTTATAAAAAAAAAAACTGAATACATCTAGTTTTTTTATGCCCCACCAACGATAGTAGAGGGGCATTATGTTTCCTAGTCTGTGCATCAGTCCATTCTTTAGTCTGTTCGTCTGTCTGTCCCACTTCAGGTCTTTGGTCAAGGTAGTTTTTGATAGCTGAAGTCCAATCAACTTGAAACTTAGTACACTTGTTGCTTAAGATATGATATTTCTAATTGTATAGGCAAATTAGACTTTTGACCCCAATTTTTGGGTCCACTGAACATAGAAAATGAAAGTGGAAGTTTCAGGTTGAAGTTTTTGGTCAAGGTAGTTTTTGATGAAATTGAAGTCCAATCAACTTGAAACTTAGTACACATGTTCCCTATGGTATGATCTTTCTAATTTTAATGCCAAATAAAAAAAAAATACCCAATTTCAGTCCATTGAACATGGAAAATGATAGTGTGAGTGTGACATCTGTTTACTTTGGACACATTCTTGTTATCACTTTATTTCAAATGTTACCTATAGAAGCCATAAATTCATGTTTGTTGAAATATATGCTTTATATTTCTTGTGTGTTTATTCTGTGGTTGTTAGGAGAGTAATTGTTAGACTGTCATAGTTTCACATGCTTCATATTTGTTGTGTCTTTATTTTATAGTTGTTAGGAGAGTTATTGTTAGACAGTCATAGTTTCACATGCTTCATATTTGTTGTGTCTTTATTTTGTAGTTGTTAGGAGAGTTATTGTTAGACAGTCATAGTTTCACATGCTTCATATTTGTTGTGTCTTTATTTTGTAGTTGTTAGGAGAGTAATTGTTAGACAGTCATAGTTTCACATGCCTTATATTTCTTGTGTTTTTATTTTGTAGTTGTTAGGAGAGTTTTTGTTAGACAGTCATAGTTTCACATGCCTTATATTTCTTGTGTTTTTATTTTGTAGTTGTTAGGAGAGTAATTGTTAGACAGTCATAGTTTCACATGCCTTAAATTTCTTGTGTTTTTATTTTGTAGTTGTTAGGCGAGTTATTGTTAGACAGACATAATTTCACCACGATGACGAAGTACATTTCCAATCCTGATAATCTAAAACTTATGATGAACATGTTGAGGGAGAAAAGCCGAAACATTCAGTTTGAAGCTTTCCATGTATTCAAGGTATGCATTCAATTAACCTGAGTCCTTGACAACTATGAGACTTAAGAGCACTTAATGGCCATAAAATATTATTTATGAATAATAGATTTCAATGTCTCAATAAAAAGTATTATGAAACTGACAATTTACACTCTTCAAAAGAAAGGTAAATCAATATATGAATTCATAAATACATGTAGTAAGCTATTGACAAAATCATGTTTATAGTCAGTTTTAGCATGTTAAACAGAATGCTGTAACAGAACTTACATGACTTTCGGTCAATTTCGAAAAGCATGTTTCTTCTTTTAAAAATATCATCAAACTATTCTTCCTCTACATTTAAAACTTGAATGTAACTTTTAGAATAAGAAATAAACAAAATCGGGTTACTTAGCTTGATTATAATGTAAAAAATATGTTACAACAGAAAAGAAACTTTGGTTAATTTATATGTTTCTGAGTTTAGTCGCATCCATTCGCTTAATTAGAAACATTTTTCTTTACAGGTCAGACGATAAGTGACATGCATTGCACAGTTATTTTTTAAATATCTAATAATTGAAATCTGAACACCTCAATTCATTGTGACACAATCATATTTCATAACAACTAATCAATTTAATTTCTGCTCTACCTCAGTGGTTTTGAAAAATATACACAATTGTAGCCTTTTATGAGGTCCAAACAAGGATATATATTTCTACAGTGTATCTACCTAGTCTGGGGTCGATATACTTCTTTAGGAAGATATATCCTTGTAAAGACCTATTACAAAGGCTTTAATTTCCTAATATTATATTACCTGAATTTACTGCATATATATTGAAGAAAGTTTCCTGAAAATTGAATTATCATTTCTTTTCCAGGTGTTTGTAGCAAATCCAAATAAACCAAAGCCAATATTGGATATATTACTTAGGAACAAAGAAAAGCTTGTTGACTTTTTAACGAAATTTCACACAGAACGATCCGATGACGAACAATTTAACGACGAAAAAGCATATCTAATTAAACAAATTAAAGAGCTTAAATCAGTCGACGAGTCATAGTATTCAGTGTTGTGTAACAGAACAAGTGTGCTATAATGTTATGTGAGTTGTCTCCCTTCTGATGACTTCTTCAGTATGGAAGGAAGATTTACTCTACAGTTGTAATATATATTTCATGTTTTATTGGACACATAGTGCTATATGTATTTAACAGTAAATCTATTTTCATGTATATATGTATACAGTATGAAAATTTGTTTCAGTATGAAACTTCACATTTTTTATATATAATAAATTGCTAATTGCAATAAGGAAAATTTGGAATAACAAGCCTGTTGTTGTGAAAAGAAAATGAAGTTCTGATAAAAAGAGAATTATCCATATGCAGACATTACTATTTTTTATCCCATATTTTATCCAATGCTACAAATTATATCTGTTATACAGAATAGAAATTAAAAAAAATAAAAATTGACAAAACAGAAAAAAAGACAATCCTGGGTTTCTGTGATTTAAGTATACCAGTCCATAGATATTGTAATCATTATTATTTTTTTTATGTTTTTTTCATAATGTTAAATTATGAATTCATAAACTCTTTTGGGAACATTTCCACTGTCACCATTTTTTTCTGTATATTTACCACTAATATTGATATAACTCAAAGCATTTATTTGTCTAGCCATTGTTGTTATCTTCGCTAAAATTTCCTGTCATATTCAAACAATCTTGGCTTGAATGTTTCTTACTGCATCTCTGTTAGTAATATTCAGTTATTTTTGTAAATTCTAATCACAGTTGTTGTTAATAAATGAATCTGATGAATTCTGCTTAGCAAAGAAAAGAGTTTTAAAAATTAGTGTGTACCAGACATTTGAACTAATATTCAAATTTTAAATTGCCCAGATAAGGAAACCGACAATCAAGACTTTTCTGACTTCATGGTTATTGTAACTTGATTAATTTGATATGCACTTAGCCCTGTCCATTTTCATTTTTCCACAAGTAGACTATAATAGCGTTGCTTGGGGCCTAACATGCAGTTTACATGGTTTACATGACATTGTTTTGGTTAATTGTCCCATTCTAAACTATAGAAAATTTAATCTTCAACATGATTGTTTCAGATTTAAATATGGGTTAACTTCATCTGCTAAAAACCTCTTGATGAAACTGTTTCATCTGTCTTTGTCTGTTTTGCATTTTTGAATACAAAGATGTGATACTTGCAAAGTTAAATTTACTGTTGATTCTGGTTCATTTAAACGTCTAGAATAAGACATGGGAAAGGAACTTCTATCCAAGTTGTATGTGTATCCCTCTAAAAACTGCAAAGGGAGCCTCTAGCAACTGTGTTGAATAAAACATTTGTATTCACATACATGGATAGGATGTTTTTGGTGATTAGGTCAGATTGGCTGGCTTATAGCGTTGTCAGCGCTTTGATTTCTTATTAGTTCAATACTGTCCACAAGCATTTTAAAATTATTTTCAAACAATTTCCTTTCTTAATTTATTATGAGAGTAACTGCTTATGCATGAAAAATTCCTTAGAGATTTCCTACCCTTTTGTGTGATATTTTATATTAAAGAGAATATTTATGTGATTATATTGAATATAATAAAGCATAGTGTCATTCTAGTTCTTTTCTTGCAATAATTTATTTTCAGTATTGTGTCCTTTTATGATTGTATGTAAACTAATTAAAATTTGGACATCAAAATTCAATTGCCAGTGACGAGATAATATTTCTGTAATTTTACACGGGTCATAATACAGTGCACACTTATAGAATCAATTGTGAATTAAAGTTTCACATTTATAATTTATAACATATTTATTTAATCAATACTCCATCATAATCAATTTCATATTTTAATTCCCAAGTTAGTTTTAACATATAAAGCATTTGATATGAAAGATAAGCTATTATCTCTATGATTTCATCAATACAGGCGACATTTTAATCAGATATGTGTATGTTTCTGTTTGCTGTATATTTTGGTCATTAATATAAAATGCAGGTCATAGTTTGTTTTTATAATGCAATATTTTTATGTTTGTATGCTAAAAAGAGTACACTTATATCATGTTGTAATGTCATTCCAAAGAATTTTCAAATTAAAACTATACTTTCTTAAGTGCATTGATTTGATTTATATAAAGATTTAATTTTGATCTTGCTACAGTCTTTGGGTAAAGGTTAATAATAAATTGTGAAATTGTCGGAATTATCCATTGAAAATGTCATTTATTTTTTTAAATAATTTTTTGGATAGTCATATGCTAGTAAATATTTCTTGAAATTGTGTCTACAAACTTAATAAGTGAAAAACCAAAGAAATTCTTAGTTTACATGATATGTTTTTTTTCATTTAAAACCAAATAGTTGGGAACTTATTTATAATAATTTCATCATTGGATTTTGTAAACAATTTAATGAATTACATAAACAAATGTGAGTAATTGCTTATGGTAACTTGTATATATAACTTTTAACTTATAAATCATAAAAAAAAATTCTAACTAAATATGATAACTGTAAGTTTGAAATATTTGTGATTGATTTATTTTTTGACAAGCAGAAAATTTTAGAATTCTAAGCAAATTTCATACAAACTATGAAAATACAAAAACACAAAGATCAAACAGTGTTTTTTTTCTTCAAAAATATAAAATTTCTGAAAATGCAGAGCATTTTTTGTTGACGGTTTTAGTTGTTGCATTATGAAGAAAAAACAATGTTACATTATCGATATCCTTAAAGTTTACCAAATTTATAAGTGCACTTGAAATATATTAGATAAATTATTAAAAAATAAGTATTAAGATACACTTATTTACTAAACATCTTTTGCTCCAATTGGAATTGCCATTTTCCACTTCTGGTAAACAATGACTCTTTAAGGGCGAAAAATATTACGTCTGTCACCATTTAGAGCGATTTTCTTTTTGTTTATATGGTCACAAATTGTGTATTCACTATTTTTAATCAGATATGATATATGTGTGTTTAGTTTTCTTGTTTTTCTTGTATGGAAAATTTATCTTAATATGTAGTGGTAAAATCCATTTATTTTGAAGGAATGTCAACAAATTGTAAGTTATTGTAAAGTATATTTGTATCAAATATTTTCAATGAAACAGGATATGTTCAATGTCAATTGAATTTAAACTAGAGATGTGTGTAGTTAAATGCATTTTATCTCTTATTCAGTCCGATTCATATCTTTTTGTTTACAAAAAAAACTATCAAAACTCTGTCTGCAATTTTTTTTTTAACAAATCTTATATTTTGACAAGTCCTTATCTTTTAATAGCTATATTTGTCCTAACATCTTGAGAAGGATAGATGTATTATATGTTACAGAATATTGTTTGTTGAATATTTCTAGGATACAAATTTCAGTTTGCGCAACATTTTCCAGGGAAAATCTTTAAAAATCCTGCTCATGTTTTCGAAATTTTTGAAACCTTAATGAACAACACATCCGAGTACTTCAAAATATATAAAATGAACTCTGATTTTTTAAATTAAAATGCAAATAAATTATCAGTGTGCTTCAAATTAAAAAAAGGTTGATCTATTTATAGTTTTACATTAGTAAAGATACAAATAAATCATACCATGGTGGGAAAAAGTAATTGGTATAAATGAAACCTTTCATAGATGAAGTCACTTTCTGCTTAAGAAAAAAATGTCACATAAACCTGATGCTTGACAACTTTTAGTTTTCTGGAGATAGTTCTAACTTTTTAATCACTGCAAACAACTAAATAATCTGTTATATTTTTTTCTTAATTTAACTACATAGAATAAGTATATATGTATATATTGTTTCAGTTCTGAATGCTTTTGATATTCAGGTGGTGACTCCATTTTGTTTTCATATAACTGTCATTGAGAGCAATGAATTGTGGGATGTTAACACTGTGATCAAGTAATGAGCATAAGTGAAACATATATATTCCATCCATTAAAAATATTTAAAAAAAACATGTGGTAATATCTTATTATGATTGTAAAACTGAGAATATTTCTTATTGCCAGTATGCTATGTCTAAGAATGATGCTGGGAGATGTTGTTATTTTGTATTTACTTTAGATCATGCCTTAAAATATGTCTATGGATGTTATCATTAGAGATGAATTTCCAAATCCTTTGATCAGGCCATTTCCTGAGGTCTTCAATTTTCAGACTTTTACAAAGACAATTATTCTCTTGACCAGTTACAGTTGTTCTATTTCACATAACCATTGTAATAAATCACCTTAGTGTGAAAACTAAACATTGATCAGTGAACAATTAACATGAGGTATTCAGATATCTATCAATTGTTGGTATATTTAACTCTTGGTGATTCAGATGACCTCTTAAAGTAATTCAGCAGCTGATCCAATCATCCAAAAAAGTAAGATAAAAGATGGAAAAGAGTGATAATCAGTTTAACCCTGTCAGATGGACATGTGCTTAGTATAATATTACACCTATTATTCACAGTAATATGAAAATTATCACACCAAGAAAGCCAAGTTGATAAATGAACCATTAAAACTAGGTCAAATTCAGGTGAATTTTACCAGAGGAAAATTTACCAATAACAATGGATCTCTTAATCAAATATAATAAATCCACATCTTTGGAAAAAGGGCCAGTGTACCATGAAAAAAGTTGAGGTCTTTTGAATCCTGTAATAGAAGAATGTAAAACCTCTTAATAATTTCCAAGACAAATAATGTTTATTGCTATTACTTGTTTTAAACATTTCTAGCAAATTTATTTTCGGTTTTAATATAATAAATAGCCAGGACAACAGACATTCCCTAGAGCAGGAGAAATATAACCAAACAGAATCTTGAAAAATGTTAAGCTTTATACAAAGATTCCACACTGCACATGGAAAGACACTTCATAGATCTTACCTGCATACAAAGCGAAGTTACACATATTTTAAAAGTCAGCTTTATTGTTCAATAGACTTTCAGCATCATTGACCACTACCAAAAGGGATGGTATAATTAAAAGTTGACAATTTTTTCAAAATTTATTAAGAAAAACTCAGGCACAGCAGATTGGGTAACAGTAGAATATTTTACACCACTTACTGTATAATATAGGTAGAAAGTGGGAAATACTACATTATCAAAAATAAAGACATTATGTCTAAAAACAATATTACTCTGAGTAGCTCTTTTTTACCTTTTGGTTAAAAGTTGTTACCTATACACAAATTTGCCATTATAAAATTTTACAATACCAAACTCATTTTTTGGGATATTTGGTATGATATGGAGGTATGAGTTTCTCAAAATCTTATACTACAATAATTTACATACACATAATATAGTAATATAAAAAAAATACCAAAACATGTTCCAAAAATTGAACAAATTATCTCTCAATACTCTCTATATTTCTCACCTGGTTTCGATGGGAAACTTTATGTTACCCACTTTAATGTGACCTTCTTTAATTTCAGAAGGTTTTGTTCTAAACAGAATTCTGTTTTAAACTTTAAATATCCCTCATTTGATCAGTTGTTTATCATTTTAAACACATTTTTGGGGATCAGAAACGAACTATATATCTACACTTCAAACAAAACATTTTACTTCGTCCTCAGTCAATATGCTTCTCTTATGTCGATATAACTGCCTAACGATCTCATATAAAGGCTATAATTGTATAAAATATCAGCTTCTAAATTAAGAGTTGCAGAAGTACTCTGTTCTCACAATCTTGAGTGTTTTACAGCACATCTAAATAAGTGAACATTAAGTTTCATCACCAGACTTACAATACATTTGTCTTATAAACAAACAACATAAACATAACATAAACAAAAACATAACAAAAACATAACACAACATAAACATAAAATAACATAAACATAACATAAACATAACATACAAACATATATATACATGCTATTTACAATTGTTTTGTCAATAAAACATGACTTATTCGATGGTCATATTTTTTCAGCAGTTAGAAAAACCGCGCTCGAAAACCATTCCAATTATCACGGATCATTGCCCAATGTTGTCTATATGATATCAAGTCTGCTAATACAAGTGCGCACACTTCTATTGTCAGAAAAACAATTCCTAACACACCAATCTGTTTCGACGACTTCCGCTCGTCTCCTTTGCTGACTTTTGTATTTAAAAATGATGACATTGTTTTGGGATCAACAGTCAAGTTCTTTTTCATTTCTGCTAACTCAGGTGCCATTTCTTCTTTCAGTTCCTCCATAGATTTTTTCTCCCGCGTTTTGTTCTTAAATGCTTCCATTTTATCAAAGTAAACACAATCACAAAGGCAAACAGTTTCATCTGAAATATATTTGAAATATTTATTTCCGTAACTGCATCTCAAACCAGAGACATATAATACATGTCTCTGCTCAAGCGTTGTGTGGCCAGAGACATATAATACAATTGTATTATATGTCTCTGGTGTGGCTTATGTGAGGATTTATGAGACGTCACTTGCGCGTAACCCTTCCGAAGCGTCTGATTCCGAAGTTTTTGACAGAGTTTCGTATTGTTTATTTTAGTTTTCTTTTTTATATTTTTTGGAACTGGTTTTGTCTTCTTGTCTGATTTTCTTTTTCTGTTGTAGCTGTCTTTTCCGCTATGACTTTTTTTTTTTTTAATAGATATACTTAAAAAGTTATTTAAAGTATTCAACATTTCTAATGATTTAAAGTTCGCTTGTATCCCAAAATATATCTATCCGAAATAAAAGAACACTTAAAATGTCACAATTCAGATCAAATATTTATATTGGGGGCACTATTGAGTAAATTAATAATATAACCTTCGAATCAAACTTTTACCTCGCCGAATCAAATCAGTTGTTTTCATATGTATCCATAAGTATTCAGAATCATGTCAAACTCGAAGTTTTAGATATAAAAGGATGCCAAAAAGAAAGCTTAATATATTTGAAACCCAGGACAGTCTCCCTACCACAATGCATGCTGTCAATGTATTTCAAACCCTCATTAACCAATGATCAACAAAGGTCCTGATTACCGTTCCCAACAAATTGTTTAGTATATATTGACCAGATCACCACAACACCGACAGCTCAGTTGTTCAATATTACTACACAACATTACCATAAAGACCGACAACTGTGTCTTATGTTAACCAATTATTGCATTCAAAAACAGTTCGTTGCCGGTGGACTATCGGTTCCCTAGATAGAATATCATCATCTCAGTAGTCAATATTTCGGTACTGACGGGATTTATAAAGTGTATGTTTTCAAATTTTCATACTGCTGTAAACGAACAACATAGAACATTCACATGTTAAACCAGATGTCAACTAACCCGAAACCTTTATCAATAAACTCATTATGGATACGAAGATTGAAATTTTGTATTTGCGTCTACAAAAGACTCATCGGTGGTGATCGACTCGAAAAAAGTTAAAGAGGCCAAAATAAAGTACGAATCGAAGTTGAAGACCATTAAGGACCAAAAAGTTGGGACTGTTCAAAGGCCATACTACTACACAACTGCTGTATTACTTGAAAACAGATGACTACATATATATCAACCCTAACTATCGTTCTGACAAATCGTCTATCCAAACTACCGAGGTTAACTCTGGTCGCGTTTCAAATCATACCAGGAAAATCATATATCAAACCATGCAGACCATGCAGACCATCATACAACCGATCGCCAGCATACAACAAGCATTTTTTTCTATATTGCAATACTACTTGCATATATACTTACTGTAAACACCGACAACAAAAAGATGTTGAGCAAAAGTGGTTTTTCCTGGAATTTAAAATATCATCATGTTAATATAATATACATAATTCTAACATGACGTCCTTCAAACGCTTTGAGTACACACCCGTGGTAAAATATGAATATATTTCATGGGCTGTTCCCATTGTACCCCCACGTCATATGTTTTTTAATGAATGAGCGACTCGACGTCATAGAACAATGACGTCAGAATATAAGCAATTTACGGGAAAATACACGCTTGTGAAACGGAAAATCATCACAAGGAAACGTTAACAAATGATGCTAAAATGAGTTATATTAGCCGTTTTTTGTATACACATGAGACATATAAGTACAATAATAATTAGATTAATCTAAAATTATCTAAATATGTTATTATGAATAGTTTAAGCATCATCATTTATTCAGTTTGCTGCGTTATTTTACGTCAATTTAATAGTGCGTTTATATATTGGAACGGCAAATAATGCCATCACCCAGAGCGCTTCGATCCAAAATAATTGCCGTATTTGTCCTATTAGAATCGAAATAATTCATGGGGGCTTGAATATATCTAGATTTTACCACGGGTTGTCCCTTTATGCCGATATTTTACCCCTCGCTATCGCTCAGGGTAAAATATTTGTCATAAAGGGCCAACCCGTGGTAAAATCACGATATATTCAAGCCCCCATGAATTATTTCTTAATTTTACATGCTTTTGTATAAAAAAAAAAATCCGTAACAGGGTTTATCTAACAGTCATGTACAGATTACTTAACTTTTTCACCTTGTTCAAAATCCCACAATTGGATTGAAACTTACACAATATTTGTCTGTTTGGTTTGTTTTAATCAATTTACATGTCGATCGCAACATCAAGCATACACATGAAAGGCTTACTACACTAGAAATAAACGGGCGTATGACATTTGCGCCGATTTTGAAAATTTTCATTCTTTCATTTGCGCCGATTTTATCTTTCCTCCTAATTGGATTTACATGTAAGTTATAGGTAAGTTAAAACTTTAACATGGGCTGAGCACAGATTATAAAGACAAATTAAGCAACATAGGTAAATGGCTATCCCATTTTTTGGGTTACCATTCTTTACCCAATGAAATCGATGACTGCTTCACGTTTGACATTATGTCTGATGCGCCTTCTGATGACAAATGTCTTACATTCTAGCCTACAGACTAAGTACATATACATGCACAATGTAATACTATCCACCTCATTTCTGAGCAGCTACACCCCAACTTATATGTTTTTATCAAGAAAATCCAGGCCGTAACGTATGTTAAAATGCAAACTCCATAGAAATGCTCGCATCAGTACGTAAGCCAGACAAAGAAAAGATGGACCTCGTTAGCGACAATTATAGGAATATATTAGATGTGTTGCCTATACACACTCGACAAGAACAGATTTATGATTTGAATGTATTCCGTTTTTAATGGATTTGAATCCTTCATTTTAGCATTAACAGAGTGCTTTTATCTTAAGTTTTTACTTATTGATTTTAAAGTATGAAAATATATAGCTTTTATATTGATTTATCTTGCTCGAAACCCTACTTCCATCCCCCCGTGGGGAGCAGAGGACAACAGTTATATACATGTTATGATTGATAATTCATAACATTTGTATAACAGGCTAACGGAAGAGGTTGATAAATGGTAAATGAAAGAGGGGCGAAAGATTCCAGAGTGACAGTCAAACTCATAAATCGACAATAAACTGATGTAACGCCATGGCCAAAAATGGAAAGGACAAACAGACAAACAATAGTATACATAACACAACATAGAAAACTAAAGAATAAACAATTATAACATGACAGGGATAGAGATTTGTCTCATTGGCACTCATACTGCATCTTCTTATATCTTTTCACCTGTAATTTACCTATAAAAAAATCGGCGCAAATGAAATGCAGGCGCAAATGCAAAACGCCGAAATAAATGACTTGACATTTATCATCACGGAAAAATAACAACAAAGGGGAAAAGAAATTCCTTTTAGTTAGTAAGTAAATTGAACGTTTAATCTCGAGACTAATGGACACAAAAATACCAATCCTTCTTTCTAAACGGATTTGAAGTAATATACTTACCACTTTGTTTTTCAATGATGAACTCTCCATTATTTTTACTAATCTTAATATCTCGACCATTTATTCCGATAGTGTGTTCTTCTAAACTGAAAATAATATATGTATGCCATTCAACATACGCTGTTTTATTCAAAATCCATTGACCAATTCATATAGAAACAAGAATGAGTCCAAAATACACGTGTGTCTCACTCGCAATATCATTTCTATGGTCAGTGGACCATGAAAATGGGATAAAAACTCTAATATGGCACAACACTAGAAAGATCATATCATAGAGAACATATGTATAGTAAGATTCAAGTTGATTGAACTCACAACTTCATCAAAAACTACTTTGATCAAAATGTTTAACCTGAAGCGGGACAGACGGTCGGACGCACAGACCAAAAAAAATGCACATATATAGATGGGGCATAAAAACGGAATAAAGTACATGTTTATCCAATAATGCCACGGTATACACAGGCACTTGTCTCGAAATCCCCCTATTCTAATATATACCTTAATATATAACACAGTGTTGTATGAAGATAGAAGAAATTTGCTTTCTGAGACACTGGCACTATAGTATTAACTCCATCTTAACTAGTTTGTAGTGTTACAAGCCATGTTTTTATCAAGGTGCTAAAATTTATGATCCTACATCCTCGTCGATACTTAGATATTTGCATTGTACAATGATACGTTAGTCTTTACATTAAATCCGTTTGGGGTGTACGGATAAATATGTAAGTACGAACAAAAAAATTTTTTGCAATTGCTCAATAACTGCGGGTATTCTCAAATCGATACTTTGTTTTTGTTCGTTTGATTTATTTTCTTCTTGTTACTTAATTGTTTCTGCTTATAATCTGAAGTCCGTTCAAACTGATTTTTCTGTTTGTTCTTTCGTTTTGTTGTTACACTACCGTGCAAGATGGGGAAGGGTTAATCGCTCACAGACATATGTTTAACTCATACAAAACTGTATTTGCCTGCTTCATGCTATCTAAGGGTCTATAACCCAGAGGTTGTGGTTCGTTATCGTCTTCTGTCATTACTTTTCGTTTATAGTTTAAGTATGAATTAGACAGAAAGGTTTTTTTATTCCGATTTTTCTCCTGCCTGGGAATATTATGAACTTTTAAGATATGGTACTAGTTTTGCCTATTACTGGAGTCGTACAGAGAGTTATAGAAAGTTTTCCCATTGGATATCATACCATATCACCTTTTTGTATCTAATTATAAAAGACACAAAAAGGACAATGATGCGGGCTCCTGGATTGCATAATTTTAGATCTCCACATGTAACTGAATTTCCATACCTGCAACGGTTTGTTGTTATTGAAGATTTGTAGTCAAGTTTGCATGCTTTGCTATCCCATTTAGAAATATTTCCACCAAGTGAAGTTTGTACCACATCTATAGAAATAGCTAGAATATTGTGATTTTCGTCACAGTTCGGATAGCCTGATTTGCAGAAATACATATTAATCTGAAATTTGATTCAAATTATTAATGTTTGATTAGAATACTGGAATATTTTGGATTTAAATTTGTACTGATATGTGACTCAAACGATAACAACTGACGATGTTCTTAATTTTCGACAGGCTTTAATTTAAGTGAATTGCTGAAATAACCTAGTCGTTTTTCTTCCCATATCCGTAAACCAATAATACAAATAGTTTATTAATAAATAGCTGAGTATTTCTAGAGAGAAAAGGGGTGACAAATAGATGTGTGGACGAACAGATGAAAATGGTAATTGCAATATACTAGTAGAGTTGGAATTTTAAAACGAAAGGATTACTAGTATCATTATTTCTGATTCTATACTGGAAATATCAACTGAAAAGATGGTGGATAACACGATTTTTTTTCTCTCACTAATATTCACCTTTATATGACAGTAAAAAGAGACTTTTACATTTCTCGCTACTAAAGCAAAATATGATTTCAAAAAAATCCAATTTGGTCAGAGCCAGTATCAATACACGTAGACTTACACAGACAGTGGCGGATCCAGAGCATTTTATAAGGGGCGCCACTTAGGCTGACCTAAGGGGTGCCGCTTCAGTCATGCTTCGGTGATTCCCTTTATAAGTAACTAAATTTTTCCTACAAAAAGGGGGTCCGTCCCCCCGGCTGGATCCGCCTATGAAAGAGAATGAATTTATAACCATGTAAATGTGGTGAAACAGGTACCTACAGTTAGAGGTTTCAATTCGTTCCAGTCGTCAATTATTTCCCGCCTTCTATTATTGTCGTTGTCGTGTCCGTTAAAACCAAATGTGTTCCATAAACTGTGATACGAAACGTCAGAATTAGACTGCATTCTTAATAAATCTGTAAAAAAAATATATATATATATATATATACTGTAAAAGAGAAAGAATATTAGTTATATATTCTCAGAGGGACAGGAATATTTCGAAAAGGAATATTATGCGTGGCGTGGTATGTATGGAAAATAATTTATAATCTTGCCCATGGCACTAGGTAATCTTTCAAGTCGTATAATGATGATACTGTCAATTCGTATAACAGAGCATAAACACTACCAATGCGTATTATTCAGATGACATAATAATTAGTATTTTAGAATATGACACTACCAGTTCGTTTAACAAAAGATAACACTATCGATTCAGATAACATATGATGACACTAATAATTTGTTTTACAGAATATGACACTATACTAGTTCGTTATCCGATGATGGCACTATCAATTCGTAAAACAGATGATGACACTTTCAATTCGTATAATAGAAAATGACACTATCAATTCGTTTAACAGAAGATGACACTATCAATTCGTTTAACAGAAGATGACACTATCAATTCGTTTAACAGAAGATGACATTAGTTTAGTTTAAACATATTTATTTATAGTGGATTGGGAAACAAGTTTTACAACTTATATTAATCCCTTCCCACTTTAGCAATTCGTTTAACAGAAGATGACACTTTCAATTCGTTTAACAGAAGATGACACTTTCAATTCGTTTGACAGAGGACGACACTATCAATTCGTTTAACAAATGGTGAATCTTTCAATTCGTATAGTGATGATTCTGTCAATTCGTATAACAGAACATAAACACTACCAATGCATATTATTCAGATGACATGATAATGAGTATTCTAGAATATGACACTACAAGTTCGTTTAACAAAAAATAACACTATCAATTCAGATAACATATGATGACACTATCAATTAGTATAACATATGATGACACTATCAATTCGTATTACACAAGAAGACCAGCAATTCGTATTACAGAAGATGACACTCTCAATTCGTATAACCAAAGATGAACTATCAATTCGTATACCAGGAGATGACACTGTCAATTCGTATAACAGAAGACGGCACTATCAATTCGTAATACAGAAGATGCATAACACTGTCAATTTGTAGTACAATAGATGAAACTTTCAATATGTATTAAAGAAGACCATTCGTATTTCAGAAGATGACACTATCAACTCGTATAACAGAACATGAACTATCAATTAGTTTAACAGCTAGAAAACGGCACTGTCTATTCGTATTACGGAGGATAACACTGTCAATTCGGATTACAGAGGATGACACTGTTAATTTTTATTACGGAGGATTACACTGTCAATTCTTATTACAGAGGATGGCACTGTCATTTCGTATTACAGATGATGACATTTTCAATTTTTATTACGAAGGACCAAAATTCCATGTTCCATACGACACTATTTTTATAACTTATGGTAAATTAATGACAAACTGAAAGTTTACAGTTTACTGACTATTTGAATTTTATAAATAAGAGTCAGAAATAAAGAAGGAGAAGGAAAATAAACAGATACAAAAATGATAACCAGTATATGCAATGAAATAATCAATTAATATAGTTTGTGTTTATTAAATTCATTTAGGCATGAACTTTGCCAAGCATTTATAGAATTATGTGAAATTTGGACAGATTTGTCACATTTAATGTAAGCAATAAAGGCAAACTTTTGTAAATATGTTTTATTTCTATTTTTCGTATTCTATAATAAATCAACATTGTTTTAAGTAACATTAAGAAAAAGTTAAATGCTTGAGTGTAAAACAAAAAAAAAATCATGGAGCGAGAAGAAACTTTTGCAAATTAATCATATCGATTTAATATTGAGATTTTTTTTCTGTATTTCTCGTATTTTGTTAATAAATAGACATAGTTCTTTTTCCGTATTATCATGTTCCACAGTTTGTGATTTTTTTTTAACTTAAATATTCAAAGTTTCATGATAATTTACAATTATAGACAGACATAACCAAGAGGCGGCACTTCGAGCAAAATTTGTAATTCTCCATTTGTTCCCCGCTTAATTTCCCCGACAACTGAACACTGTTGCCTATTTGTTGCGGGCAACATTACGCTTTGTTAATGACAACGGCGATTGTGTGCAAGACAAACGGTTTCTCCGAACTCTTTACGATTTTTTTGTATACCTAAAGACTTAACTTTCTGTGTTTACTTTTCTCATTCTGAAAATATTTCAAAAACCAGGAAGTCATCTGATCCTATAGGGAAATGAAATATAATTAACACTTACCTTCAGAAATCAATTCATAACTCTCCTCTACTGTATCGTTTGAAGGTGTAGATGATTTTACTTTACCCACGATAAAAAGCCACATAAGTAGGTACATGGCTCTCAAAACTATCCGTTAAACCATGCTTATTCGGACCCTTCACAGTAAATTTTCTAATCCTTTATTTAACAAGACTATCCTTAGGTGTAGTTCACCTGCATCGTGGATCACAAACTAATGTAAAATGTAGATGCTTTTCATCAATAACGAACCCATGCGTTGAAAAATCTACTAAAGGGCCGTCGTTCAAATTATGAATTATTAAACATGCAACTATTATTCTTTTTAGAATTGTAGATGTATATATACGAGCGTTATTTTAATGTCTTTTTCGTTTACTTTCATCCTGTTTGTTAAAACAAAACGTTTATGGATTCGACGTTCGATTTTTTGTATCTATAGATACATGGAATTTGTTGATATGTTACTGATAACGTACTGCACACTGATAACACATAATGTACAGGATTTTAAAAAAAACATATAAATAATGGCAACAGTAGTATACCGCTGTTCAAAACTCATATATCCATGGACAAAAAACAAAATCGGGGTAAAAAACTAAAACCGAGGAAAACGCATTAAATATAAGAGGAGAACAACGACACAACACATATAAAATTGTTAAAAAAAACATTTGAAAAGCATGTATATGGACATTCAAAATCTACAGGACAATAATTTGATACTTTTAGTATCTTCAGTTTGAATCTTATAAAAAAAAATCAATAAGCGTTGAAAATAGTTATCTCAATATACAAAAATGGCTTTAAACCTTACATGCATGGAATTCAAAAAGTAGTGTTTTTTTTATAGTTTTCTAAAGAAACTATTAGCAGAAGCTTACTAGTAATGGCTTCTAGCAATACTATATATATATATGCATTCTGTTACCTCATGGCTATAACTACCAGTAACCAATTTATTATGCTTTTTTACATTTGCATTTCATTCAGTATGATAAAATATAACTTACACCGACACAAAAACACGCACTAAGAAAAACAAGAAAGAGAAAAACGTTACAGTGCGAAAAGCAAACACAATCTTAAAGTCGCATGTTTGATTTAGGATTTTCATATATAATTAGTATTCGTTTTCACTTTTTTCGTCTTTTAGTGTTTCGTGTGTATTCTTAAATGCAATGTGACGTTATGTATAAGTTCTAAGAATAAGAAGCAAATGAATAGACTTAGTTCTGTTTACCATTAGAGTATACCAGAATATTACTAGTATATCAAATTACTTTTTTATTATCATAATTCATAAATTCAAAATGTCATGATAATAAGGAAATGTGTTGGTTGATGAACTATGTTATTAATAATAAGTTAGTGGGTTAATAGAATCTATATCGCTCATTCATGGCAATTTCCTCTTTGTGTAACCCATGCATGAATTGTTATGTTAAGTTTGAATGAAATATTAAGGGATCAAGCCATTTTTAAAGGGAGGATTCCAAACCTCGAGAAATGTGAGGGTCCAAATATATTTCCCAATCTAAATGCATTGATCTTTAAAACAAAAAAGGAAACCCTCCCCCTGGATCCGTCACTGGCAATTGTAGCAACATAAAATATCCACAAAATCAACAAAAAGAAAAGGTACGGTACTTAGGGTCCTACATGTGTATACACTTACATGTCAAAAATCACTGTCAGTAAGACTTTAAAATAAATTTTAGCAATCGGAGACATTGTAGATACTAAAATTCTACATTATTGCAGAACTGAATAATGTTGTTGTCGAACCTGCTACTTCTGTCGCAGAAAGCTCGACATTGGGAAAGTGATCCGGTGGCGGTGGTGACGGCGGCGGCGATATCAAACTTCTTTTAAAAGCTTATTTATTTTAGAAGGTAGAATGAATACCTTGATTCTTCATACTTTGTATTCATATGTCGCTTATGTTATGAAGTTTCCGTCTGTCATATGTCCAGTGGCCTTGGCCTCATTTTGATGATTTGACGGTTCGGTGGCTACTTTAAAAAAAACAGTTTCAAGTTATGTGCTTCATTTCTCTCCTATTATGAGAAATAGGATAACGATATTTGGTATGTGCGTACAATGCAATGGCTTGGTGTCCGTCGGGCAGTTTTCATTTGACTTCAATCCCATTTTATGGAGCAGTGTTAAATTGTCCTGGTTTAGTTGTTTCTAAAATATTATGTGCAAAAGGTCAGCTTTAGTTTAAGCATATTTGTTGTACGGAATAATTGTAAGGTGTACATGTATTTCCAGTTTGGTTATTTGACCATAGAAGACTCATTTTCTAGGATTATGTTGAGTTTATGTGATAGTTGCAGTAAAGCTTTATATTTAGGACTATCAAGATAAAACCAATGGACAGTAAAGAAGTGAGACATATCAGTGTGTGCACTCTTGTTTTTATACGAAATAAAAAAAAAAGCGGCCATCATATTTTGAAAAAAATCGCAAAATAGTTTCTTGCTTAAAATGTAATGCTCATTCAAAAACACGACAGTCAATTAGTATATCTAGTTTACAAATTATCGAAATAAATAAATATATTTTACATAAATTTTGAATTTTTAACAAAATTTAAACACAAAACATCGATAGACATTGTCCAGCGAGTTCAAGATAGCAGTATTCCACGTGTGAAATCAATTATAATAGCTGATGATTGGCATATGAATGTCGATTTTAAAGTAGATACTAGTAGCTCGTAAATTATTTAGCAAATTTCAATAATTATTGTATATCATTAATATTATGATTATAATCTATAAAATTTACTTCGTTTAAGCAGAGACATATATAAGCAGAGACATATATGTCTCTGGTTTAAGGTAGCACAATTCAAAGATTTTATAACTCCAACTCCAAAGTTTTAAAATGCTGTAACTTTCTTAATAATGCTTGAAATTTTATAAAAGTGGTAGTTTTGGATAGCTAACAGATTACTCTTACAAATTAATGCAATGTTAGTATTATGCAACAATTATATTACCAATTATAATGTTAACTGTGTCTAAAATATTTTTCACCAAATTTCCCCTTTCAAATGAAATTAGCTTCTGCATAGGTATCCATAGAGAGCTGATTTTATTACATGTTGTTCCTATGGCCATTATCTACAAAAGAGTGTCTCAGATTTCAGATAGAATGTTTAGAACAAATTTTACACCTAATTAAACATTATCTTCTTTTATGTGGTTCGGATGTTTACACTAATTAGAGATTTACGAGAGAATAGAATCCTGTAGAGACAATCTGAGACACCATTTTGAAGCCCATGATGTGTTCATTAAGATTTCGTTAAAATTTTCTGTATAGTTAAAGAGATGATAGAGCTAAATTCATTTAAGTGAACTTAAAATTGAGAATGGAAATGGGAATGTGTCAAAGAGACAACAACCCGACCACAATAAAAAAACAACAGCAGAAGGTCACCAACAGGTCTTCAATGTAGCGAGAAATTCCCGCACCCGGAGGCGTCCTTCAGCTGGCCCCTAAACAAATATATACTAGTTCAGTGATAATGAACGCCATACTAAATTGTACACAAGAAACTAAAATTAAAATAATACAAAACTAACAAAGGTCAGAGGCTCCTGACTTGGGACAGGCGCAAAAATGCGGCGGGGTTAAACATGTTTGTGAGATCTCAACCCTCCCCCTATACCCAGCCCTATACCTCTAACCAATGTAGAAAAGTAAACGCATAACAATACGCACATAAAATTCAGTTCAAGAGAAGTCCGAGTCTGATGTCAGAAGATGTAACCAAAGAAAATAAACAAAATGACAATAATACATAAATAACAACAGACTACTAGCAGTTAACTGACATGCCAGCTCCAGACTTCAATTAAACTGACTGAAAGATTATGATTTCATCATATGAACATCAGGCACAACCCAGATTTTGCCACTAATTACATAATAATTGATTACATAATGATTGCATAATAAAAATATTGCATCCATTAAAAAGATTAATCTTTTATCTATCTATATATACCTCTTTTATTATTTTCTATGTATTCATAAGAAAGTTACAGCATTTCAAAGGTTAGTGATTGGAAGTAAAAAAATCTTTGTATTGTGCTACCTTAAAAGCACAAAAAAAGACGGGATTATCCACACGAATACTATGCAAAAAACGTGTGTTTATTAATAAGAATTTGAAGGGTGGAGCTATTTTTTCTATAACCTTGCTTGGGTTGCATTCGTACGACATAGCTTGTTTTTATACGAAATGAAAGTACATGATGGCATCAAGCGATTCGTCTTACAGTCGGAAAAGATCAGCATTTGTATGAATGGTTTTGTGTTTTAACTCCGCACGCGTGGGGTGTTGGCTGGCTATAGTGATTGCAGTAGTAACTACTTTTTCTTTTTATCTTTATGCAGTATACTTTTTTTTCTTTTTTCTTTTTTTTTTTATATCTTTATGCAGAACTTATCTACTTAGACCACTCGGTCACAATAGCCCCTTCTATGAATTGAACACGTGCTGGAAATATAAGCACATAAAAGTGTGCTGGTTTATGATGAACTATTGAATCAGAAAAAACTTTGTTTCCAATAAACAAGAATAAATATAATGTATTTCAATAATTTAGTACTTTTGTTGGAAAATCGACATTAATTCCTTTGAAAAATAATAAATATTTAAAAAGTAAAATATATAATTTTCATTCGTTTACGGATATTACTTAAATCATTATAAAGCACGTTTTTAAGTCGGCACTTATCCTAGGTTTTCTGTACAGGCTAGAATTTCAGTTCTGCATTTAGTATATAAAATTGAGAATGGAAATGGGGAATGTATATGTATAAACTGTATATGGACCACGAAATGCCAATTGTAAAACAATCCAATCAATTGCAACTATAAACCACACGACTTATTTACAAAATAAAGAACAACAAAAAAAGCGATATACATGTACACTTGACAATCTTTCTATACACCAAATATGATTGACCGTATTGCTTAAAGTATTCAAGAAAAAGATTTATCCAGAAAAACTTGACATAGACCAATGAACCATGGAAATGAGGTCAAGGACAGTGACATATGCCAGACAGAAGCTTTGAAACACAAGGTTAGTAGCATCCAGGTCTTCTACCTTCTGAAATATAAAGCTTCATACAAATAGTGTATACACTGCAGTCTCCACCAGCGCTGGATAGTAATCTCTATGTCTGGCTTATTTTGAAATTTATCGTAGGTGAGACAAAATATGTTGAGCCCAATTTCCAAATACACCCAGATGCAGAAGAGTATTCTTTATCATCAAGACAAAACTTGACAAAAAACAGCATGAAAAAAAGTTTGAGGCTATTTAACAGACATACACATTACATTGAACAAAGCAATTGAACTAGGAAAATGAGGCAGACTTCGGAATGACTGATATGTACATCTTACAGTCATTCCATACACTATCTGAGATTGACTTGACCCTGAAAAACAAACTTGATCACAGATCCATGAAATGAGGTTGAGGTTAGGGGAACCCTGTCTGACGAAAATGTAGACTTTACAAGGATACCATATACCAAATGGACAGACAGAAAACTATGTAACATAAGGCATCTGGTATGAAGCATTATTATTATCCCTTCTGAAATATAAAGTTTTACACAAATGGTTTACATGACAGAACAGGAACCAGTTGGCCATCAGAAACGACGGAGAGTTGAACAAACTCTTGTCTGGTGTCACCATTGCACAGGGAGGTGTTCTACCAAACATGAGGTAACATTTGACTGTTTATGATGTTGTTACACTAAATCCATTGGATGTTGGATGTGTACTGATAGTTTAGTCTTAGATGCATGATTTTTGTTGTATTAGTTGTTATTGGCTTTGAAAAAGCTGCCAGCAACTGCAAGTACTCTCAGATATGTACTCCTTGTCACATCCTCTCTGTTTTTTGTTAGATGTATTTCTATTTGTATCCATCTGATTAGTTAAACCATTTTTCAACTGATTTTTATAGTTCATTCTTATGTTGTTCTGTTACACAACTGTCCTAGGTTTAGAGAGAAGATTAGGTTCCCCCTAACATGTTTAACATGCCACATACAGTATGTGTGTGCCTGTCCCATGCCAAGAGCCTGTAACTCAGTGCTTGTTGTTTGTTATTGTGTTACATAATTGTTTTTAGTTCATTTTTCTAGTTTGAATTGTTTTACATCTTTTATTTCAGGGCCTTTTATAGCTATGTGCTGTATAGGCCTTGCTCATTGTTGAAGGCTGCATGCTTACCTATAGCTGTTAATTTCTGTATCATTTGTTCTGTTGTGGAGAGTTGTCTCATTGGCAATCATACCACATCTTTTTTATATGAACATCTAAAGAGGCAATTTTAGAATTACACTTGCTTTTTCAAAATACAAAATATAAAAAAGAAAATGTGGTATGATTGCAAATGAGACAACTATCCACAAAAGACCAAAATTATAGGTCACTGTACGGCCTTCAACAATGAACAAAGCCAATACCACATATAGTCAGCTATAAAAGGCTCCGATAAGACAATGTAAAAAAAATCAAACGAGAAAACTTACGGCCTTATTTATGTAAAAAAATGAACACAAACCAAATATGTAACACATAAATAAACAACAACCACTGAATTACAGGCTCCTTACTTGGGACAGGCACATACATAAATAATGTGGCGGGGCATATTTGACTCCTACTGAGTATGATTTTGAAGTGCCTTCTCTGGGTTCCACGTATGCATTATCGCAGTCTCCATCACGAAATCCAGACATCTGAATAAATAAAAGTATAAACAATTTTTTTTTATATTTGATATTTATTGCTCTTTTTGTCACAAAAGGGCACCAAAAAAAAACAAGTAAACAGCAACAACAGAAGATCACCGTGCATCAGTGATGTCATAACTGTCAACAAAAACAAAAGCTCAAAAAATTATAGGTCGTACAACTAATAATCATAATTTACAACCTTGTAAAGATTATACACAGCTTTGGAAAATATGAATATGATGATAAAATGAGTCCAAAAATACCATGGATAATAAATTCTTTTGAATCTTATAATCTTTTTAAGATATTGTGTTTATTACTATTTTCAAAATCGGGTAATATATATTCAAAATATCAAGAATCAAAATAGAGTTAATTTCTCATTCCCATTTCTGGTAGCTGAAGAATGTTTTCGCTTTCTCTTTCTTTTACAAATTTAATATTGTGCTAATAATTTATCAAGACACTCATGACACTAGCATGAACTAAATAAATTTATAAAAGAACATCGATTTCAGAATATTTTAAGTCACCAAAAGACTCATTTCATCAAAAAAATATACAATAAGTAAGGTTCATTTCAGAAACTTACGATCAATTAATGTCCTAAGATTTTATTTTTTTGTTTGAAAAGAGCTTCAGCTACTTAATTTGATTACAAATCCTCAAAAAGACATGCATGGTATTTTTGGACTCTTCTGCAGATGGACATGATTTCATACAATTAAAGCACTAATACTGAAACCTTTAATTTTTATCGCAGTTATAAATACATTTTTATGAAAAATATACATTGTGGTGTTATAATGAAGAAACTGAGGTCCGTTAAAAAAATGTTATTTTATGAATGATCTATTTAAAAGTTGAACAAATTTATTTAGGAAGCATTTTTAATTTGATTTGCTTAGGTGCTCACTTTTTTGCTTGGAAGACCAAAACCAGTTTTTGATTTTCTCTTATATTTGTTTGAAATTTTGATAAAAAAAGTGAGTAAGTGATATTTTGTTTTCCCATCCAAATGAGAAAATGTTAGAACCATATTATATTATTTAATACTAAAATCAGAAGAATAAAAATTATGTCATATCTATCCTTCCAATTCTTTTCATTCCGGAAATTTATTATTATTAATCTAAACAAAAAAACTTCCCATTTTCAAAATGAGAATTTGTATTTATAAAAATGCCCATACACAAAAAGAATATAAATTTGTCAGTGATTTATGTTTTGATCATACAATGAGACATATAATGCCAAAATGATTTGTAAATAACATATAAATGAAATGAAAACTGGCCTAAAATGTGATAACAGTCATACAAAAACACATATATGTTGAGATTGCTGTAGAAAATGTATTATTATCAAAAGCAGACACCTTTCAACTAGTAACAATTAGCTTGCACTATGACAACCTGTCACAAATGGAGTAGCACTTTCACAGACATAACATTATACATTTATTAAACTTTTTTTTTTAGAAGGAAACATTTATGGGCCTACAAAGTTTTTAAAAAGAGATACAATTCTATAAATTTTTTGGTAAATTTTCAAAACATGGTATAAGCCCAAAACATTTTTTTACAATAAAATGTTCAAAAAATCAAACATACAACCTATAAAATTTTACAATCAATATTTTAAAACCAAATATCCGGCTTAGCAGTAAAGACTGAAGTTGTGTACTAACTTTTCATATTCTGAGATACATAAAAAAACAAACACATGTATGAAAAATGAAAACATAGAAGTTAGCCTGCTAGAATGTATATTTGGCAGAAAGGAAAAGAGATTTATTAAATTCATTAAAGATTTTTTTTTTACAAAACAGTTCTATAAAATCTATTCATAAAATTTGACTAAAGAAAACATTTTACTTACAAATTCTTACAAAGATATACAAATGATATGTACATGAAATGTACAGACAAAAATAATTAATTACATATTAAATATGTACATCAAATTTTTTAACCTTGAAAACAGGTAATACAAGCGCCTGTAACACAACAAATTTCAAAACAATGAAAAGAATTTTGAATATGAAACCTGTGCACTGTTTTGTAACCACAATACTCACATTCCCAATCCATAGTAAGAAAAAAAGGAAGATTAAACTCCATAAGGGCCTACAACATTTTCCTTTGCTCAATCGTTCTATGTAAATTGATTGCTAGAATAAATGGAAAATTTTGCTTTCTGTTTAAAAAAATAAATACTTGAACAGATAATTTGTTTTAATTTGCACCGTAAATCATACACTTTTTGCACCAAATTTTACTATAAAGATTTATCTATATTCTCAGTTCTAACTTCCTTCTCTTACTTACTTCAAAATTAAACAAATTCAGAATTTAATCAGACAATGAAAACAGAACCACGTCATTACAGTATCCATTTAAGTTTAAAAGCCTGTTGACAAGGAAGTCAAATTTATTGTATTTCATTAACAGACAGAACATTTACAAAATGCATACCATATCATATCATTCCGAAAAACTGCATTGTTAGATTACTAATTTTTAGAATGAAATCTACAATTACCATACAGGAAAATTACATAATATAATGTTGAATTATGCCATAAAACACTCTAATATTTAATTCATCATTTTTGTTGAATTTATTCTTTGTTTTATTTTTAAACAATGATTGTGTGTGAAAGAGATACAATGGGCTCTTCGGGGGAACATATGATTAATTTAAATGTATGGTTTAGACGAAAAACACCTTTAACAATTTATATGCAAGTAATACATTTAAAACCCAAACATAACTTTTTCAGAAGCATCAATTATATAATGAAAATTAACTTTGGGGGTTTATTTTAGTAAATTTTGCAATTATTATAAAATAGTGTAAAATAGCCACCCTCTCCTCATAATTTAAATCTTAAGATGGATCACATGCAAAGACATGAAAAACATGACAATATCATCTCAAACCGAATTCGCATTTTACAATTTAGGTATTTTTCATTTATGAAATTGCATCTACAAAATTCAAAGATTTAAAATTTCAAGGAAAAATTGTTTATGAAATTGTAAAATGATAAAACAAAATATTAATGAAATGGGACAGAAAATCTTGCCTGTAATGTTTTAAACGAGACAGTATGAACAATCATAAAATATACTTTGTAGACTTAAGTACAATGCATATCATATAGGTATTTGCCCTAGTTATCAAGGATTGTAGACCAGGGAAAACTTTTCTAGAATCAAACGGAAATTTTAAAAATCCCAAATGCTTCACAATTCAGAAATCTTATGTTTTATGCTCTTAATGGGTTGTTTTATTATTCTTATTTCAAACAAAACTGAACTATGATCCTTTATGTACTTTCAATTTTGATCTATTATTTACAAGCTATGGTTTACCTTACCAAGCTATTGTTTACCTTACCCCTAATTGATAAGTCATTTCATAAATTCAAACACTGATGTCCCTTGTGATAGTCTATTTATAGCAGCATGAGCTTATACAATTTACTGTTCTGCATCTTTACATTGCACACTTAGATTGATTAGACCAAGATAAAATTTGTCTAAAATTGAATGGCAGTTTGTATGCTCATTTATAAATTATACAAATTTACCAATATAAGTATCAATATTTTAAATTCATGTAACGCTTTAATTTAATACACATGATTTGTCAACTCAAATAAAATTTATTTCTGGGCTTATTTAGAAAAATATAAATTGAGCCGTCATAAGGCTATTTTTCTATGATTCCACTATAGTACAATTTCTAACTGATTTCTATGGTCAGCAAAATTTATTGGCTTTGCCTTATGACCCCAATTATATGATTAGCAAAATAGCCCTCATGCAAAGACACAAAAATTGATTTTTATTTTCAGCATTTCTGCATGCATGATCAAAAAGGCAGTAAATAATTAAATGGCTTTTCATATGCCATAAACATACATAAAAATAAAACAAACAGATTTGAGAGAGAAATATTGATAAATCAAAAATCAGATACATGTAATACAAAATAAAAAAATCATCCAAAGAAAAATAAACAGCACTTGTATATATTAAACACATATTCCATTATATTAATAGTTTGGTAACCATGGTAACTGCTGCCTGTTGAATATTCTCTATCATTTACAATTGTTTAAGCATCTATACATTGCACATGTATTAAATAATTGATAATACCAACGGAAAACATTGGTCTTTTATCATGTTAAGTAGGACTTTTGAAAATTATTTTATTAATTAATACTATCCATTATCACATGAAAATAAAATCAATTTTGACAACCCATGCAATGGAAACATAAATCTTTTTTAATTTACAACCTTGATTTCAAAACAACCCATTGTCTGAGTAAGGTGGAAAAAAGAAAAGGCCCAATCTTCAATTTTCATAAGTTAATGTGGATAAAGAAAAGTTTACCATAAAAATCACAAACTCTGGTATAGTTGTTGCATAAATAAGGCATTGTGATGTGTTTCCTATATTACACAGCTCAAATTTGCTGAAATCTGTTTAATAATAAAACAAAATTTTCCATATGATAAATCATGATTTGATATTTTAAGACTAAACCTTTACATCAATTAAAATGTATTTATCTATCTAACTGTTTAGTGTTTTTTCACAGCATCATGCATGACTTGAATAAAAGTTGCGCATTATGTGATAGACATGAAGATGTCTGTTAAAACTAAAGAGCATCTCATAAAAGACAGGATCGATTATTATTGATCTAATGAAGAAGACAGATAGAAGAAATTAGAAAAAAAACAATACATTTCATTCTAAAAAAGTTCATTTGTACCATCTACAGTTGTCATTCTTCCCACACTGGTATCATTTTGCACCAAATAAGCACATATCTAACCGAACATCTACAACCAATAACAAATAACAGTTATGGCTCTCTGAATCCATCCCAACAGCACTGTCTTGAATAGCCCAATATATTCACATTTGTGGCAGTATTCCTGGCTATTTACCCTGCCTCTATGTATTTTGAACACATAAAAAAGATTTCGGCATTAATCTGCCAAAACACTAATAAGTATCAACCAATTAGTAGAGTCCTATGTCATGATGTTGGCTGATAGTCGTGTAAAAATGTGTTTAAGAAGTCAAATGAAGGTCGAGGAGGAGGATTACAATTCCAACATGATAATATAACATCGTAAACCTCTCGTGGACAAATGTCTGGTTTTGGTATTCTGTAACCTTTCTGCACTAGTTCAAATGCTTCTTTTGATCCCATACCTACAATATAAAAGAAATGTTTGTTAAGTTACAAACAAACATCAACTTAACCTCCAATTTACGAATAAATCACAAAATATAACATGATTACGAACAAAAACACAGAGAAGTTTACATAAATTAAGTTTCAGGATGTATAACAGTGCACGAATATAACATTTGATTTCTTTTCCTGTTTTGTTATTTTAGGATAAAATTTGGTTAAAATGCAATAGAAGTTAACAATTGAGGGGAGATAACTCTAACTTTCTATCTTTCTAACCAAAAGTTATGTAAAGAACCATAAATAGAGAAATGAAAGACCAACCATTTTTAAATGAGGTCAACATTATAATAAAATAGAATTATTAGGTTGGTGGGTTTTTTCTGACCACGTTTTGAAATTCTTCAATACTGTCCGATTCTCACAAAGACGGACACTTGATAAAAAAAAATATCTTAACTTCAGAATTAAAAGGAGAAGAGGGCTCTCCTTCTTATGGCCTTTTCAACATAATTTATTGATTAATGTGGATTTATATTTGCAACATTGTGAAAATTTTGTCTATAAACACATCATATTTGTTCTTTTTTTTTTTAAATGGTTTCATACACATTATTTTATTTTAGTCTGGCACATATTTGATTTGAATTGTTTTGTGCTGAGATAAATCCAGTTCATATAAACTTGTGTTCATATTTCTCATTTTTACATTCGCAATATAACACTTCACTTTTAATCGCTTTTTTTATACGCAACTGGTCATACTATTTTGCTTGGATAAGAATTTGTTAGATAAGACTTGGAATGAAGATATTTTAGTCATATTGTAGTGTTTTAACATTTGAGTTTTCATATTATGATCATTTTCAAGAATCTACATTTCGGAGTGCTTCAAATTCTTCATTAGTTCTTTCTTCTTCAGAAAACAAAAATTTTAAATTAAAAACATAAAATAGAATACTTTCACAGTATGTCTGAAAGAACAAACTGCACAATGCCAAATCTATAATGGCAAGAGTTATCTTTCTTTACATTTGATCATGTTAATACCTTCGTAAGGTTCCTTTCCGTAGGTGAAGATTTCTATTAGTACAATTCCATACGACCATATATCTGCCTTGGTGCTGTATTTGTTGCACAGTAGTACTTCTGGTGCCATCCACTTGATTGCCATCTTTAGTCCTTCAAAGTTAAAAGAAAATCATTAAATAGTATGGATTCTATGTAAAATGTCTGAAGTATTCAACCTTATGAGTCTGTAATACCTGTCCCTGCTTGTAAAATTTTAAGCAAAGCAGTTGTATTTGAAAACAAACATCCTGTTTATGGAATCATTACTGTTAATTTTCTTCAAAATAAATGACAGTGAGTCATATAAAAATTCTAATGAATGGTCTGAAAGACTGCATGAACACATTGCAGCAGGAATATTCTTTAATTGTCATTTAGCACCAAAAGACGCAATGGAATTTTAAAAACTAAGGAGATTTCTGCTTGTAGCAACAAGAATGCAACTTTGACCTATAAGTAATGTTTTAAGAAAGCTTTATCAAAATCAATTGCACATTTTTTCTATATATGCATAAATTTTGTAGGGTAAAAAAATTGTCTTCAGTCATCTAACATCATTCCAAGCTGTCACTGATTGTATAGCTTTATTTATCCAATATATTTGAAACTAAATATGAAATATGGAAATCAAAACTGAGAAATTTAAAAGTATTGAAGTAAGAAATTTTGTGTTTTTATCCTCAAAATATATTATTTCATATTTTCCATTATATATGTTATTAAGAGCATACACTAAAATTGCAAGTTAGAATAAACACAAGATTATTTTCTCTATTGGTTCCCCTTAAGTATAATCAAGTGTAATATCAATTGAACAGCTTGTATTCTGATGATGAACAACTTTAGAACAGCAAATTTTTAAAATAAACTAAAACCATTATCTTATTATAAATATTTTATGTATCTTATTGACTTTTGAATATTAATGGAGGTCAAAAACATTAAGAACATAGTTTAAGTTAAATCTGGACTATTATCTCAGTTTAACAAAGCATATATAATCAAATATATTGAGATCTTGGACTTGCCTCTTCTGAAATTAAAATCAGGATCATCAACAACTTTAGTCATCCCAAGACCGGCTATTTTTACATTATTACCCTCCCCAACAAGTATATTTCTTGCACCAAGGTTCCGATGTACAAATTTTTCCTTTTCCATGTAACACATGCCCTCAGCAATCTGCAAATACAAAAATTATCTAGTTATTTTCTTACTTTTAGGTTCTTTATAATACAATGAACATAACTGTTTTTTATCATTCCATACTTTGATACCACAAAAGTTATAGGTTTTTGGAATTTTATTTTAGTAATTTCTTGTATGGACTGTTTTTTATTTTTTGGCAGAAGGTAAATTGTGTGATTTCTAGGTGCTTATGTTATTTTTTCTTTACGCGTGTTATTCAGTATGCACCACATTTTTTTTATGTTTTTTCTTCATAGACAGAAAAAATATTACAGTCATTCCTTAAATGTTCCCACTATTCTTTCAAAAAAAAGAAGAAGAGAATCACTTAGGTTAATCTTATTAATGGTCTTGAACTTGCTGAAGGTGAGAGCTATTTTAAACATTGATAAAATCTTCCAGCAACAAATCAGATGAAGAACAGCCAAAAATTGTGACTTTCTCATTTTTTGATTCAATGAATTTTTACTTATTTATAAAGTTTTAGAATGATTCAAGATTTATTGATATAATTATACCTGTGCAGCAATCCACAACAACTGTGTCACTGACAAATCTTTCCCCTTCCCCTCCCGTAAATACATTGATAATCGTCCATTTGGCATATATTCGGTTAATATATAAATTGGTTCAGTTTCACTAGACACTGCTAAAAGTTTTATCACATTTATATGCTGTAATTGTTTTAAAATTTGACTTTCATCCAAGAATGCAGACGTCGTTACAGCATCCCTCTTCTGAATTTTAACAGCCACTTGTCGAGAACCATGCCATGAACCTGTAAAAATTAAAGAAAGTTAATATACACTAATTTAGACTGTCTGCACTTTCAAGATAAGAAACAACGCTTTTCATTCTTTTTTAATGTTAGACATACAATCAAAGTTGTTGCAGTTTCCATCTAAAATCACAGTTATCTACCAAGAGATAACTTGAAATTTATAAATTAGGATTTTTCAACTTGCATCATATAGTTTTTGAAACATTGCCAGATAAAATTCTATGGCAGATTTCTGGTAATTTGGTCCAGTCAAAATCTTAGTATTTCCTGGTTCAAATGGGTGCAAAGGTTAAGGTGACTGTAAATTCAGAAATAATTGCATGCATTCATTATTGTGATTTTGTCATTTTGGACTGCAACGAGATTTTAATGTTTCCGATATCAACAAACATTCTGTTTAATTCATATAAAAAATTTCTAACTGCAAGTCTAAACTATTACAGTTATATCCCCGTCACATTTTTCCCAATAATAAAAAACATCGCAATAATTTCTGAATTAATCAGGGACAAAACTTAAGAGCCCATTAGCCCAATGGATCCTAGATTTTGAGCAGGGCCCCTAAACTTTAGGTAAATTTCAACTTGCAATGAGATGAGAGTTTTTACTCTGTGTTGAAGGCTTGATTGTGACTTTGAGATGAAAAACTACAAAAAAAAGTGCTGTTCCTTTGCTTTTTGTGTGTTTGGTGTGCTTTTCGGGTCTATTGCATGGATAGATATACGCCCTATATTTTCTTTTCTTTAATTATATAAATAAATTTGATCAACAAGTTGAAAGAGGTTATAAAGTTTATTTTTAGGCATTTTTATCTATATGCTGGGTCATTTTACCTTAAAGTGTGCTATTTAAACTAAATCTTCTAATGGTTTCAATCATATTATCTTACCTAACCAGACCTCAGCAAACTGCCCACTGCCGAGTTTCTTAATAAGAACAATTGACTCCCTTTCTGTGTGGAACTCATCAGGGTTTCCTCGTTCAAATGCCCACAATAATGACCGTGGCTTTAAACAAGCTTGTAATAATTTGCAGCACAACCCATCTGGGGACTCTGCAAAGAAAGAATTTACACATATAGTCTTATCTACTTCTTGAAAAATTATATTTAGTTTGCATAAGTTTCATAATTTCAAAATTTACGTCTAAATTCAATACAGTTACAAGAGCTCAATCAGAATACACATGGTTTTGCAAAGGATCTGTTTCTCAATTCTAACCAAACTACTGCTTGCGGTCCGTATGATATTTTAATTTCAACTCCATCCTTACTTCTTCTTAATCTTCAGATATCTGAAAACCACAAATATTTGTGTTTCTTCCATGTACAATGAAGGATAAAAACTGCAAACAGTCATTCTTTTTTTAATCATTTGTTACAATAAACCTGTGTATCCCCTAAATTTAAAGTTGCATTATTTATACAGTTAAAGATTTTAAAGGAAATAAGAATGACTGAAGCCAAATTTGATTCCAACATCATAATGGTCTTGTTAACAATTTCCCATCTGGAGCCCCATTTAGTGGAATTCCTTTCCACCCTCTCTTTAACCCTAAGACATCTCTCCATAATTACATTATTAATGTACAGAGCACTTCATAAGCATCCATAATTCAGGTCATGTGAGATCATTAACCTGGTTACCAAATAAACAGCAATGATGTAAGCTGCCAGGTACAAGTTTGATGTAAGCTAACAGGTACCAGTCAACAGGAGCAGATGACCATTTTTTAAAGAATCCTATAATTTCTCTTTTAGGCTAACAATATAAACTGATATTTCAATAATTAAGGATAATTTATATAATAACCATGGCCCCCATTACTCTCTGTACTTTCTAAAATTTTCAAGGATTTCAATGGTGGCATTTTCAAGTGCAAACGTCTAGTCATTTCTATTTTTCTCTAATCATCTCTTGTAAGCAGTGATTGATGAAGCAATTCTAATGCTTGTAGTTCATTAACAATCAAATAAGTGATAATAAGTTTGAACTACCTCTAATGTATATCCATCACAAAATCAAAAGCTAAGATTGCAAATGTAAAAATATTTGATTTGATTTTTGGTGTTTGATGCCACTTTAAGTAACTTCGTGGCAGCCAGATAGGACTGGTGGAGTAAGCTGGAGTGCCAGTCTGTTATGTTCTTTACCACATTTATGAAACATTACTATTGATCATATTTTTGTGTATTAATGACAAATGAACTTCTAAAATCAAATATTGTCCTGTATACATGTACATGTACATGTATGTAAGTTGTCTTCTTTGTTTTTATTTAGTTTTTCATTGCTCTTACAGTAAATTTTGCTTCTTGTTTTTCAATGATAGAACTTTTTTGTAATATTTTCTTCTTGAAGTATAAATCTGCGACAAAAAGTGAAATTTTTTTTACCATATATGATCAATTCTCACCTGAATAATTTGTGACTAAATCTTGTAAGGACCGGAACCGTCGTTTTGGAGTAATATAATAATATTCTATACAAGGTAACCCATCATTATTGGTTTCTTTATGAATTTTATAATGTTTGACTAAATAGCCTCTAAGTTCATCACAGTCTCTTACAGATAAAGTATATGTGTCTGAAAAAGAAAATGAAAATTAAAAAAAATAAATAAAAATTGCAGGTACAGCAGAAAAAACTGCCAAACATATGACACAATATGTACATCTCTAATAACAAAATGATATCAAATCCAAAATGATAGTTTTCATTTTTCTACAATAAAATGACCACATATGATATGTATATAAACTCCACATAGTATTTCATGTCATCAAAAGTGAAATCTTCATACCACTAAACATTGACCATCTGCTGTTCAGGTTATTCAGGATTTTTTTGTGGACTACATTATTTCTAGAAACAAGCTTCAATTTCTGTACATATATTATTATTATGTTACATTCTGCATATGATATCAAACTAGAAATGAATGCCAATTAATAAAACAGCAGGGTAATTTATATGTTGTCAATTGCTCTTCAAAAGTAACTTGACTGAAAAACCCATATTAACCAAGCTGGTGTGACATGGTAGGGTTGATATAGGGTTAACAGTGACTGATCCAGAACTTTTTGTATGGGACCTAAGGGGGACCCCTTCCAGTCACGCTTCAGTGATTCCCTATTTAAGCAACCAAATTTTTCCCACAAAAAGGGGGAGCCTCCTTGATCAGAAGTATCAAAGACATGGCCTTTTCTTTATTGTATGGTTAACATTCAAAGACTCCCATATATCACTTAAAGGCTGTATCCATGCATGTTGATATGGAAAAGTATCTATTCATCTGTGAGTATTTCAGGGCCATTTTATTATGCTTGAGAATAAGCTACATTCTTTCTATTTTGCGATGAAATGTTTCATGTAGTATTTACAGAGTTCAAGCAGATTTATATCAGTTTGTTATCATATGATTATATTAAATTTACAATCCTCAAAGATGGCATGAGTATTTCTCAATAAATGAAACTGAACAAGTGCGAAAAATATGCAAAGATGAATATAATTCCTCTCTACCTGTCTATTAAAACCTCTTACCTGGAGCAGCTTCTCCCTGTCTAATAAGGAATGTACCTTTCGGATAACCTGGTGATAACAACCATTCTTCTGAAGCATGCCGGCTCACTTTGCCAAAATACCAACTGAAATTAAAATATTGATATTTACAAAGACAATTTAAATTCAAATCATACTTTCATTTTTGTTTAATGTATATATATGCAAGTCTACAAGCAAAAAATCTTATAAAATGCTGAATTAGAAATAGAAAGCATATATGTTTTCCCCAGATATCTTTTTATAATTGTTCTTTTTAAGAGTTACCATACATAATAAAGAGTAAACATGCTTTGAGGAAAGTGTTATGTTTTACTTAAATCCTAGCTGTCTATCATAACATGAGTAAAGATATGATAATTTTTGTCTCAACAATCTTCAGTTATTTCTATATTTTAGTTTGACAAACCAGTATCTACACAATGCATATATAATATTTCTTCATGCATAGAATAATCTTAAGACTTTACATTTCTCTTGTAGAATCTGGGGTTTTTCATAATCTTTGAAATTGATAAATAGGGAATTATGAAATAAAACAGACAAATATGACAGTTTAAACTTTTAAAACCATTTCTTGTTAACCGTAAAACACAAAGATTAAATGCTGAAGAACAGTACAAAACATCAATTTAAAACCAAGATGTGTGGTACTTACAACTCTCAATGTAAACAAACACCCATGGTAATTCAATTTATTTCTTCTGGACGAAATTCAAGTTTTCCTATAGTTACCACTCAAGAAAATCTTAAAGATCATCGGCTGCTGGCAACAATCCCCTCATCAGTGAGAGAGTGCCAAAATGTTTTCCTTGATTTAAAGTGTGCCAAACATTTTATCAATTCAACAAAACTCTGTAAGACTTTGCCAAGCCATTAGAAAAAGGTGAGAGATGTGGTATAACTAGTGAATAATCCTCCTCCTATCAGTATTAATCAATTTTCTAAATTCTGACAGGAAATTAAGTTTTTAGATCATAAATGAAATATAATAAAATGAGATGCACCTTAGTAAGACATCAACCCCTGACAGGAAAGATAATACATTTGTAGTTCTTTCACATGAATAAAATTGAGAAAGGAAATGGGGAATGTGTCTAAGAGACAACAACCTGACCATAAAGCAGACAACAGTTAAAGGCCACCAATTGGTCTTCAATGTAGCTAGAAACTCCTGCACCGGGAGGCGTCCTTCAGCTGGCCCCTAAACAAATATGTATACTAGAGTTCAGTGATAATGGATGTCATACAAAATTGAAAATATGACTGAAAGGAGCTAAGACTCCATGAGGCAGCAACCAAATGACAGAAACAACCAAAAGACAAACTCGACATTCAGTGAACACAATTGATCAATGAAAATTACACAAACTAAAATTTGAAGTTCTAAACTTGGCAATAAAAAAGTCGTACTGAATGGGTCAATATCCACTTCCAAACTGACACCTGCCTGTTGAACTGACATGTTCTATAATGATTTTCAGAACTTAGAGCCACTGGAAAAAAGGACTTGTGTAAATATCATTTGTTTTTAATGAAGACAGCTATTTACAATGCCACAGAACTCTTAAAATCCTCTTATCAACACTATGCTGTAAAGCTATAAAAGTTCTAGCAAAAGTTTACCTTTAGTAGGCTTTACTTTTTCAGGTAAACAGATACATATACATGTAACAGCCTTAAAATGAACCTTTATAAGTAATAACTTTGATGAAAGGGTATTTAACGGTAATTAGATTTGCTGTTTACAGTCATTTTTCTTTATGTCACTTTTTTAACATGAACAGTTTGCCTAAGGTCTGTTTTGTCACACATTTAAAAAAAAAAGAAGAAAAGTCATGTCGGAAAACAATCACTATTTTGGAGCACTGCACAAGCTGAATTTATAATATACCATAATTTTTTGGGGTACAATATTACAATTATAAATCATCGGTATCAAAATAAAACCAATGATTGTTTCCTGACAAAAAAATGTGGTCCATGATGTATTCGGATGGCCTGCTGTCATGAATTGTTCACTAGTCTAAAGCAGATGCTTCATGCTAATTTATATAAATTGCAGTGACACCATACACCAGTACCTGTCAGCATGGTACCTCACTCAAATTGTAGAAAAGACAACTGTCACCAAGGTTCACTCGAGAGCACTGTTAGATAAGGGGGAGCTAACTCTTTTGTGCTGGAACCAAGGGACAGGGGGTCAGTCTATCGCTAGACTTAATGTTCTGATAGGCATAGCTAAAACGCAAGGAAGGTTTTCATAATTTAATTACTGTAATAATTTAAACGAATGATGATAACAAATCAATTAGTAAACAATTCTAAATAATAATAATAATCTAATTAAAGTACAAAGTATCAAATCTAAATATCAAATCCAAAGTAAAACTATTTCTCTTTAAAATGTAAAATATAAAATAAATGCCAAAATGACTAAATCATAAAATATACTTAATCTCAAATTCAAAAATGCAAAGTCTCAAAATAAAAGGATTCTCAAAAGTCTTCCAAAGTTAAATAATGAGTCAAGAGATAAATTTTATCTCACACTACACAGTCAACTGGTAGACTGGTAGACAGTCTTATAGGGCCAGTATAATGACGTGAGTAGTGTGAGGTTACGCTTCCGAAACACTGACTGCTTATAAATCTTAAAATTCCCAAAAATAAAAGGTGAGTCAAAAATACATTTTTGTCTAAACACTACAAAGTCAACTAGTAGACTGGTCGACAGTCCTACAGTACCAGTATAATAGACTTTAGTAGTGAAAGGTTAGGTTTCCGAAAGGTGACTGATTTTCCTAAATTTTACAACGCTATTTATATTAAAACCAAATATAAATCAATATGACTCGACATGTAAATATTACTCTCATTAACAAAAAATAGACATTAATTAACAAAGCATAATCCTATATTGTTTTGATAAAACTTTGATAAAAAAAACATAACAATTTCCAAGTGACATATGCTTATTACAATTAGTCTTTCAAAATTAAGTGCTTTGAGCAAACTGTGACATTTCGAGTACTAATGCCACAGCATAGGTAAAATTAATTAAACCAATTAATTACAATTTTTACAAAATACAAACTTAAAATTTACTTTCTTAAAATAAAACATGTTTTTTACCCAAAATAACTCTTACACAAATATAAGCCAAATAACACACCATGACACAACTAACAAACTTTTACAGTTTTGATTTAATCCCAACTTCAATGTTGAGATTTATAAATTCCAAGTCATAGTCTTTGATTATTAACTTATAAAACTCAACATAGATTAACAAGGACCATATCGTCGCTGTTATGCAAAAACCTCGTATCTAAGGTTTTGATAATTTTACACCAGGCAGTAAAAACTGAAATCTTTTAATCCGATTTTTTAGAATTAAATATGTATGTTCCACTGTATGCGACAATAACTGATCTTCTAACCAATCAATTACCAAGACGAGCAAATATTTCTGCACCTATGTTGTTTTTTCAAAGCTTTTCATTATTTCAAAGCTATATTAGCTTTGAGAACCTAAAATTGTACCTGTTATAATGTCAGCTGCCGTGCCATGTGTTTTTCTTTTGAGATACGATATTTTCGCACAAGAAAATGTCTCACCAATCCGACTTCACTTTTTCGTCACATGTCAGAACTCAAGTTAATGATTGGTTAGAAGATCAGATATTTTCGCATACAGTGGATCATACATATTTAATCCTAAATAATCGATAAAAAGATTTCCGCAAAAAATTGAGATACAAGGTTTTTGCATAACAGCGACGATATAAAGACCTTGATAATATGAACTCCTTCCGTAATATAGAAGGGGGCAACAGGATACCTTATTTGTATAATAGCAAATTAGGCAAAAATTTATTAGTATACTTCTTATTTATCTGTACACAGTAGGATAAAAGACTGTGGCCTTGTACCAAGTGCAAGTACTTAATTTCTGATTTTAATGATTTTAAATTTGAATTTGATGACAACTTCCAAGAGCACAAGATCGTCAATTCAAATTTAATAAAACATGCACCATTCAAATCAAGACCCAATCAAAGTGAAATATTAATACATTAATAAAACCATGTGTGACTTTTATTCAGTATTAAAATCAATGAAATTCCTTTACCTGTTTATTAAAATGTACCTACACCTGTGCAGAGATAAAGATCGGAATGTTAATTAGGTACAAGGAAAGGTAATAAGTACACTATGTAAAGGAAAGGGCACCTGTTCCTCTTTACCATTAACAACTCTATGTACGGCAGCCGATTGTTTGATCAACAGGAAGCCACCATTTCTTATCAATGTAAAAAGTTATATTTGGGACTATTAAAAGAGAAGAGAATTACCTTAATCTTTTATTATAAGAAAGAGTTGATTTCAATTTGATAATTATCGTATTTTACAGGTCCTTTTCAAGAAAGTTGAAGATTAGCAAACTTTGACACCACGTGACAATGACAGAGGTAATCTGAATGTATTGCCCGACTGGATACTTCCAGGTGACACAATAATACATAATAGCCACTGTTCAGTATTTTTCTCACTTTTAACATATACCCTTTGATTAATGATAATAATCCCTTTAAAATATGACATGATGTGGGCCAAAATAACTGTTGTTCATCTTCACTCCAATTAAAAAAGTATTTATTGATAGCCTAAGCATTCAACGCTCTAGATCTTGACACATTATGTTATAGATCTCACTATAAGATGTCTTGTAACGTTGCTTGTAAATTTGAAAGTTTGTGTGTGACAATGGTGACCATCCTAGTCTAGAGTTAATATTCTGATATAAAAAATATTTTACTCTAAACAAATCATAGTGGAACGTAAACAAAACAAGTTATCTGGGCCTTTTATAGCTGACTATGCGGTATGGGCTTTGCTCATTGTTGAAGTCCCCAAGGTGACCTATAATTGTTAATGTCTGTGTCATTTTGGTCTTCTTGTGGACAGTTGTCTCATTAGCAATCATACCACATCTTCTTTTTTATAAAGTGTAATCAATATCTGAACATACTTTACAGGGACCTACAAGAATTTACATTTATAAAAATGTATATACCTTTTAGCATACTTGCAAAATATCCTCTGGTGCATTCTACTTGGGCACAACAATGATTTCAAGTATTATTAATTACATTTAAAGCATGCCTGACACCGCTGGAGTGACCCCTTTAGCTTTTTAAATACAAATGAGTACAAAAAAAATATAAAAGGTTACCAACCCAAGTTTTTTACCCTTCAACTCAACACAGATTACCTAACCTCATTTGCAGGCCATCTAGGTGTTTTTAGGTTACATCAATGTATATGTACCAAGGACACGAAGTATCACTTTTACACCTAAAACTCTCAAAAGTTGTTAGCCTGACCCAATTTGCTTGACACTTTCTGAGACAGATGGACAAAGTGATATACTCCTCCTTGTTTCATAAACTGTACCTCTCTGAACTTCCAATGGAGCATTACAAATGAAGGACGCCTCCGGGTGCGGGAATTTCTCGCTACATTAAAGACCTGTTGGTGAACTTCTCAGTTCTGCTGGGTTTTTTTCTTGTTTTTTTTTCTATGGTCTGGTTGTTGCCTCTTTGACACATTCCCCATTTCCATTCTCAATTTTAGATGAATACTTAGCATGCTAAGTACAACAAGAAAAACTATTGTGACAGATTTGTCTCTCTTGCTGCAAAAATATCTGATTGGTCTTTTTGATACAATTTGTTACACCCAAACTCTGACATACAAGTGTCAACTTATTTTCTGCTTCAAGTGATTTTACCTTACCATAACTAAATGTCACCTCCTACTTATATGTTTTTGTTGCAACTCAACGGTTGGGTCAGCTCTTCATAAAACTACAACTGACCATGCCACTTGCAAGAGAACTGATTAACACATACATATTTTTGCTTGTTAGACAAAACAAAACTATAATTAAAGGCATCATAATAAACTTACTCATATGTTCTAAGATATTGTTCTTGTGGCGTCAAAGGTGCCAATGGCTTTGGAGGTGAAAAGTGGGTCGTCCCTTGGTTAAAACTTCCCGAATGATTTAAGTTCCACGTTTCTACGTCATCCTCTTCAAGAGTGTCACTTAAACTTAGGAGAACAAAATTATCCTGAAAGTCGTTAATCCCACCTGCGGGAATCTTTGTGTCTTTTCTACACATAGGGCACGGAAAATGTCCTGGTCGCTCACCTGGATGTCTACGAACATAGTCTTTGAGGCATGCTTCACAGAAACTGTGCAAACATGGTAATGCCTTTGGTCTAATAAATGGTTCTAAGCATATCTTACAGGACAAAAATTCCTCTTGTAGTTTTTCTCTCAGGCTACTTCGATTTGTGTGCCGGGCCATGGTTAGCCATTCTGAAAAATATAATACAAAGCTCTTACAAGAAAATATAACTACATGTATTAAGATATCTTCACTCAGATGTACAGTACCATATAATTGTAATTATACTACATTGTATAACCATGACAATTCTTAACTGGTTGCAAAAAGCAAAAAGTTTGCATTTTTAGAAAAATAATCATCTATTTACCTTGCCCATCCTGGGCTGACAGCATCATCATCTACCGAACCAATGTCCTTGAATTTTATATCTTAACCTACATGTATTTGGCAAGGCAAACTAATATTATCACCGTAATTTAAAATACGAAATTAAGTGAAGAATTATTTACGATGCATGTACCTAACATAAAATTAATAGCTATCAAAATACTAAACATTTTTCACATGGCAAACCATCAAATTCCACTTGTATCTTTCCTGAACAATTCATAATTTGGGAGGATAAAACATCTTGAAGAATAAGATGTGGTTTTTACATACTTGAGGAAATTGGCAGTGTATAATCAAGTATTGTTCATTCATAATGTAGCTACAGCAAAACATATCCGTATGCATTTTCTATAATATGTAATTTGAAAAGCTTACAATTTTTTGGAAGATTTTTATGTGTTTTCCCTCATTTTAAACAGCTTTTTCATTTATTTGCTGCATGATGTTCATACAATAAGCAAATTTTACATTGTAATTTGTGCTCAGAATATTTCTAGACAGGAAAATTTCCTCCAGCTTAATCATGTTAATGGTAGATTAAAAGGGGGTCATTTTTGCATCATAAACAAGCAAGAAGTAACATTAATGCGAAGGATTAAGAGTTCACAAAATGATTTAAACATGGGAAATTTTAATAGCCATATGCCTATGGGTGAACCTCCATATTTTTTATTCGTAGTACTATATATGCCCTTACTGTTTACACCAAAGAGTACTTCAAAACCGCAATATTATTTATGATTAGTCCTGAAGCCTCTTCTAACTATTAACTTGGGGATCAAAGACCACAATAAATCTAAGAACAGACATGTATATATTATCTGGACAAATTATAGTGTGTGTCTAAAGGTTATAAAATAACCATTATTACCATCATTATTTTCTCAAAACGTTTTTGAGGTCGGTAAACTTTACAATTACTACAAATAAGGGTGACGAAGTGTGTGACAGCAACCCAACAATTAACTAAACTAAATAACTGTATTTTACTCATCACTTCTCTCTGCAACCTTTTTTTGTGACAAAAAAACAGAGTTCCTTGAACCATGTCACTAGGAATTAAAAAAAGGTTTTTTTTTCTTCATCTCTCAAAAATAACATCAAAGTGTCAAAATTGTTTCTATTATTAAATACAAACTTGAATCAATTCCTAAGCAGAATATAATCTCCCAATGTAGGACTATTAATCATACAACTAAAGTTCAGTGTTTACACAAACAATCAAAACCATACAGCCTGTCCTATATAATCATCCATGGAAATTGCATATCAAATCAATTTCCTGTATAATAAAAACTTTCACAAATCCCACAGTGGTGTTTACATGCAACTTTAATGGGCTAATTTGCAAACAATTTATCATCCCACCAAACAGACCAGAGTCAACATTCAACATTTAATTTCTGATTTTACAACAATAACGTTCAAATTGGTCTTTTCCTCTCTTTTGCAAACAAAATTACAAAGGTAAAAAAAATCGGCAATTTTTTCCCCCCTAACTATAGGGACAACAATCAGCTCCGTTTAAACATCTGTTTTGCTCATTGATAATTTTGCACAATAAGAGATAATAGAAAATGTCAACAGTCTACCACCTGCACGTACAATTTACCACTTAACACTTTTTAAAGAGCTGCAGAAAAAAGGAAATCTGACAGTTCAAAGCCTTTGCTTCACTGTGTAGGTTTGGATGGATGGATGACTGTTGAGTTCATTAGGTCCAGTTTTTTCATTCTTCGCCTTCATTTATTTTCAACACATCCAGAAGCAATTATAAAAGTTTTGTATCAAAAGTTAAGATGAAAAAATATTATCAAACTTTTTAACACATCTATTTCCAGCACTTTGTTATATGGAGGTGGTCATTCAAGGCAATTCATTTTTAAAGAGTATCTACAATCGAACACCTTCAACTATGGCACGCTGCCGTTAGAGCTTTGTATTGAAAAAAAAATAATGGCTAGACTAGCAGTAGCTTTGGTCTTATCCCATTATAAATATAAATAAGCATTTTCTAAAGAAAGTTAAAGATATCAAGAACTGAAAGCCTTAAAAACAACATTTCAAACAACCAGTCTACACATTTTTCAATTTTTCAAAATGCAGCAAAAATTCTGAAGTTCTTTACAGTCAATCTGCAATATTTACACCTTCTATTCCTGGAGCTTCCTAAATTGTTGCCAATTTTTAAGAATAAACTTCCCCTTTCGACCCCCACTGTTATATGTATAATCCTAGTGCATTAATCCAAGGATGCATCTGTTAACCCTCCAGAAACTGTTCTAGCTATTTTTGTCTGACCTGTTTATTAACCCAATATAAGAAGTACTACAACAAAAACAGATTATCGCTTTGGCTCCAGTTTCTATTATTTCTAAACCTCTGGATTTTCTGTCTTCTTTGATCTCTCTCACAGTGTGGGATAAACACAGGATGTCGGAATTTTAACCAATTAGAAAAGAAGATTTTTTCTTGTTTTTTGTATGATTGTTCAATCATTTAATGTTTCTCTACTCAAGCAGAAATGTTTTTTTATATACATTTTCAATGAAAATTGATCAGCAGCAAATATTACATCCATATAAAACACAAGTGTTCTCTAGACTGCTTATCAAGTGCTGAACTTTGAACTTTGTTATAAAAAAAAAGCACCATATTTTCATGCACTATATACAACCCACAAGGTATGGTCAGCCTACAGGATATTAATCTAGTCTTTACACATTATGAGTGGGGATACACAAGAGGGAGTCCTGGGGGTTGGAACACCCCTTTTTTTAGGCTTATTGTTTTTAAATGGGGTCATATTGTTGGAACACCCTTTAAAAATGTCTGGATCCAACCAGGCATTATTCATGAATATTGGGATTCCCTGCAGTTAACCAGTGAAAGGCAATTTTGAATATTTTCTCCTTGATTCTAGGCTATAAGAAGAAAACACAGCAAATCGAAATTTGGTTAAAAAGGAAGCCTTACGCATGCTACCATTAGATTATAGAGGCAATATATATCATAAAGCACAATAAAAAGAAAGATCCAGGATATTGACAAAATGTATAATACCAGAAAACATTTCTACCAATCTGTAGAGAATACATGTATGATTTTTTTGTCCTAAAATATATATATGTATAGATGCATCATACCTGCAGATGTTTTCTTATGTTTCTTTTTTATTTTAGGCATAGTTGACGATTCACCTAATTTTTTAAACTGAACATTTGACATACTGTTAGAAATCCAACACATATCCGCATTCTCATTTTTGCACGGAGGAAATACGAACTCTATGCTCCCTGTCGATTTACACTTCTCACTGAATAGTCCTTTCACATGTTTAATAAGTTTTTGGCCATTCTTCTTCTCCATTGAGTTTTGACGTTAATCCCAAATTAATTCTTTAACATAACACAACGCTTTAATCGTTTCCACTTCATGATTTTTACCTATTGGTTAAATTACTTCAATCCTTCTTATCCCAACGGAAAGAAGTTAAAATACACTGTTATTTTTCTCCTTTAAAAAAATATTTCTATCCCGACTTATTCTGACTTTGCATTTTTAATCCTATGCAATTCATAACTATTGGTAAGGACAGACCTCTTATCCACGTCCATTTACTAATCGAAAAACATATACTGATTAAAATGTAGTTCCTTTGGAGGTTTTAAATGTCTAGCCTTTGTACAAGTTTGTAGATTAATGTCCCTTTTGACATGTGTTTCAGACTAACAAGCTAAATTTTCCCTTGACATGCAATCATCTATTTGTTCACATTTGTTCATTTATATTCGACCTTAAGGTGTAAAATCCATTTCGATTGAAAATATTGCATATAGTGCATACTCATATGAAAAATACGATTTTGGAAAAAAACTTTTTGATTAAAATAACTGATCAAATCCTCCCAAATGAATCAAACGAAAAATTGATCACTTTTAAATCCAAGTTTCGACTTTCGTCTAATCACTGTTGTACATCAGTATATTTACCACATCTTTTGAACATCCAAACTTCAAACAGAGCACCAGTATCTAAGTGCATTACCTGATTATAACGATTTCCTCTTGTTAATGGCAAATCACACTTTAATTGTTTAGGATGAGAGTTTTTTGGCACAGAGTAGAATAGATCCAATTAAAATTCCTACATGCAACAAAAAGTCAAAGATACATTATAGTTGTGGTGAAAAAAGAAGATACATAGAACACAAGCACTTAACCATGATCGGCACAGAACTTTTTCACACAATATCTTCCCATTCTTCACTACAGAAAATTGAAAAGGACCTAAAACAGAGACACAAAAGATGCCTGCCACAAAGGGAAGCAGACGACAGAATGCCTACACACAGAAACAATCAGAGAACTTCCTGCCACAACAGACTCAAGATAATCATCATCATCTATAGCAGGAGCATCTTTATTTTTTTACTGAGGTTCACCATGGGGGAAATAACAAGTGGTTGACCTTTAGCAGGTGTGAGGGCACTTGAAGGAACTGTTATATTTCTAGTGTAGATTACATTAAATGGTGTTAATGATTATTTTTTCTACTATATTTTCCAAACTTGTAAAAACTACCAGGTGCATGGTATTTTGAAAGAAATTTCATCACATAATTTGTATTTCATCAGACACTGTCAGAATAAAACAAAAAAACACAAGAAACTCAAGTGCATATGTACTAAAGCACAACTAAATCAGAACATGCAATTCAAATTGCAGAGTTCTTAACTAAGGAGACACAAATGATTATCTCATGTAAACAAATGCACTAGATGAGGCCTAAAATAAAATATTGTTTGTTTCCCCAATCCTGACCGAACCTGCAAAAACGGTGCTACTCATAAAATTTTATTGTCCAAACTTAGTCAAATATTATTTTATTCGTTTCCAATTTTCATGCTGACCAGATCAACCAGCATGGTTCCAGCTTTTAGGAAAAATAAAATTATTTCCCTACCTACCTACCCACACCTGGCTTGGCAGGGTCGGGATTGGAGAAACAAACAATATATTAATTTAGGCCTGAGGCCTGTTTATTAATGTTGGCAGTGCAGTCAACATTGACTATACATTAATGTTGAAGTTCAACTTGTTACATGAATGAAGGACAATTCTGATTATCATCACATGTACAGTCACTATTCTATTATGGCATTGAAATTGATTGTTCAAATATTGTTGTTCCTGTTAATATTAAAATAATTAAACTTCAATTTTTTTTTTAAATTAACTAGAGGTTATGATACATGTAAAAATTATGTATATTCGAAAACCTTTCTGAAAACAATTCCAGAACATCCAACATGAGACTATACCACTTTTAATGCTAGTTCTAACCAATAACATTTGACTACGGCAAAAAGTTAATATAAGATACTTTCTGGTTAAAATCAAATCTTTTACTCTGCTGGGTTTCAGCATAAGGGGTCATACCAGATTTTTGTTTGTTACCCATATGTCAATATTGTTTCTAATACCAAATACTAATACTACATGTACATGGTCAATTTTAACTTTTTTCATATCCTACAAACGTGTCATTTGAGACATAAAAGAGTACTCATGAGTTATTTCAAAAATTCAATGTGCTGAAATTAGTACCGTAAAGTATTTCTTTCAAGACAGTTCATTTGATAGTGCGCAACTAAATTACATTTATTATAGTTGACTAAAATAATTTAAATTATATCATATACAAAAGTATATCTATACTAAAAATATAATAGAGTTTTAATAATTTGCAAGTATAAGAATGGATTTATGTAATATCTATATAGAAATTGAAGGTATGTTTCAAACAGAAAATGTTGCCAATCTGGCACTTTTAATTAACCTAAATGTAAGTCTGTATATTGTTCATTGACCTTGAACCAAAATCTATATTTAATTTGGTAAATTTTCTAACCAGATCCCTTCAATGTTCTGTGCCTAACTAACATGTGTTACAAAAAGTCGTATAAAATTACTACATGCTCACTATGCATTCACGGTTAGTTCAATCTGTACATTCATGTAATCTCAACCAAACTGTGTATAATATTTATAAGTTGGAAGTGTTCAATTCAAAACCCGATTTAAACTCTGTCTTAGATAATTTCATACCATATTTAGGCAGAAATTAAAACAGACTGTTGATATAAAGTCTAAATATTTTAAAGATTGGACCTAATCATCGATATAAGAAGACGTGATATGAGCGCAAATGAGAAATCTCTCCATCCAAGTCACAATTTGTAAAAGAAAACCCATTATAGGTCTAAGTTTGACATGAAGCCTTGATATGACACCAAAAGCTAAAGAGGGCCTGTTGATATAAAGTCTAAATATTTTAAAGATTGGACCTAATCATCGATATAAGAAGACGTAATATGAGCGCAAATGAGAAATCTCTCCATCCAAGTCACAATTTGTAAAAGAAAACCCATTATAGGTCTAAGTTCGACATGAAGCCTTGATATGACACCAAAAGCTAAAGAGGGCCCCAAAAATTACAAGTGTAAAACGAATCAAACCTGAAAACCAAAAGTCTGATCTATATAAAAAACGAGAAATGTATAAATATAGAGTTCAAAGACTGGACAACACAAACCTAACCAACAACCAGACACCAAATACAAATGTTTAATGATTAACATCTCAAATGTAAGACAGAATAATGCATCAATTTTTTTTATTTAATCTTGTGTCAGCACTGAAATTTCATCCAGCTATCCACTTTTTATTTCAACCCTATCCATTAATTCTAAGTTTACTGAAATAGTATCCTCTCTTCAACCATATCTCTTCCAATATAAAATTACAGTGACCCTGACATGCTGATCTCTAATCTATAGGAAAATGTCAGAAATCTCCAAAAGCCAATGACAGCTTAATGGTCAATAATGACCTTCCTGTTGGGAATAAAAATTCCAAAGCCAATGGTCAATTCATTTAAATTGGTCACTTCCTTCACTGACCACTGGGAGTTAATGAGAAAAGCATTCTGGCCTTTAGTGCTATATATACTAATTCATATGGCTTTTATTTGTTTGTTTTGATGCAACTGATGTTGCACTAATTGGAAGCATATGCAAGATTATAGTATCTGAAGATGAAAACATGGTTTAATGCATATGGTAGAATTCCTAACAAATGTGGATTTGTATGAATGAAATACATTCCAACATCAGATACAAATGTGTGAGCTCTAAAAAGAGCCATTCTGGGTCTGATTAAAACATCTCTAAAATGTACATGTAAAACTACTGAAGTATGTACTATATTTACAGTTCTTTATAATTAAGTTTTCTCGTTAGAAAAGGAAAAACTCATATAATTTTAAACCTTACAAGTAAAGATTTTTAAAAGGACTTATGATAAATGAAAAGACTCTAATCATGATGATTCAAAGTAACCAATAGGATGTAAGGAAGAGGGAATTTCACTCAAGGTAAAAAAGCGAAAATAGGAAGAAAAAAAGAACAGAAAGAAAAACATTCAACTTTAAAAAAAGCATGTATACAATAGAGAACCTCCTGTCACAAATTGGAAAGACCACATTCTCAATCAAAAGTGTACCCACGCAAAAGTCCAATTCCAGAACTAGAAGCAATTTTGAATAAAATTTGATTTTGAAGATTGACCTCAGAACATGAAATATACAATAAGTAAGACAGTCCAAACTGACCAAACAATTCAATTTGATATTTTAACTTTATATGAAATTAAGTGCTATTTGAGGATGTGCAAATTTTTTGGGGGTAATACTACATGGCATGTGGATGATGTTCAAATGAATGTACCCTGGTAAGTTATGGTTTTATTTTGCTTTCCAGATTCAGAAACAACAATAAATTAACCAAGAAAATGTGGAACCAAGAAAATGTGGAACCACGAAAATAAGGTGTTAAGTTGTTGAATAGAAAGGACTGATCGCAAAATAAACTAAATTCATGACAATAAGTTAGTAAACAATGAAAAAAAATTAAAAAATTGCAAAACATATGAAATTTGGTAGCTATACATACACATACACAAAATGACCTACATTTGTACAGGTTTGTATCCCAAATTTTACAAATTCTATGAAAGAATGTCTGATTGAACATTTAGGTAAAAATTTAAAGTCTGATTACATCAAAGAATCTTAAAAGCAAGGTTCAGCCTTCGATTAAACAACTGAACAAGCAGAGCACAAATGGTTTTATTTTAAATTCATGGTCAGTGATCGTCAAAAGAAAGGTGTAATATAGTGTCATAAAATCTAAGAGATAAAACAACAACAAAGACCCTTTCAAGTCCTCTGAAACAGTATCCAGTCCCCTTTCAAATAGTATAATCTTTTACCCAGGTTCTTTAATTAGTGAAGATTTACTGGTTTCGTTCTTCTTTAAATAATTTTCAAAATATTTGATTTTTAAGTTTATTTCTGTGCTCTTCATATAATAATAAGAAGTTTGAATCGTAATATAATTAAACATTGAATTAAGTTCAGTTATCAATTGGTTATAGATGTATAATAGTAATGGCTATATTTTCTTCAAATATAAATCCAAGATTTTTTTGTTCTAATTAAATTCTCTCATATTTAACATTTGGTCAACTACATATTCAATCTGACCATTTTTTTTAATTTAGAAAAAAAAACTTACTTGAACTAAATTTCTTTTTGATGAAATGTACCAATCCACTTGCACATTTCATTTTCATTCTAATAGACATGTACTATGCACCAAAAAAATACCCCAAATAAATCAAATTCAGAATTGTATCCCTCTCTATACATGAAATAAACCAGGTGAGAACTGAAGCTCTAATTGTTTGTTTGACAATCAGTTCCTACTTTTGAATTAAATATTCATTGACTGATAGGCCTCCCCCAGAGTGTTTACAAGGCACTTCCTGTGTCAATTTCGTGAGTCTAGTTAATTAGTATTAGTTTATAATCCACCTGGGATAATTAGTTGCACCTTTCTGAGATTAAAGGAAATGGGATTAAAATTAATAATGTTTAGGAAAACATCTCTATCCTTTTAAGGGTCTGTACTTCAAAAAGATCAAAAGAAACACTAAAACTTCAAAACTGCCTCCTTAAAAAAAGTTAAATTTCAAGGTCCCATGAAATTTGTCGCTACACAAATTTAGCAAATTTTGTTTTAAATCTAATAAAGGTATTACTAAATGCTGATCGTTGTCACCTTGTGTCAAACAAAAATCAACGAGAATATTTATAAACGGATTTTAAAGCACCTGAATAAACTAAACTCAGGCTTTCCTATATTTTTACATGCATGTTTGCATCAAGTATGTCAAGCAAGTTAAATTAAAAAAATGATTTTATCATGATCTAATTGTTTACTAGCATATCAACAATTATTTCAAATTTATTGTCAATTGATTGGAAATAACTGAATAATTTGTTTAAATGTCAATAGATAGATAGATAGATAGTTTATTAACGTCTCACCATTAATATACACAATACAGTATTTACATATATCATAAAAACATAAATATATATTAATGCCATTCTTAAAAGAATTATGAGAGACAAAAAGTAAAATTTCATAAATGAATATAAAAAGGACTTTATAAAACTATGTATATGTACTGTTAAAATTTCTAAAAACTTTAAATAACTTTAGTCTAAAATATTTTTTTTTATCGATATAAAAAACGTCTCCTTCTGTCTAAAATAGATTTGCAGGTTTTGGCACATTTGTAAATAACATTAACGTTTTGACATCCCAACACAAAAGACAGTTTATCACGGTTTGTTAACATATTAAAGTTCTCATCTACACTGTTTATATATTCAAAAAGTTCGTTCCTTAAATCGTCATACAGCGGACATTCAATTAGTACATGTTCCTCAGTTTCAGTTTTACTTTCACACATAAAGCAAGTCCGTTCATGCATTGGTAAATGTTCGAAGCGCCCGGTTTCGATTCGTATGGGTGCAACCCCACATCTGAATTGCGAATATGCTCTACGTTGAGCAGGAGATAAAAGTGTTTTTAAATAAAGTTCACAACTAATTTCGGTTTTAAATGTTCTATATGTCCTTAATTTGTTACAACCACCATCCATACGTCTTGCAGAAACTCTATGGAGATCTTCCGTCCACTTAGTTTTAAAATCGGTTAAAAGTTTATCTTCTATTTTGGCTAACACCGTAGTTTTGTGAATGTTCGTGTCATTATACCAGTCACCAATATTACACAATTCAAACTGCTGATAAAGTCTATAATTTGAATTTTTACATGCTTTATACCGCCTAAAACTATGTTCCGCCCAGTTATGGATTCTTTTATTAAGTCGATCAGTGTTCATATACCTTAAACGATTCCAATGATTGATAACAGTTCGCCACTGCCTTACACAAGGTGGTTTCCAGGCTGAATCTCCATTCACTGCTACATTAGGTGTATACCGTCCGACTCCCATATAAAAACGAATTGCCTTATTTTGTATCGAATTTATACATGAAAATGTTCTATCTCCCCACACTGCCGCTCCGTAGCTAATTGTACTCCAAACAATCGAGTCATATAATTTTGTGAAAGAATCAAACGGTAGTCCTCCAAAATATTTATATTTAGATATCACTAGTCCCAAGGCACGGTTGGCTGATGCTGCTACGTGTTTCGCCATAATTTGATAGTCCAAATGCTCTGTTAACACTAAACCTAGGTATGTATATTTCTCCACCACATGTATGTCAAGGTGGCCACATTTAAAACTGTTTATTGTCCTTGGGGTCGAATTTGGTCGGAAATGAACAACGTTTGACTTGTTATGATTTATTGTCATCTTATTCTCCGCACACCAGAGCTGAAGTCCATCTAACAAAACCTGTAAGTCTGATTCCGAGCCAGCTAACAATACAAGGTCGTCAGCGTACAGTAGAATCGACACCTTTTCCTCGTCAATGTTTATTCCAGCATTTAATGAACATATATACGTAACAAGACCATTCACATACACATTAAAAAGTAATGGTGAAAGCAAACAACCTTGTTTTAGACCACACTGAACATTGAACCAGTCCGTTAATTGTCCATTTATCCGAACACAACACTCTACTGACTTATATAACGACACGATAGCATTATACATATTCCCGCATATTCCAATATCAAGCAATTTCTGACATAACAAATTACGGTCTATCCCATCATACGCCTTTCGGAAGTCTATAAAAGCTGTGAAAGTCGACAAACGTTTGAGTTTTCTTGTTTCAATAATTGACGATAATGACTTTATATGATCGATTGTACTCCGTCCCTTCCGGAAACCATTTTGACAATCATCTAAAATATTATTTTCCTCCTCCCATTCGAGCAATCGGTTATTCAATATATGACAGTACAGCTTGTAGCAAACAGGAACAAGTGTTAAACCGCGGTAACACATTGGGTCTTTTGGATTCGACGTCGACGACTTAGGTATTGGATTAATAATTCCTTTCCGCCAGATAGTTGGAATTGTACCACTGAAGAAACATTTATTAAACAAACTCAGTAGGAAGTTCAACAAACACGGATTCTTGAGGACTTCCGATGGGATTTCATCTACACCAACAGCTTTGTTAACTTTCAAACTGATCACTGCTCGTTTAACTTCCTCATGAGTAATGTCATAATTCATCGTAGCACCATTATCTGTACTTGTGTCCGTTGGAAGTTTATCAATACTACCTTCTGGGTTCAACAAACTACAGAAAGATCGTTTCCATTCATTCAGTACAGAGTCTCGATCATGTGAAATACTACCATCCGGTAGTTGCACAGACATAGGTATAGCTTTCCTCCTCTCTTCGCCTACTCCGACCCGTCCGATCTTTTTCCAAAATTCTGTTTGATTTGTTGATTCCAAATTGTCAATTTCATTTAATTGGTCTCTCCAGTAACGTCGTTTCGAACGTTGTGTTTCACGGTCGAACAATTTCCGTTTACATATGAATTCTTGTCTACATTGACGTTTCCTAGTATCGGATTCACTTTTCAGCATCTCCTTCTCCATAGCGCATACATCATTCCATAAATTTGTGAGATGATCCGACCACCACGGTTTTTTCATCCGACGTTTTTTATTATTCGAGCTTAATGACACTTTAATAACTTTGTAATCCATCTTTTCCAACATTTCGTTTTTCAAAAGATCCACAAAATTTTGGTAAACTATATCCAAGTTATTTTGGTTGACATTATTTAATTCCAAGGATAAAATTAACTCTTCAATATCACGTAAATGATCCGCTAAGAACGAGTTTGGAATATTTTTCAAATTAAACTTATTATATTCACTATTATTTCCATTATCATTAGATGCTTCCGACACACATTTCTTTATATTTACATTCCACAAAAGCATCGAGTGATCAGGTTTTGACACTGATGGATCAACATACTCAAATATATCATGTTTTTCGATTAATTCCGACATAGTTATGACGTCACATTGCTCAAATATATCAAGTAATTCGTATGGAATAAGACAATAATCCACTACAGAAGATCCAAGCTGAGATATATAAGTATAATTATTTTTGACACCTTTTCTTCCATTTAAAATACAACAGTTCGAATTTATAAGATATTCGCATAATAATTCTCCATACGCATTTCGCTTAAAATCAACAACATTTCTTTCCGGTATCGTATCGACTCCTGCAATGTAATCATCCATATCTCCACAACGGCTATTGAAATCACCACACAAAAAGAAAATCGATTCATTTCCATACACATGAACTTGGCTCAATAACGAGTCATAAAAATCATTCGCATCTATGTTACGTGTAGTTCCAGTTGGCGGTAAATAACACACACACGCTCGGAAGCAATCTCGCCCGTCACTTTGTTGTATATGAATCCATAAAATTCCTTCAACTGATTTATCTAATATTTCGATGTTGTAGCGTGATGCAATGTCATCGCTTACTAGAAATCCGACACCTCCCGAACCTTTCTTCGCTCTTGCATGTAATTCTGTCCGGTTATGACCGAACCATTTGTAGCCATTTATACGGATTTCATGTTTTCCTGTCAGATGTGTTTCGGCGATCCCTATAATATCTAAATGTTCATTTTGAATACACATTTCGCGTAATTTATGACGATCATCAATGTCCGAAGTTGCCCATCCCTTCACATTCCAAAACCCGCAACGCCACTAATAATGCCGCCCATTTCTGAAACCGCCACGGCGAGTAGACTGCCTAAAATTATCGGTGTCTCTTGGTTCGTTTTCTCGTCGGTAACTGTCTCTTACGTTGCTTGATGTGTTTTGTTCATGTCGTCGTCCTCTTTGCTCGTACAGCTGTCGGCTTAGATCGGTCCTTTCTCTTGATTCGTTGTCATATCGTTTATTTTGGATTCTCGCTCCACGAATTTCTAATTTATCCTTGCCGATAGTATTAACAATATGACGGAGATTTGCATTGAGCATCCTTTCAGCCTTTGATAAGTCATTTTCAATAAATACTTCTCTATAATTCCTTGTTTCTCGGAGTGTTTTCTTTACCTCCATTACTTTACGCTTGTCCTGTGCGTTTTGGAACTTTACAATAACTAAACCCGGTTTACCCTCTCGAAAGCTCCTCTTGCGTTCTACAGAGTGTATGCTGATATTTTTCAATCTCAAACCGTCCTTTAACAGTCCGCTTACTTTGTTTAAAAGATTTTCATTTTCACTTTCTGCCAGGTTTCGAATGATAGCGTTGTTTCTTTTGTTGTTCTCTGTCTCAGCCTCGGGCCTGATCATAGGTTCTTGACAACAGTCTTTCAAACTTGATATTTCATTCTTTACACTCTGGAAGTCCTTATTTACGTCTACTTTTAACTGTTCTATGTCCTTTGTAACTTTACTCTCAAGATTTTGCAATTCTTTATGTACGATATTCCTTTCCTTCTTCATTGCGGTTTCAATTTTTCTATCAACAACTTTTTCAATAGTTTTTGCGAAATTACTTTCTAAACTGTCTATTCTTGTCGATAGGTGATCGCGTAAAGTATTCATCGAATCCGTTAAATTGCCTACCATGATCTTTAAATCATTGAGATCATTACTGTTTGTTTGTTTACTAACAACTTTAATAGTGTTCATGTTGCTTTTATTAGACGCCTTCCCTTGAACTCCAATACACTGATTGTCTTCTAGAGCGTGACGATTTTTGTCATCGAGCACACCTGGGCTATTTCTCTGTTTTTTAGTACCATTTTTATTATTACCATCAGACCTTCTACGTTTTGTTGTTTTTCTAGGTGTTATAGCGAAAGTATTAAAGTTACTTACAGGCCTTTCAGCGTGAATTTCAACCGGCACAGATACAATGTTACTAGCCATAACTGTCTGAACGTAACTATCCGCTGATTGTTTACTCATAGGATCCGACTCTGAATTAAGCATTTCCAACTGCTTTTCTCACCGAATTTTCACTAATTCACAAGATCAAAAGTAGATCAAACGTTACTTTTCACTTAAATGTCTTGTTATAATCCAGAAATATGTGAAAAATACAAAAATACTAGACCACAGAAATTTTGTACTTGTTTACTTGCACATGCGCAATTGTTATCAATCTAGGATGACCTGATTCCAGATTTATCAATTAGTGCATGTATGTAAAATATATATACATGTAAAAGATCACTTCAATACACTGTCAATCATGACTGTAACCTAATTCAAAGCTTTTTAATATTAAATTTGTGAGGAGTTTACAAAATTCTAATTTCTAAGACCAATTTTCAAAATTCAATTCAAACACTGGGTGGATACAGTCTGCACCAAAATCTTTTCAGTGTACTAGCCAAAACAATTTTCTTATGTGACTTATCAAACTTTTTCAATTTCTTACTAGACCCAATATAATAAATTAAGATAGTTTAGGGCATCAGAATAGTGGAGGTGCCAGGCAGATCCAGCCATTTTTAAAAGATGGGTTCCAAATATGCAACCATATGTGACATATGTCCCCATTTGAAAGCATTGATAGTAAAAGAATAGGCTCAAATAACAAAAGTTGTAGATACATTTAAAACTGTTGATGTACCACTTCATTGTGTATTACAGGCGCAGATCCAGAGGGGGGTCCGGGGGTTGGAACCCCCCTTTTTTTGACAATCAATGCATTTGAATGGGGACATGTAATTGGACCCCCCCCCCCCCCCCATTTAAAATGGCTGGATCCGCCCCTGTATTAAGTAATAGCTGTGCACCAACTTAATTTAAAAATGAACATTAATGTATAAAATTCAATAGAAGTCACATCAATTGTAATATTAGATAACTGTACTGCAGGAAGAGGTTTTAAAAGGATCTGAATGGCAAGCGGATATAGACTTTTTACTGATTTATTTAATTAATCTCTAACCATCAGATGGTTGAAATACACTGCAACCTGTTTAACCACTTACTCACCAGGACCAACAAACCTTTTTCCCACAGCATGCTTTGATTAAACTAAGAATATTAACTGTACAGTGTACATGCATATATATGTATGCCCCGACTCCAGTTTTCAATCTGACAATGGATTTATGATCTAATATATGCAGGGTTTGTTTTCAATAGATTTCACTGTACATTTATGTCCTGACACAAGAGTTCAATAGATTTATGATTATGCAGGGTTTGTTTTCAATTGATCTCACTGTACAACAATGCTGTAACTAGTACTCCACAAACAAGCAAGCTAACAGAGTTAATTAGCAGGAAGTTTTGACACTGATGATAACAGACATCTGTCTGCCATTGAACATTGTATGTACTGTTACTGAATGAAGCTTTTCCACCTTTATACATTTTTGTATTTACATGTAAAATGTACACTCTCCATGTTTTTTTGTTTTTGTTTGGACAAATAAACCATATCTTTGTGATTCTATAAACATGCTGAGCCTGAAAATATCAAGTCTATTATATTGATTTAACAGAAATCGAAAATACACAAAAAATTGTGCTTTACAATGTATGTTTAACATTCAAAAAGACTCTAATCAGGGTCAAATATCAAGCATTGAGGTATTCCCAGACTCCATATATTTCTTGTCAAGATTTAAATTTCAATTACATTCTGCTTCCAGATGTCTGACTCATTCGGTTTTTATCAATGTACATATGTACTTTTACAGTCTTCAAGCTTAACCACAAGTCCTACAGCATTTGCTTGTAAAATAGTTTTCAGACTTGTAAAATTCTTCTCTACAAGCCAACAGAATCCAACTTTCAAAAATATGTAGGGCTTCAGGGTTGTGGAATGTGGACTTGAAAAATAATCGTGAAATCGAAGGCTGCTTTTTAGTGCATTTATGGATATGGATTACAAATATGAATATAAATTTGACATGTGCCGACATACATGTACTTAAGTATTTGATATTTTTCAGTGAGAACATGTTCTTTTTTAAAAATGTTCCCCTCTTTTTTTAAATCCTAGCTGGAAGTTACACTGGCAGTATTCAACATCTTGAAACTGCAACCATATTACATAAATTTCAAAAATACAATCTAGAGGGCAAAGTTTCTATACACACTTTACTCTGCCCTGTCTCACTAAGATCCCTGATTATTCTGGAGGATCCAACAGTTCTAGACAGCAATTTTAATCTACATCATGTTTATACATATATACATGGAACAGGCTATTATTTGAACTTGGAATTATTTTTAATCCTGGAATTTGCTTGATTTCTTGTTATTGAATTTTTTTATAAATTCCATGTTTATTCTGTACTGAAATGTTCTGTGCCGCACACAACACTTTCTATTACAAAGAAAATATTATATTTTCAATAGAATGTACTGTGCCGGGCACAACACTATCTAACCAAAATACATTCAGATTGTATGGAAAATGTTATGAACCGCTCAAATGATCATAATACCAAATAAACATGGAATTTATTAAAAAATTTCAACACAAGAAATTATGAAAATTCCATAATTAAAATAATTCCAAGTTCAAATAATAGACTGTTATGTATTGATAGATTGATCATAGTAATTAGTACCCAAATTGTGTGTACATGCTCAGCCTCTTTTGATCCCTCCATAGAGACACATACTTTTCTATGCACTGCCTTACAATTTTATTAATATGTTATCATGGTTATAGAGAGAATTCCTAGTTTGAAGCATAGCTAAGAATTAATTGTTGCTAGAATCCAGGATTTCTAAAATATGTTTTACTATTTTTCTTTTAATTCTTGATAAATAATTGAAAATTAAGAATAATTTTTCATTTGTTAAGGTTGTCACACCTGTATATATATTATAAGTGAGTCATTTCCTCTTAATAATGATCACTTTAGTGTCATTTTTAAAGCCTCATATTAAAAAACCCAACATTTATAACATATTCAAAAAGAGTTTATCTTTTATTTGCTATCAGAAAGTAAACACAACTTCTTTCTGTGCAAAGACATTGTTTTTATTCAACTGATGTACATGCATGCCATGGTTAGAAAGTTATTATTTAGAAACTAGCTCATAAAATTCCATGACCATGTGAAACTGACGTCCAAATTTTTGATATAATTAAAGTAATAAAACATCTATACACATGCAATAATAACAATTAAAATACAGGCTGCATATTAATTGTACACATGTGCATTGTAAATAGATTTAATTTGGACAAATGCCAGAAATATATCATCGGAATTTTCGACAGGAAGTTGTAGGCGCCATTTTCCGATGGTCGACATATTTTCGAATTGCATCATATTTAACGTGTTTTTGGTCGTCTTAGGTGAATCCTGTACCTTTTCAGACATTATATTTACATTTACCTTCAATACTTTGTAGTTATTTATTGTATCCATGTTAAACATGCACCTGTACCCAAAAATGTATCCTTTCCTCCATGTGTTGTTTTTATAGGTCAAGGTGACACAAATCTAAACCGGAAGTCAAAAAGTTTCCTCAGGTGCGAAAATTTGCATTCATAAAAAACAAGGACTTAGACGGGTCCGTGTAACACTTATCAATTCAAAGTTTTAAAAAGTTTTGAAATTTTAGATTTTTGGAATTTTGATCAAAGTTTTAAAATATCAAAATTTCAAATTGTGTTTAAGTTTTGAAATTTTGAAATTTTAACCAAATTATTAAAATAACAAAATTCTAAATATCGTTTATAAATTTGATATTTTAGAAACTTGATCAAACTTTTAAAATACTAAACCTAACGTGCAATTTTGATTATTTCACTTTTTGAAAGTTTAATTTTTTAAATGTTTGCTTAAAATATCAAAAATATAAAGGGGCGACAAGAGGGGTACCTGTAATCACTGATGTAAACACCGCTCTGGTCAGAACTATTCTTAGTTATAAATAAATATCATGACATATATCAAATCATTCTTAATAACAAAATAAATAATGAAAAGAAGAAGTCGTTTTTTTACATATTAGACATCACATGGGATAACAGTATCCTGAATTTTAAGGTTGTGCATCTATCAAAAAAAAAAAAAATTAAACCTACTTAAAACGGAATCAACTATATAAGGTTTAGCGTTTGAGATAAATAATTCAAAGCTATTTTGTGTTCCCAGTGCCCAACATTTAGAAGTATCAGTGAAAAAATGACAAACTCGCAGTAAACCATATAGTATTATTCGCCTTTTTGACGTTCCTGATGAAGGTAGATCCAGAAAAATCGCTTCGGTCGCATACAACTTAAAACGTTTTCCTTTCTTGTTTATTGATTGCATGATGATAATATATTGCCTTTTATGATTTATTTCAGTTCCAAGAAATGATACGGAAGGAATGCTTAATATATATAGCGTCGCAATGAAAGTTGTGCTAGGCGTGTTTCAGCTGGCCCCTAGACAAAAAAGTGTACTGGTTCAGTGAATATAGACGTAATACTAAACTTCGAAATATAACAATGAACTAAAATCAAAATCATACAAGACTTAAAAGGACAGAGGCTCCTGGATTGGGACAGGCGAATAAATGCGGCGGGGTTTAACATGTTTCGTGAGATCACAACCCTCCCCCTATACCTCTAGCCAATAAAGAATGAAAAACACACAGTAATACGAACAGTAAAACGCACTTTAATAGGAAATAAAAGTCCTATGTCAAAATAGGAAACAAACTAAGAAACTAATCAACATGACAATGATAATAAAATAACAAAGGACTACTATATATATAAGGCTAGCAGTTACTATCATACGCCAGCTTCAGACCTCAACTAAACTATTTGAAAGGTTTTATATGTCTTCATTATGCACACTCTCTCCCTGTTGCATTTATTGCTAATTTGTTCCGGAACATTCATGAAATATTTCTCACTGGCAACAAAAAAAATCGATAATTTAAAATAGGTTGTTTACATACAAATTACGAAGAAACGTAAGATTCAACTTCCGAGGACAAAGTTTCCCTTATAGATGGATTTAAATATGTTTTAACTTCACATTGGTCAAACACCTCTTTAATTGTTTCGTTCTTATTTTTCTTGAATTTCAAATTTCAGTTTCAGCGTTCCGTCGGTGAATTCTTTACTTAAAATTCAGCGGTTTACATTGTACTAGTTTTTCGAGAGCAACATTGGTGTACGGCCAAAAATGGAAAAAAATCCAGCATGCAGCTGACAGTGTGGCTTCTTTTTGCACGCCCCATTCTGACTGGATGTACATGTGTACTTTTAGTTTGCTCAAAGTCGATTGTCGTACGATAACTTAAAAATACCCAAATGACAAAATGCAAATACGGGACAATAATATCCTTTAATACAAAAAAATCTATTCCTTTTGTTTACTATTATAAAACAGTGGTTAATTTAGAACCATAATGGAGCAACGTGTATGATAACCAGTCCTTTTGTCGAAGCACTAACAATTTTATTAAGTTTTTCATCGCTATCAATCAACTTGTCTGGTTCAAAATTTAACACTAAAAGGCATGGACAATTTTTCTTTTGTCCTCTGCTGGCACAGAATATTATATCATCAAATTAGGGATCAGAATATTTTAATGTACCATTATCGAAGCCCCTAGTGGTAGTATCAAGTGAAAAAACAGGGACTATCTAAATATTGGTTCCCCAGAAGATTACCATTTATCGCTGATAGAAACTTTTGAACACAATTTTCAAAATGCCGGCACCTACAACTGGATAGATGGGTGTTTTATGTAGTACAGTGGCAACTATAACATAAACATGAATGCAAGTTGGGTGCTTCGTGTAGTACAGCGGTAACTATTACATAAATATGAATGCTCGTGAAAATAATGTTTATGGTATACATTTATATATGATATGAAAGGTCACACAAGTTCAACTTTTACAAAACCAGAGCTATACGTTGGATTTAAAAGTTTTTACTTTATTTTGCCTTTTCAATTTTATTTGACTTTATTTGCCTTTTTAACTTTATTTGGTTCGAGTGTCAATGATAAGTCTTTTGTAGACGAAACGCGCGTCTGGCGCAAAAACCGGCAAAATTTATATTCTGGTATCCATCTATGATGAGTTTTTGTAGATACCTTGTAACAGTATCTTGGTTCCAATTTGCTGATATTGGATCTTAGTACCGTCTTAATTTCAGCGTAAATAAGATTATATTAAAAAAACTCCCACACTGTGGACTAGCACAACCTTAATTAGGACACCATGCATTCAGTATCATAAAACCAGCAGGTAAATGGTCAATATCAGAGCCGTACGTCTGGTTTTTAAATAGATTATCTTCTTTAAGAAATATTAATTTTGTCATCCAATTTTTCACCGCTTACTAATGTCAATTTTATTTCATACATAAACTTTTAAGTATCAGTATGTTTTTAATTCATATTGTTTCGTTTCGTTCCGCTTTTATTTCGTTTCGCTTTTTACAGGTATCCCTCTTATTGCCCCTTTTCTATTTTGATATTTTAAGCAAACATTTAAAAAATCAAACTTTCAAAAAGTGAAATAGTCAAAATTGCGCGTTAGGTTTAGTATTTTAAAAGTTTGATCAAATTTCTAAACTATCAAATTTATAAACGATATTTAGAATTTTGATATTTTAATAATTTGGTTAAAATTTCAAAATTTCAAAACTTTTAACACAATTTGAAATTTTGATATTTTAAAACTTTGATCAAAATTCCAAAAATCTAAAATTTCAAAACTTTTTAAAACTTTGAATTGATAAGTGTTACACGGACCTTAGACGATACAAATCCTTGATAAGAATTGACACAGTAATCATAGCTTTAAGGCAAAATGTGACTATTGCATTAAAAGTTTAAATATTAAAACCAATCTTTCGACAATTGAAATATTAACTTCAAGTTTTATCACCTGTATGCACATATATGCATGTGTCATAGTAATCTTAGACTGACACTAATTATTCAGACCAATAGGCTAAAAAGCGTTAAACTAGATAACATCAGTGTATTCATTTCCTTTGTGGATTTGGAAATAAAATGTTATCCAAGAAAGAGAAATATCACCATTATTTTGATCAACCAATTGCTATAGTCATAAAATGTCACCTCAGTACTGAGAACTATCTATTGGACCCAGGTCCAACCTTTGTTGTACTTTCTCGCAGTCCACTGCTGTGACATGTTTTTATTAATTGATAAAGACTTAACTACATTTCGAATTTAAACGAACGTATTGCTTAAACTTCCATAAAGACCATTGGCTAGACATATTTATAATGAAATAATTCAGATGTGTTGCATAATTCATAATTATATAGAGTAGCAGCTCTACCGGTCACCGAATCTTTGATATTAAAGACCATGGACGTGTAGTTCTAATCAGTACATGAAATATTGTTCTAAAAAAAGTAATGAACGATATTTACGGCTGGTAACTGATTTCCCGCTTTCTCCGTCTAAAATTAAATAACTCTTACTTGGCATTATATGAAACTTCAGTAAAAAGACGTAAATAAAAGTGAAGCAGTAAATTATTTCTGGCACCGAAAATACAGAAATACAGAAGAAGAAAAAACACGCAAACAGAGGTTTCCCCGGGCAATAACACACTAAACGGTAAAGATCGAGATTACTCTGAGCTTGTCTGGCAAAACAGCCGTTGGACGTCAGAGTAATCTCGGACTAACTAAAGTATGGTGGAAGGGTCAGATTCTCAGGCTAAGATCGGATATGGATTTTAAAAAACTGCGACCTTTTTATATCAGTCCTCGTCAGATTTTGACGGATCGTTGTCTCCTTGCATGGCTATCATCATTTCCAGTCATTCCACATCAACTTATTTTATTTTACCATTGATTATTTTATATTGCATGAATATAACTATTTGACCCTCTTAAAATAAGGACAAAAAGTCGATTGTGCAAATGGTTACAAAGGATCAGATTTTTCTCGTAGAATTATATATACATGCATGAATAGAATTGAGAATGGAAATGGGGAATGTGTCAAAGAGACAACAACCCGACCAAATAAAAAAACAACAGCAGAAGGTCACCAACAGGTCTTCAATGTAGCGAGAAATTCCCGCACCCGGAGGCGTCCTCCAACTGGCCCCTAAACAAATATATACTAGTTCAGTGATAATGAACGCCATACTAATTTCCAAATTGTACACAAGAAACTATAATTAAAATAATACAAGACTAATAAAGGCCAGAGGCTCCTGACTTGGGACAGGCGCAAAAATGCATGCACACATACATATAGTAGTACATATTTTTCTATATATATAGAACAACATAAAAACACAGTGTGGTATGATCGCCAATCATATACAGCTTTCCACAGAGACCAAATGAAAAATAGGGTAACAAAATTAGGTCACTGTACAGCCTTCAACAATGAGCAAAAACCTTAGTCAGCTATATATAAAAGGCCCTGAAATTACAAACATGTCGGGGTTAAAAATCTTAGCCGACCCCAAACCCTCCCCTAAACCTTGAACTATTTTAGAAATCCATAGGGAGTACCTCATATGTAGTTTTGATCATTTTTGTTGTTTGGCCGCAAGAACATCGAGAAAAAGTTAGAAATTGAATCTTCTAAATTCCGTTATATATTATATAGTTTCCTTTTGACAATGCAATATTTTTCGGTTCCAAAGTACATTAACAAGGAAAGCAGCAGGTTGCGCAGTGTATATTGATACGACTGACGTAAACACAATATTTTGTTTGAATGGTTACATGTTTTGAAGAATATACTGGAAAAACATAACGGTTTAAATATTAAATATTTATAGATATAAAATCTATCTTAACCTATAGAAACTGGTAAAAAGAAATATACATGTTAGTTGTATGTACCTGTAATCCAGGGAGGGGAATCTTTGCATATTGGTTGCTTTCTGTCTTAATTGAACTTAATAGCGTCTTTTTAATGAACGAGTTTAGAAGTATTTAAAGTAAACTGTAACAGAGTGTTCTTGTTTCGTTAAAGATGGATGTATATGTTCCGGACCATATGAGTATTTGGACCATACGCGTATGGTCATGACCATATGCGTATACTCGTATGGTCCGACCGTACGCGTATGGTCGGACCATATGAGTATAATACTCGTTTGGTTATTAACGGGCCGGACCATATGAGTATTGGGACCATATAGGTATTTTTTTTTAAAATTACATTATTAAAGTTTCAATAATACAAAAGCTTTATCTAAAAAATACATTTATGTTCAAATACTACGTAAAAATTATATATTGATACCATAGTTGGTTTTCATCGCTAATTACATTCTTGCATATGGGCTTGGGGTGACATTTACTTCCAAACGGTATCATAGCTTTTTTGCATTTGCAAGTCTTGGTTGTGCACGATCCTATTCAATACACCTTTTGTTTGCGAGTGAAAATCTAACCTTTTTATAGCTGTGTGAAACTTCTAATTTTTATTTAGCTAATCGTTTTCTTATAATATTATAATAAAATTACTTAATAAATATATGATAGGGTCTTTTTAATGAACGAGTTTAGAAGTATTTAAAGTAAACTGTAACAGAGTGTTAATAACCCCGACCATACGTGTACGGTCGGACCATACGCGTATGGTCGGACCATATGAGTATATACCCATATGGTCATGACCATACGCGTATGGTCCAAATACTAAAATGGTCCGGAACATATATAAATTTGTTTTCAATTTTGCTATTTTTGGGCCTATTATAACCTACCTGAAGGTAACGTTTTTTGCTCATTGTTGAAACCCGTACAGTTACCAGTATAGTTCATCAATGTTCTTTGATCTTTTGCAGGATAGTTGTCTCATATCAAATCTTTTTTTTTTATATAAAGACACCTCACAATGTCTTACAGTATACACTAAAATATCTATAATAGAGGTCTTTTTGTTCGTCTAAAGTATTTTAAAGTTATTGTTTCAGTTGCATTTAGTGCAAATTTATATATTGCATGCTTTCAAGTCATATAATTATACAAACAAAACAATGACATCGGACATATTAAATATGAACCTTTCTGACTCTAGTTATCTAATCTAAAAGTTCATGTTATTGATGCTTAGTTCGTTCCCATGATCATTATACATATATAGCATCTGTTTGATGGTGACATTCGCAATAAACGACAATTTCCGTCAATTTAGGAGCAAAATGTTACAATAATTTTCACGGTGTAACTACTGCAGAAGAAATGATCCTTTGTGTAAAATTAAATTTGAATTGAAATTCTCTTTTTTAAATGTTTTGTGTCTAATTGAAGCGTTTCCGTTATAGATAAATTACTCCGATAATAGTAATAGTTTTTGATGGAATTGCGACATTTATACTTTTTCTCTTTTTACTTGCTCTAGTGATTTTTTTTTAAATTTAAGTTCTCATGTCATTCATTTGAAATCAATACAATTTTATAAACATAATAAATTATTCTATCAAAAACAGTATTGAAATTTTATGATAGATATATAACTTATTAAACTAAAAACGGATACATAAATAACTTTATAAGGCTTTGGATATTTGAACTTTGTGTAAAGCAGACATGTGGTTATTTGAATGAGAGAAAAAACCAAATGCCGGTGGTTATCATAAATGTAAGTGATGGAAATGACCTCCATGAACTTCGAGAACATGATGCGACATTTGCTCAGTTTTGGAGGCCTCGCGAAAATTAAGAACAGGCAAGCAGGATTCCTTTCCTATATCTTTTTGTCAGGTGAGCAAGGTATTTGTTACATGAATTAAAACAAGGAAATACCAGCCTTATAACCTGGCACGCTAAACGCGCGTTTCGTCTACACAAGCCTTGATGATGGCGCTTGAATCAAAACAATTGCAAAGTTATATTAGATAATTACGAAACCGAATAACAATAAATATTTAAAAACTCAGAAAAGTTTACCAATAACGATTTGGGACAATCTATGCCTGAAGCCGATAGAAAAACCTTAGCGTTTTGAATATTTCAGCATCAGCATATGAAATATTCCTTCTCAGATATAATGAAGAGGAATAGTTTTATTTTAAGGTCCAACATCACGGGATCTTAACGGGAAGTGAAATGAACAAAAGTTAAAAGTGAACCAAACGTACTAACCTGAACAACTATGAGGTCTCCGTTTCTCTGCTTTGAAATTATTCATGTTTCCAGGTATGGATGAAAACTGAGAAAACACCCGCATGCTGAAAAAAGATAAAGTTTTGAATAAAACATACATAAAAATGAAAAAAAGTATAAGGCTTAAGCACTAAGAAATGCAGTTTAGCCAAAGTCATATCATTAATTAAAGTCTTAAGGAAGTATTTAAATACTATAACATACGTTTTAAAAACATTTAATAAACAGGCACTGTCATGAAAGAAAGTCCTGAAAAAGTAAGTATATATGGTGGATTGTTATCTCATTGGAGATTAAACTATGTACATCTTATTTTCAAAAGATATACATATTTAACCACAATATAACAATGTCCATGCATCTGAAATATTATTCCGTCTAAATGCATACATACTTACACTTTCCTACGAAAAGCAATGGGTGTATTCTTAATTTTTAATTTTAACTTTAAGCATCTTCGTATCACTTTTAAAAAAATTGTTTTTCAGACATATACTTGTATACAATCACTCGCTTGATATCTCAATTATCATGCATTTAGTGTATACGACTTTTGAACAGAATCTTATATTAAAGAGAGTAGTTTTGCATGTGAATTGATAACCATTTGCTGCCCAAAAGTGCACATGACGTAATATTGTTATCGTGCGACTGTTTCATATTAAAATAACATTGAATATGGAAACAAGACGCACGTACATTTGAAACAGGAACGAGAGATGATAACGAAGGAAACATAAACAGATTAGTAGTAAAGGGATCCTTGTTATTTTCGACTTTATATATCAAGATCCAAGATATTTATGATTTATTAAAGCGTATCAATTGTATCAACAAAATTATACATTTTTTGTCAAAGTGGCGACGAAAGTATGTTCTTAAATACATAATATCTTGTTAAGAACATAATTTTATTTCTTATCAATATTGATTTGTTATAGGGTTTCTTACACCTCCCATGCAAATGTTCAGATAATATTTTCATTTTCATCATATTCTTTTCTGCTTATTTGCGTTACATATAACATATGTTTTCAAACTAAGACAACATGTAATACAAGTCTCAAGCAGACACGAAAATGATTAGAGTTATCTTTCTTTAATCAATTGAATGCTTGTTCAACTAGAGGTACCTAAGGACCGTTACAGTCGAGCCTTAACGTAATTAGGAACATCTTAAGAAATTAAGAGTACTTTAGAATTACAGTACGTAACACTATGGAAATACAAGACAGCACGTAGAATCCAACACAATTAAGATATAATAATTATGAATAAGATTGCACTTTTATATGAATACGAACAAAATGATACAACTTTTATACTTCTATATAAAGATTGAAATCAACAAATGTTACAATAACCTTACAATTACACTCCTTTTCTAATTTATAAATCAGAAATAAATACAACACATTTGCACTTTAACGCCTATGGCTGTTTGGCCATTTTCCATTTTCTTGTTCCTACATGTGAACTTAAGTAAACACAGAACAGGAAACAAGAATCAAAAACAACAATTCACGGAAAGACTAAACAAATCGAGATCTAACTATCCTTAAAATAGAACTGCAATAAATTTGCAAGGAATTGAATTTATTTTTCTAAATCAACAAATTTACCAAGCCCCATTGCATGCAATTTCTGCTAATTGCATCGAATCCTAGTTTAAATTACAGCTTTGTTTTTTTATTGGGAAAACTTAAATACTAGATTCGATATTATTAAAGAAATTCAAACGACATCAAAACTAATTTAGAAATAGAAACTTGTGTGATATGTTATAGTAGTATTTAACATCAGATTTAAATTACTGCCTCTAATTTGAAATTGGTTCTCTCATCTGAATTTCGTTTATAATGGCCTCCATCAAACGAATGTATAAGCATACAATGAAACGACTATGACACACGCATGCTTCTATATTAGTTTAATTTCGTTCATCAGTTCACTGATCAACATATTGATTCTGAACAGGCGTCTGATTTTGAAAATTCATTCATCGAACTTGCAGTATGTTATAATAGAAATAGGAATCTTAAAACAATGTTTCTTTAACTTCCTATTTCAACAGTTACATACCATCTTCTCCATCGTACGGTGTAGACATATTTCAACTGATTTGACACGATCGTTTATGTTCACCTTATACGAAACATATACATTGTATGTGTTCCTGAAACAAACACTGCTCCAATAGAGTTATCAGGGAAAACACTGAAAGCAACCATTGAGTCGTATGATAACCTACACACGAATCGGTTGACAATACAATATGCGACTTGCCTGTGTCTCTAACTCACAAGCGACTTGTTATTGTTATCTTACGATAGTCGTCTGATTGGTGTATTTACCGATAATGACATTGTGTGTGAAAGTGGATAAGAATGTCGGGTGATATTTGTATAGCAATAGACGTTTATAACATCGAACCATCCGGGATCGCTCCTTTCGGAGTTTGTTCTATTCCCTCATTTTGTCCAACGCATAGTTATTTTACCTTTAATAGTTTCTATAAGAGATCAGTTTATTTGTAACTAAAAAAAATACCAATTTATTTATAATATTTTTGTTACAAAGGACGCATTTGTCGATCTGTAAAAATGCAAAAAGGCCTAAGATGAAAATAGTTAGTAATAACATACATCGCAATAAAAGATTGTCACTTCATATACGGTAATCTCAATTTTCTATGTCTGTCTGAACAAGAAATAAATATAATACAAAAAGGTTAGAAGATGCCATGTATCAATATACTATTAGTCACGAAAAAGAGGTACTCGAAGTTAAATGATTTTACTTGTTTTATTTGATTCTCACTGATAAGAATTGTCTCCGAGTGGATTATCGGCTAGTCAATAACGAAACAAAGAAAGATGCATACCATTTACCAATGATTGAATATTAGGATAATAATGAAATTTTACTTTTTAATAAAATGCATGGAAAATGAGTATAAGTAATCATTGGTTCTAACGTCTGCCATACCTTGGCCATGTAATCCACACAGACTTTAATGATGTGGACATTGTTTATTTAGTCTGAGTATATCATGATATTTTTGACTCTGCGTCAGTAACTTATATCATGTAAATTATCATAGCTTTTGACAACAACAGTAATGCCTTATACTTTCTACAGCACTCGTTTCAAAGAGCATAGACACTGATCAATGTCAAATCGATCAAACTTTTTGTAAGAATATAATTGAAAAAAGTCATCCCAGTTGTGTCTATAAAGAATGCAGCAATGCATGTACAGCCTCAGTTAATAAAGATATCAAATGTAAAATTGTTTATCGCATTTCCATAACAATAGAACAAATGTTTGCCACTTACGATGGGGCGACATTGAGACGACAAAGTATTGGAAATATTCTTCACTCTGATGGAATCATTATAGCTAAATATTGTTTTCTATGTTCATTCATTTACTAGTTTTTGTGATTATGTGTTTGATAGAGAGTGAGATATTGTATTGAAACGGGAAAAGTTGTTTGTATATATGATGCTGAATATTATTATAACAGAATAATAAATAAGTAAAAGTAAATATTCTCTCTAAAAGTATATGGTTTTATATGAAAGAAGGTTCTTATTTAAACAAAACTTGTATGTTGTGAAATTAACAGATATTATCGATACATGCTATACTTTGTTAATTCCTGGAAAATGTGTTTATGAAAATGCGGAATTCAGAAAGCGCTAATAGGATATCGGACCGACAAACTCATTTACTGTTACAAAGAACACAAACGCTGATATATGGCTTCGTAATTTTAGGGTTAAAAATAAAACAAAAACAGTGAAAGTTCTCATTTCAACCGCCTATCAATTCTGGTAATTGAAACGACTGCTTGGTAACATCGCAGACAATCAAAATTTATACTACACATTTAAATATAAAGGGGTTTCATTGGAAAATGTGAAAGTTATTAGGGAGTATATGGTTAAACGACAAACGCTTGTAAAATACATACAGCCACTCTGGCAAAGTTCCGCTGAAATATATATGAATACTTTGTTGGCTACCTAATTAGATTAAATACTTTATATCCGAACTCATGGGTTTCTAGGCGAAATAACAAAGCTATCTAATGTTATAATCCTGCGAAATAGTTCTTTTCCTAGCTTATTTTCTTGAATATTTTCATGAAAACCGTCTTCCCTAAATATAAATATATGACACATCAATTTATACTTGGCATTTCATTGCTAACATTTCATTTGCGCATGCTATATATAAAGTAGAGTGACAATTACAAATGTAAAAAATGAACAAACAAATCCTTGTTATGTAATAATATAACCCGATGACAGGCACCAGTTGAATTGAACTAGCTATATAAGATGAAAATCCAGATAGGATTTAAAAACCTTACGCTTCATAGAAAAATAAGCATTTTAAGTATTATTTTGGAAAATAAGCTCCTAACCATTGAAGACAGCAGGCAGTTATTATTTTCAGTAAATAATCTTGCTTACACTTTGCTAAAGGGTTTATTATATATTCCCTGTGAGTTATTGTTTTAATTAAATTCTTGTGTTTAGAAGCTGCCATACATTCTCTCTGCGTGTAACATAAACGTAATAATGTATATCATATTGGTTATATGCTTTCCCAATGGGTTTCTCTAGATTTTTAAATCAATTCATTCCATGTAAATTTTATCGTAATTAGATATATAATCTTGTTTTCCAAAAAATCTACGATACCTGAAAACATGTAATGAAATTTACCTTGGAGGATAGGCATTTGTTTACTGTTACAAAATCGCTTTCAGATGCAAATCAATTTCCTAATTATTTCTCAGAAATTATTTGCAATAAATCTCTAGGGGATATTACGCAGAAAATTATCAAGATTACGTGAAATAATTACTTTCCACTGAAAAGAATGTATTCAATAAATGAAATCCCTCGATGAAAATAAAAAACTTGTTTTTCTTCCACAAATCTAGAATTGTTACAGATGCTTTTAGAAAATGATCGAAGCAAGACAATTGTTGATACCCATCGCTTTGGTTATTTGTCAATGTTTCAATAATAACTGTAAGCAGCTGTTCCGATAATTGCTTCACATCTTGAACCATTATTTAATTAATTACTCCTTCTCCCAATACACTACCGTTCTCTCCATTCTCCTGAACTATAGCAAATTTAATATAAATAATTTGACAATGGCAATCGTACATTGTACGAAAAATTAACCCCGGGTCAAGGATTTCCGTTCAGTTACCAAGAAATTCAAAGCTATAGGGACATTACACTGCAGCCTCTATGGGAAAAGACCGTGTGATACTTGCTTTTTCTAGTTTCTAAAATAAAACGAATTATGCCTTTGTTTACCAAAATTATAAATGATACAGTGTAAAACCCTATACTAACGTCCCATCTCTTTAAAAAATTCACTATAGGAATAATCATGCACGCACATACACGCGAGTGCAAGCCCTTAGTACAGGGGAGACCGAGGTATATCTTTCTGACTTAATTGAATATTACTGCGTAGTTTTAATACTTTAAAGATTTATATGGCTACCTTTTACAGTCGTATACATTTTCAATATAAGAAGATATTGTATGATTGCCAAATGACACAAATATCCATCAAAGTACAAATGAAGTGAAGGTAAGCCATTGTAGCCTCTGGTAACCCTACGGCCTTCAACAATGATAAAAACCATTAGACATGACGGAAATATGAAACAAGTCAATATGTTTAGTCTGTCATTACAGATTGATACTGTGCATGGATTTGGGGGGGGGGGGGGGGGGGGTATTGGCATCGAAATGATTGCTCTTGAAAAACGAAAAGACTTTAATATCTATAACAAAACTCTTTTAAAATGAGGGTAAACCCATTAAGTCCTTTCCTAACCTTACTTGGGACCGGTCCCACATATAATAACCGAGATCTTCCTGTCAATGACAATGTAATGAAATTTGATGCGACTGTCATACAAGTGAGAGGTTTAGGTAGCTTAAAAAACCAGGTTCAATCCACCATTTTCTACATTAGAAAATGCTTGTACCAAGTCAGGAATTTGACACTTGTTATCCATTCGTTTGATGTGTTTGGACTTTTGAGTTTGCCTTTTGATTTTGGACTTTCCTTTTTGAATTTTCCTCGGATTTCAGTATTTTTGTGTTTTTACTTTTTATCATGGAGATAAGGAAAGGGAAGACCCCAAAAGTAAATCAATAATTTAACATCAACTGTCTCTCTAAATCATTAAGGAAAAGTAGAAAATAATGTTTAATAAGTGGAGACTCTTCAATACTGATAGCAATTTATCTATTCGCGAGGATTATTAGGACAAACTTGTCAAACTGAATATAATAAAGGATATTTGTTAATAACTCAGATTTTACGTAAGACTTGTAAAATATGCTTTTCAGTTACCCATAGTTATTGTGTCATTTGGTCATTTGTGGAGAGTTGTCGCAACAGCTGAATCATACCAAATCTTCTTTTTTATATTTTGAAGTGCATTTCGTTCATTAGAATATGAAATGAAGACTATTATCCCATTTATCTAAAACTTCCACATTAATAAGTCAAAATGTATATACTGATTCGTTATCCTGGACGCAAAACCAGTTATTGGCATCAACGCCACGACTTGAGACAAAGGTCAAGGTTCATTGAAAATAACAAGTACGTTTCAATGTTACAAAATGGATTTTTATCATTTATCTTTTCTTCAATATGTACAAACAGTTGTTGTTTTTCAAGGTTTGGCAATACGTGAAGATACCAGTATCAAAATAGAATATCTTCATCAGTTTCAAAATCAACGAATAATGAACTCTCACTTGTTTGTCTTGCATTAGAAATTACTTAACGCTATTTTTTTTTCGTATTGGTAATGTTAAAAATATATATATTTTTGTGATCTTAATCAAGATGTACTTATATTTATTTAAGAACTGTAATCTTTATATTCAGTTGCAGTTCTGACCACTGGATGGACAGTACTTTCAGTTAATTAGAACAACGGACTAATGGAGTGTAAACGGGTATATGTGTTAAAATCACTACAGCAAAACTAAGATACAGAAAATTCAAAGTATTGCAAGAATTGAAATAAAAATAATTTTGATTTTTATATTCCTAATTATCCAAAGTACACAATGCCATCGATCGCTTCTATGTCTCAGTTTATTCTTTTTCCATATATAGATATAACTTTGCATATTAACCAATAAGAGTGAGTGTCTAAGTGGAACTCAGTAAAAGGACAAACAAAAACATACATTTATACACATATATGAATACTATATACAATAAATGTGTAACCCCGTTTTACAGCGTCAACTGTAAACTTTCCCTTGAATGCAGCTATTATCAAATTATAAATACTTACAGCGAAAATGTTCCTCCTTAAAATACCGAAAACTTAAAGAATTCCTAATACATGTATTCCTGCGCACAAAAAGTGTTCGACTGATATTACAGATAATATTACGAAATTTCACTCATCTAATGCGTTGAAGTTTTCAAAGGTAGAATGCAAAACATCACAAAACTACAGCTGCAACTGTTTTCAAGTTATCTGTGAAATTTTCCAGTTCTAAAAAAAATGTGAATTTCAAAGAGATGAACCGCGTTTAATTGGTGAAATCACTTTAAACAGGAAGAAAATTAAGTTATCAATTTTATCTTGCTCACATTTTATTCCGATGAATATATACTTCTAATCAAAGTATTTTTGATGTTCTATCAGCAATGGCAACATCATTTCTTGATAAACTGTTAGAACGCCTTGAAGAAATTCCTCACTGTTTTTTATGTCGCTTCTTCAATTATTACCATCCGTTCTATATAATGAATAATATTGTACATGTTTCTAATTAATTTTGCTGATTTATAAGAAAAGGAAGATTTTCTCCCTCTTTTCCTTATCTTTATTATTCCCATGCTGAATAGAATTGACATATGTCAGAAATGTGTCTTAGCCAGTGTTCGTTAATCGAACTCGGAACATTTTTTTGTAAGTTAGGATGCGAATATCCATTTTATATATACGAGCGTATAAAAGTGTTTCAATAAAGGTAATATGCATTCAAGGTGTTAATGGACTTTTTTGTCGTTGTGGTTTGATTCTGTTTTGGTCACATATACAACAACAAAAATCTGCGCCATCATTTTTTCTTATTTTCAAAACTCTGAAACCACTGACCTTGGTGGGAAATGAAAATGCAAACGAAATAATTCTACGGTTTGTATTGAATTAGGGGGGTTTTGTCAACCAACATGACCGTTGTTATCATATAAGTTTATATGTACACGTAGAACAGATGTGTCGGCATACAACGGAATTTCGGTCTATAACCTTTAACAAATCATTCATGCCATAGCCGAATTAATATTGTACATTTGGATTACTTACGACATATCATGTATATACATTTATAAGGCTTCTACAACGCCAGGCACTGAACTGTTCATGGGTTCTTAAGCTCCACTTAAATGAAGAAACGTTAATGATAAATTCATTATTCATTTTGTTGAAAGGAATGCTAATTGCTAAAGAAATAAAATTCAAACTTATATCAGCTAAAAGTTGGTCAATCAAAACGAAACAAAAACTCTATCTGTATAAGTATTCACAGTACAAAGAGTACATTAACACTTAGATTTACATACAGACAGTACAATAAAGTCTAAACTATATGAAGAATGTTTCATGAAATTATGTATGTCCCAGGACCACCGTCAAAAGTCTAGTAACCAGATTGAAAACCTAGCTCGAGCAATATTTCAGCATTACACCAATTAACCAAATATCATATTAATGTCTACAGTCGTTGTCAACCGTTTGATTATAACGGAATGACGGACACGGTTAGATTTGGTCGGCCACTTCGAGACAGTATAGCATAAAGTTAAGGATATAACATTTGTATTCGTCGGATCTATCACTGTAAATAGCTGATTTATATGGTTATCTACATGTAATCAGTATACAGTTGTATAGCTCAAACGTTATGTTTCAGTTCACTGGGTGTTATATTGTTGTTGGGTGGTCTTTAAATACTGTCCAATACTTTTGGTAATTCTTGCTTTTTATTTATCATGTTGTTATCTTCAACGTTCAACGTTTCTATGAATGATAATTTTTCCATACATGCATTCCTTGCAGTTATTGAGTTGATATTAAAGTATATGTTTCCATAAGAATATCATATTCCATATATTTTAATTACATCATGAAACTTAAACAACATATACATGTACCTGTGGTGTGAATGGTAACTCTAAAGCAGTATTGTTTCCTGTATTTGATTACAGATTTTCAAAAAAGAATGGTCAGGATAAAAAAAATTGAGACAGCTATTATGCACCGGATACCAAATCAATAGCTTGTTCAGTTCGGAAACCAAGATCACTAAAATCTATTTTCATTTCAACAACAATTATATATTATTTAAAATTATCTTCAAAATTACGTCATTCTGTTCATGTATTTGCGGATAATCAAATAATCGTTTTCTTTACTCTCTTTTTTATCGAAGAAATTGCATTTGAAATTTATTATACTGATACTATTTATAATATGTAACTGTTTGCTGCATATTGATAAACGATATCTGCAAGGAACAAATATTTACAATGAGAAGGAAAAAACTCGTCTATATACATCAATAATTAAAACGCTTTTAATAAACTTTAATATCAATTCCCCTCCCCCTCCCCAAAGTTGTAAGTTACAAACATCAACTTTACTATTGTCATGCCCCTTTTAGGTAAAATAAATGGATTTGAATTTATGTCTGTTCAGATTAAAGAAAGTATATCTTCAAATAACAATCATAAAATTCTATATTTGCCTTATTTATCCAAAATGAAAAGTGGATGAAATTAGCTGCAGACCAGTCGATCTTGATACTGTTGAACTACTGTGTTCTTGATTCGTGCATCAAAGGAGATTCGGATTTTTCTATCATAAAAGAGAAAGAAAGCGAGAGAGAGATAGTGAGAGAAAACCAATAGAAAGGGGGAAAAGTCGATTGCTGTTCTGTAGGATTTTGTTCACATCGAAATTTAATAACTTATATCACACAAACAAATTCTGAAATCTATTCTTCTCTTCGGCTGTTGTATTTGGATACAAAAATCAGGATACATGATATTTGTTGCCTGGTTTCATTTTGACTCCTTATCAAATATTCATCTAGTAATACCGACGTATTGACTATACAGAGCTGAGTGGTATCGACTCAGTGTTGTAAAAAGAATGAAAATAAATTTTATGCGTCTGAATAGCCTTTCTGGATTTACTTTCACCCCAGAAACGCTTAAAGCCTCATATTTGGAAGCAAATGATGTGTAGGAAACTACTTTGACTTTAAAGACAAGCTTTACTTGATTCGGGGTGTCACGGTGGTCGAATGATACTCTTGAAAAATTGACTATTGGACTTTAAACATCCATTCAACTCTAAAGTATACGAAACCCCTATATAATCATTAAATATACATACAGCAGTAAAACATGCATATCAGACATGTAAAAGTCCAATCGTTTAGCATCCTTGTATTGTAGTGCTCGTTGTCGCCTCATGAGAGAAACTAATGAAACTAATTCATTTTACTACAACTTTAAAGTAGAATAGAGACAAACAATAGCACATCTTACGTAACATCAGAGATTTCTCTTTCAGATTGATCTATTTATAAATATATTATTGTTATTTAATAAAAACAGCTTTGATATGATTCAAGTACTTCTATTGTGGTAGGCGACTAGCTCAATTGACGCAATTTCTCACAAGTGTTTCTTATTTTCAGATCGTCTTTGAAGATTTCTGCTTATGTTGATCTCTTATTTTGGCACAACGATTCGTCCTAGGATAGAAATTGACTACTAATTTTAGTTTACATACAGATACGTGAAACCGTATCCTTCTTCACAACATCTTTGAGTTTCTGCTCGGACATGTTATTCGTGGATAACTTTCACACATTATGACTTGTCTCGTGAAACTCATACCACATCTTTTTATATCTATTGATCTAAGATTTTCGTTCTTTCTAAACATTGAATTAAAAAATGTTGCTACAAGCCTGAGTATTTTTCAATATATTCCATTACGTCAAAGATAAAGTATCCATAATGTTAGGGACTATTTACGATTTGCGAACTTGTTTCTTGTCTGATTAAAGATAACAATTATTTGTATAGATAATGCAATAGAACTGTTCTGCTGCGTGTCCGTTTTATCTCCCATCGAAGAAAGTTTGCCGTGCATTTACAGCATTTAAAAGTACATGCAACACTTTTAATACTCTCTCTTTTAATACTGGCGTCTTGTCAAAATCTATCAAATACCATTTCCAACTTATCATGATATTGGAATTAAAAGATCCAAGTTTATATAACTGTTATACAATGTACTGAGATTTTCTGAATAGTCAGACAAAACACACACCATAATAACATTAAACAAGGATTTGTATAGTAAGTCTTTAATACTATACAAATCCTTGCATTAAGTAATTTCAATTCCAAGTATAAGAAGTGATTGTGAAAAAATAAAATCTAATAGATCAAATACATATGCAAACTTTACGGTATTTGATTTCAAGTTTCAGGGTAAGTTTAACTCTTGGTTAATTCTAAGTTTTCTTCTCTAAAACATTGTTTTTTTCTTTGCAGACATCTGAGAAGAACCAAGTTCTCCGGCCGCTCTGACATCAACCTTATTTTCTCAATTTATCCATATGGTATTTTCAATGTCAATGCATAACTCTATAAAGTGATGTGTTGTTTGTATATAATAGTTTTTCTTTTCATTCATTTGGTAATGATCTTTGACCTCGATGATATTAAAACACATGCAGCTAGCATAACCTTTTGACCGGCACAGACCTCTACATCAACCAATAGATTTATCATTGTCGAGTAGATGAAAACAGGTTAGAGAGTATCGAATACCATTTTGATTTTTTAGTAACCTTCTTATTCATTCATGTAGGTAGCAGGGTCGTATATTTTAACTCAAGGTTGGATATTAGGAACATGTCAAATAACATTTGAAGCATGCTCCATTTCTTTTCCTTATATGATTAGTATATGAGTTATACTATACATGCAGTACATCATCATAAAGCTTATTTAATTACACATATGTCCTGCCTATTTTATTTTTTCCATACTCAAGGTTAAAGTCGCAACTTTTATGAATTACTTCAATACATTACTAAGCAATATTTGATTCGAGTTCGCACAATCTCAGCTTGAGAAGAATATTAGTCCTATTTACAAAAAACGATTCTTCGTTGCGTATACCGAATGATATTTCAACATTGATGCACATGAGAGGCTCTGTAGATCAAAATATATTTTAAAGTAATAATTTTGCTTGCTAGAGTACTTATAGAGAGAGATAACTTGAGTATGTTTATTCACGCTGATGATTTTTTTTAAGTTTTCAAATGTCTTAATTTGTTCCTGTATAATAATGATACTTGTAAGGGCCCTCGACGCAAATGTCTCGATCCCCCTTTAATCTAAAACGAAATAATTGGTTTAGTTTTATAATTTGCACTAAACACGTGAGTGAAAAAGAGATAAAATGGAGCCTACCTTCTGCTATTGCTGTGCATAGGTTCTGGAGGGAAGAATAATCTTAAGCTACACTCAATAAGTCTGATTTATTGCTGCGAAGCAACATGTGAATAGACAAAATACTTCGAAGACTTTTTGGCAATCTGTTTTCGCCTTATTGTCAGAAACAGTAGCAAAATTACAATATCTATTTATTTTACGACGTTACTCTGGTCTTCGCAATGATTACATGGTTAGCATGGTTTTAATTAACTAGTACAGCTTAGTGATGGCTAAAAGCTAATGACTCTAATGTTCCATCTTCCATCCACGCATTACTATGTTAAAATGCTGGAATTTGTATAGAATGCACGCTGAGACGAGCAGCACATAAATATGTCGCAAAGATAAGGAATTAAATAGACAAAAAATAAATGAGCTAGGCAGTGTAAAGTAACGGGTAATATATAGAAAATGGGAATAATGTTTTGAGACATGGAACCCCTGGATTGACTAAACAAGATTAGATTATAGTTGTCATAGTTAGTGAAGAACGTCAAAAAGAAAGCCGAAGAAAAATATCGGTTGAAACTCAAATCGTATTAATTCTAAATAATATATAAACAATGAGGTTTAGGGTTCATCGATATTCAACATTTTATTAAATAGCAGCACAAGCTTCTAAAAGAGACTACCAATACTATAATGGTGACTTTTTTATTTTGTACGTCGTTTTAAGAATTCAGTACTATTGCAATTATAAAGAAATATTCAAATTCCATTTGAACTTTACAACATTGTGATCCTATACGTGTAAAATATTCAGGGTAAATTTGCCATCTCTTTATTTGCATAAGGCCTTAGATGAGGACATGACGAAAACAAAGTATATGACAGACATTGTACAACCGCAACCATTGAACTACAGGCTCCTGATTTGGTTCAGGCACATATAAAATGTTAGACTAGTTTGATGGCTCCAAAACCTTCTGTAACCTTAGACAGAGGTGTAATAGTATAACATGTACATCGTTGTTTCTGTACAAAAACAAATATCGGGGCCCGACTCAGAGTTAGGCGAAATATTTATAAACTTGAAAAACTTTTTATTTCTCAAGACCCCATCAGGGGTATGTGAATATAAACAATAATAACAAACAATAACATATATACAAAATATACAAAATAATGAGATCATAGAATGACATGGTTACATATTCAATGGTATACATAAAGTACATGATTTAAGGAATTTGCAGTGGAAGGCAAATCTAATTTATAACAGACAGAACAATTTTACAAAATTTGGCAAGTTTGACAATTAAATTGTAGTCATCAGAACAAAAAAGTTCACAATATTTTATAGCATTTGGCTTTTTATACACATTACAGGGCAAAAGCCTTTTTCTTTCATTTGAAAAAAAAGTACATTTAAATAGAGAATGAAATTCATCACCAATTTCACATAAATTGCATAAATCACAAATGCGATCATCACGTTCAACACCCCAAAAACGACCTTGTTCTATTGGCAATTTATGGTTCATACATCTAAAATTACAATATGCCTTTCGAAGATCATATGGTAGATCAACAATATATCTTTCAAAATTATGAATGGTTTTGAAAATTCTATAATTTAAACATTTAGCTGAATCATAAACAGTAGTAACCCATGTTTGTTTGAACTGATCACAGAGACATTGTTTGACTAGATTTGATATGGCTACATTTTCTGGTACACTCTGTGACAGCCAGTACTCTGAGAGACCACAATTATTAAGGGTTTTTTCAATACAAACAATCCATTTAGAATGGAAAAAATTCTTGGTATGCATGTTATATAATAACTTGTACAAAGTAGCAGCAATTTTATCTTGCTTATTACAAATAATTCTTTTCCAGAATGCAACCATTCTACTTTTGATAAAAATATCAATAGGAAATCTTCCTAGTTCACCATACATGATACAATTTGGTGTACATTTCTTCAGACTTAGTATATATTTATAAAATTGCAGACAAAATGATTCTAGTATACTGTTATTAGTAGAACCCCAAATCTCACAACCATACATTAATATAGGTAAAACCATTACATCAAACATTTCAAGCTGTATATCAATAGGTAAATTTAGTTTTCTACTTTTTTTCATTATACTAAACATAGCCTTTCTAGCTTGACAAACTAATCTTTCTTTATTTTTACAAAATGAACCATTTGAAGCAAAAATTATTCCAAGATATGTAAAATCATCAACAATATCTATATTTTGACCATCATAAGTGAAAGCAAGGTTATTATTCAGTTCAAAAGTACGTTTTCTAAAAATTACTATCTTAGTCTTAGCAACATTTACTTCTAATTTCCAACATTTGCAATACAAATACATGGCATTCAAGGCAGCTTGCAATTCAGATTCAGACTCTGCTAGAATTACAGTGTCATCAGCATAAAGTAATAGATACAATCTAAAGTATACAGCAATTTCATCATTATCAAGAAAAATATGAGCAGCATTGTAAACATTTGACAAACCTTCATAAGAATGTGACAAAAATTCAACTAGATCATTTAAAAACAATGAAAATAGTACAGGAGACAAATTTTCTCCTTGGCGTACGCCAACATTGCTAAAAAAGAAACTTGAGGTGTTACAACCTAATCGTACACAAGATTTGGCATTTTTATACATACTGTGAATAACTTTAAACATTTTACCATCAATACATTGTTGTAGTAACTTGTGCCATAATGCACATCTATCCACCGAGTCAAAGGCTTTCCGGTAGTCAACAAAAGCACAAAATAAAGGTTTGTTACATCGCAAGTAAAGATCAATCAGACAGTTCATATTAAAAATGTGATCAGTAGTACCATAATGCTTTCTAAAGCCTGCTTGCTCTTCGCAGAGAACATTAAAATTATCTAAATAACAATTAAGCCTATTATTCAGCACACATGTGAATAATTTACCAAAACAGCTAAGAACCGTAATGCCCCTGTAGTTATCAGGATTTGCAGGGTCTCCTTTACATTTATATATTGGTACAATAATACCTTCAGACCATGAGTCTGGTATACAACCAGATTCAAAAACAATATTAAACAAAGCAATAAAAACTGGTAACATTTTATCAGCAGAATGCTTCAAAAATTCATTAATAATCAAATCATTTCCACAGGCTTTATTATTTTTCAACCCTTTTATAGCCTGTCTCACCTCATTTTCTGAAATAGCTCTATTCACTTCAGTATTTAAACTAGTAATATTATCAACATCAATATTTTCAAATGTATCATCATTTTCATCTTGAGCAGAGTTCAATTTCTTAAAATGTTTATAAAAACAATCAAGAGACACTTTATTGACAATATTCTGTTTAGTCTGAGAGCTACATGCTCTGTTCAGTAAGTTCCAGTATGATTTACAATCATTTTGTCTAAGATTTTTTAACTTCTTAATGAAATTCTTATTATACAATCTATATTGATTACATAAAACCTTTTTGTACTCTTTACTACACACTGTTAAATTTGTCTTGCTTTCAGCAGTTTTAACTCTCCAGTTATAATTTTTTGCTCTATGATACAATTTGCGTTTTTCAGCACATTCTCTATTGAACCATGGTTTCTTAACCTTTCTTTTTTTTAAAGAATTATCAACCTTTTTAATGACCTTTTTTTCCAATAACAAATCACATTTTGAGGCAGCTTGTAAAATTAAAGAATTACATTCATCAACTATTGAATTAACAACAATATTATCTATCAGATCAGTATCTATTTCTTCAAGTTTAACAACAATTGAGTGAATAACAGCTTCATCAATACAATCATTAAATTCCTGATATTTGTCATTTTCCCACTTACATTTAGTAACAACAGAGGAATCATCAATATCAACATTTATATTTTCAACAACAGGCATACATGTATCTTTACTTGACATTTCAATAAAAATTGCATTATGCACATCACTTAGCATTGGATCATAAGGAAGAATTTCAAAATCTAAAATATTTGTAAACAATTCAGGAGACATAATACAATTAGCAACCGTATCTATAGGCTGGTCCTCTCCCTTGCAACATACGGGTATCTGTCAAAGCCAAACAGAGAAATGACAGAGAACCAGTCTACCATATCTAGACCTCTAAATGTCTTTCATGTGTTTGTGTCGTTGGGTTGCTATCCCCATCTACCTTTACACCAAATTTCACTTTTATCTAAATGATTTATATTATTGTATAGCAATATAATATTTCCCACAGAAAGCAACCAAAAGTTAGCGTGCAATAAATTCCAATATTGCACTAGTGCAATAAATCTTCAAAAATTCATGACGTCATCAACGTCAAAATGTAGTTTAAACCAATTTTTACTCTTAATATACAATAAAAGGGTTATTGCATGAATATTGGGGAATATTGTCCCTCGTAGAACATATATTGCACTTGCAAGCTCGTGCAATATAAAATTCTACTCGGGACAATATTCCCCAATATTCATGCAATAACCCTATAGTATTAATATGTTCTCGTCATGAAAATGTATGAATATCTGCCACTAGACTTAAAGAAACGAAATATTAGTCAATTCTGTATTCCATTAAGGAAATTCTAAACTCCTATGTCTAAAATATTTTGGGGACAAGGCGTATCGTTGTCTCAATTTACACTCCTAGCTTAGCACAGTGTATAATTGTATAATTAGACATTTAGATATTTAGTGTTAATTTGACATTTCATATAGATACCGGATGCACATGTTACTTCTATAGCGTTAGTATTATGCAATAATTAATTAACAGTGCATAGTAGATAATTTGAAACAACACCTGGTACAGATACGTTTGTTATCTTCTTATCTTAATGTATTTTATTTACTAAGTACATTATTTCGCTTCGAATATATTAAATAACTGACTATCTGGCGAATGAAAAACAGAAAACTGACCAATTAAAGTGAATAGATGTAATTTTGAAATGAAGAATGATGAATTTGACCTAATAACTTACAAAGCAAACATTATTGTTTTCGCCCTTTGCTCAATCATGTTAATGCTGCTATGCAATTTCGTGCTTAGTTTCTGTAGGAATTGGCTATGTCGGTTACTCATTTTTAGTATAGCGATAGTGGAATTTTATTTCCGAATAAAAAATATCATTTCGAATCATCTCCGTTATTTCAACATTATTCATTGATAGAAAACGGATCACACGTAATATTAATGACTGTTCTGTGTTATAGTCAATTCCCAGACAGGAATATGACACTTGTTAATGGTATTGGTAAGCTAGTGTTTTCCTAATATTTGGACTTATGGTAATACCGAAGGCTATTTTTTTTCTTTCTTTTTTTTTTCTTTGATCACATATATCATAAAATACAAAAAAATTAGAGGCAAAAGATACCAGAGGGATATTCAAACTAATAAATCGAAAAACCCCAGACAACGTAATGACACACCAGTTCACAAAACAGTACACAGAACACTACAGACTGAACAACTTTTAATTCCACTAAAACAATGAGTGATCTTTTAATCCCACAATAAACAACGAGTAATCTCCGTAATAAGCAGATCCTTCTCCACATTTGGCACACGGTGTGTTGCTCGTGTAAGTACAGACTCGGTGATAAGTCTAATTCGAATGGTCAAATTTGAGGAAAAGAGGACTGATTTCAACTTCGTCAAAATGAAATCAAATTTACATCAGTTTAAAAGATTAAAAAATGGAAACTTATTTCATAGGGAAAGTGTGCCAGCAGTCGAAGCTGTTGAATTTTGAAACAGTACTGGGCGGTTACTTTTAAAATAAATTATCTCAAAATATAATTTCAATATACCAATTTTGTTTCTCTCGTAAAAAAGATACCTGCTTATTTATTTCGATTTCATTTTTTAGACATGCACTTGGTTATATGAATAATACTCATGTTGTTTCAGATGAAAAGTTAGGATAATGCTTTGATTTTAAATGAACAGCTCGGTATATTTCATCACGTTTTTGCTGTTTGAAAATTTGTTTGTGACTCACAGATAGTAAATATATTTTATTTCCTACTCAACAAACCCTTTTCTATACCATCTTATCAAATAAAAACATTTTACTTCCCGATTAGAATCAATAAAGCTTCCATTAGTCTGATTTAGTGTGAAATAAGCGATAAAGCACTAAATAAAGCAATATCTGCAAAACACTTAAAGACCTTATTACTCATTTCTATACTGTATCAAGTTCATAGTAAAACAAGGGACTACGTAGAACCAACGAAGCTAAGGCATGGATCCTTTTTTTTCTAGTTTAAATGTTTTGAGCCTATTTTCCTTATTGGCAATGACTTATTGCTATTCTGATACATTACTATCAATTTGTATATGAGTCGATTATCTTCTCTAAAGAGTAAAGTGTCTGAACATATAATTTTCTATGCGACTGATTTGTGTTGTTAGGAGCAAAAACGCATAATTTATAGGGAAAACGTGAGTAAGAAAATAATAAAAGGAGGTAAATAACTAACGTCTGTGCTATATAGACTTTAAATTATCATTTTTATACCTTTTCATATTCGTAGTTAAGCAATGTTATATCAACAGGTCTGTGTTTCACTACACACTCTTGTGATGGGGTCGACGTATTGCTTTTCGTCTTTTTAACAACCTTTGATCTTTACATAAGTCGAAATAATGGGTCGCCCTTTTCTGTCTTTTATACTTTTTTTTATTCTTATGCTTTGGTTTTCTACCTTTTCTAACTGCATTTTGTGGTTTAACCTTTAACCATTGGTTTATTTTTATATTTCTTATGAGCTCTTGTTATCTTATGGCAATATTTATTTTATGTTCTTTGTACACCCGCTGCCTTATTTTATCTTTTTAATTGAAGAATCGAACTCCCCCAAACAACCACCATATATCACTTATTTGCCTATCATTTGAACAGATGGTCATATTATGGAATTATTAAATATGTCAATGTTATACTTCCATCGTCATATTCAATAATAAAAAAGTTAAAATCACTACACCAGTCCATATATGAAAAACCAGTGGACAGTTCTACAAGATCATTTGGAAAGCAACTATTACGATAATTTTGCACTATTTCGTTCAATTTCGATTTTAAAATTATATGGCGGTTAAGCAAGTAGCCTTCTTCGTGCAGACAGATACTTTTTAAAATCTACGATAAAACTCTCAATTTCGCTTAATTATAGGATTCACGTGTTTTAATCTTCTATTCCAAATGATACGAATAATCAGAACTATTAGATAACTCGTAAAAAGTGCCATAAAAAATAAAATAACAAGCAAAAAACAAACCAAAAAACACCAAACTGCAAAAAAATGTTATAAAACATACCTTTTGACTTTATCTTCTCTTATCTCCCTAAAAGAAGGACATGTAACAGACGTTACTAACTCTGACTTAATCATGATTCACAACAATAAGGAATATTCAACAGAAATCCTGCTTCTCAACAAAAATAAAATAAAACCTCGTCATAACTCAGACGAGTTGTAAATATTAGTAAGTGGTCGTTTGTCCGATGTTATATCCAGAACCCTGTATTCTATTGATAAATTAATTGATTGCAAACACATTTGTAGCGCTGCTGTTCGCATCATTGGATTCCGCTTAAGAGCTATTATTTCTTTTGTAAAGTCCCGGGAGCCGTTATTTCTAATAATTAATCTCGATATTTATAATTATTAATACCATATTATTAGTACTAAAGTGAATTGATGCATGTCTCACAAGGAGAAGATGTAAAAACGACAATGGTTTTTAAAGTGGTATATTTTACTTTATAGTAAATGGCGGTAATTTACTTGAAGAGAAACTGTCAAAATTGACAAAGAATGTGCAAAGAGACTTCAAAAGAAATAAATAAACACAAGTTATTATTTATTGAATCATGTCATTTTTTCTATCGGAAATAAGCGCTTAGTTAAAAACACATAAACAGATTCTCCTTTGCTTCAATATTTTATGTTTCACTGGTACTATATAAAACCTAATTGTTTCTTTGATGTCTTACAATTCGTCTTGATTTATAACTAGCTAATTAATATTTCGCAACATTTAAATGTTGTATAACTAGAAGTGCTTCTTTTATTTAATTTTGTCAGACAAGCAATTTTCTGAATTCAATTTTATGAAGTTTTATGTTGTTTAATTGGTTGTGGCGACCTATAAGGAAGGAAGCTGGGGTGCACACAACACATGATAGATATTTAAATGTCGTAGGTACATATTACCACGATGTGTTTTTAATTTATAAATTGATATATTTTTCATCAATCATATTTTTATAACAACTCCAATCAAAGATATCTTAAGCAATAAATAATTCATCAGTTTATAATACACTAGCAAACTCAAAGAGTTAATAGTAAAAACGAATGCTATACAAATGCATGTATCAAGACAGTTTAACAATTTTCCAGTTTTCGTCCAATTTATACTCTGGGATTCCTTAGGTTGACGTTATTAAATCGTAACAGTTAAGTTGACATGTTGTACTGTAGGCTATTTTCACAATTAAAATTAAAAATAATGAGACCAGACCAAGACCATGCCAAGAGGGGCATCCAACTTAATCATCATTTTTGAAATAAACTTTTTTTTTTTGCAATTATTTATCTTTTTGCAGACATGCTAGTACTCTCAGATCTGTACTTAGTATCTTTTTGTTGTTGGGATGTACAAGTACTCAGCCACGTTCACTCTGTGTTTGATGTATTTCTATTTGTATCCATCTGATGAGCTAAGACTTTTTCGGCTGATTTTTTATATTTTGTTCTTATGTTTTACTGTTACACCACTGTCCAAAGTTAGGGAGAGTTGGGATCCTGCAAACATGTTTAACCCCGCCACATGTTTTTGTTAGTTGTATTTCTATTTGTATCCATCTGAGGAGCTAAGACTGTTTCAGCTATATTTTTTTATAGTTTGTTTTTATGTTGTACTGTTACACCACTTTCCAAAGTAAGGGAGAGTTAGGATCCTGCAAACATGTTTAACCCCACCACATGCCTGTAATTCATTGGTTGTCGTGTGTTGCTGTGTTTCATATTTGTTTTTCGTTCATTTTCTGTGCACAAGTTTGAACATTTCGTTTGAACATATATTCATTTGTCATTTCGGGACCTTTAATAGCTGACTATGCGGTATGGGCTTCGCCCATTATTGAAGGCCATACAGTGACAAATAGTTGTTCAATTTTTGTGTCGTTCGGTCTCTTGTGCAGAATTGTCTTATTGACTATCATACCACATCCTCTTTTTTATAAGTTGTGTAACGTTTAGAGCATATCTTATTTTAAATAACCACAATGCGAGAGTTGTGCGGATCGAGACAGTTGTAAATAATATGATTCTATACTACCCAAACACGCGTGTAATATTGTAAGTGGAAACGTTCAATACTTTCACAAAACATTATCAAAACCAATGTGTTCCATTTTTCAAGGCCGTAGCGCATGGGTCTTTAAAGTGAGGCAAGTTCGCCGAGCGGAGCGAGGCGAAAAATTTTTGAGCCTTTTTTTTTAGGGGGGTTCGGGTGCCTGACGAATTTTTCAAACCTTAATTGTATCAAAACTACAGATATGATGAAAACAATCTGTAGTTTTGATACAATTGAAGTTTGAAAAGTTCGTACAAAAATGGCTACAGAAGGGTACATAAACCTTAAGATTTGTTTAATTTTTATTTTTTTTTGAATGTATTCGGAACACTTATTTTTTACCTTCACTGCTATGGTAAAAGCTGCAATCGTTGCTGCAGATTGGACACACTGTATGTAGTGTGCCGGTAGATAATTTGAAACTCGAAACTCGCATATTGATAATGTAAAATACATAATAAAAAAAACACCAACTTCAAAAGTTTGGTTGTCGTTTCAAGAGTGAGGCATTTGCCTCATTTGCCTCCATTACGCTACGGCCCTGTTTTTGTATTCCCATTCACAACACGATAATTATGATTACGTGCTCAGTACCAACCTGTCCTATAGACATGCAAAACGTGTGCACATGGCAGATAATCAATTGAAAATAGTGTCGTTATTATAGAAACAGAGTTATGCAATAAAAAGCAGCTTGATTTCTATGAAATATACATGATTTGAAATACAAAAACTATAATTGACATTATCCAGAATAATTGATAAAAAAAGAAGAAAGAGGTAATGACATTAGAGCTGACAGATATTAATGAATTAATATTTCAAATAAGTAATTAATTGAAAACAAGCTATACAGTGTCCGTTTAATGGAATGAAAATCGATGTTTATTTCAAATAAAATATATTTTTTTCGGAAATTAACACCGATGAAATAATAAACCATTTTTCAAATTGATTTTCAGGCCTTACACTGGGAGTTATTTTATTGTTTCAAACATTCAATGTAGTGTTATTGTATGCATATCAAATGTTCGATTTCAATTTAAAAATTTCAAGATACAAAGATTACAAAGAAGCCCCCCTTTCAAATTAGATTTATTGTGGCTGATCAAGAAAGAGCTCACTACACAGAAAAAACAGTTTTATTTGAAAATCAGGAATTTTACAATATCAAGAAATTTATAGCTTCACAAAGTAAAGGTCTAGAGAAAATGCAAAGAGGTATAGAGACAATTATCCAATAAAAAATGTTTTCACTTGCAGGGCCAACATTCATAAAAAATGTCGTTGAAACATATTACAATTTTGTCAAAAATTGTTTTTCAGTGATTTTCAACAATTTTATTGTGATTATAAAAAATCAAAACATCAAACATTGCTGTTGAAGGCATTTAAATTTTGAGAAAACAATTCACGGTTTCTTAAAAGGCTGCACCAGAGAACATCATATAACTAAAATGAATTCACGTTTATATGAAATGTAATGTAGCAATCGGAGATTAGACGGAGATCAGCGGAATATAACGACTGACATTATTCGGGTTAGTTTATTAGAAAGAAATTAAGATACATCTTCACTTCCGATATACTATAAAAAAAATTTAGAATGGTGCAAGCGTTTTAACTGATGTTCGGTTTGCCTTTTTTTATTGTATAAATTTCAAGATTTAGTAAAAGTTTAATCTAAGAAGATTTAAAGATGATTTTTTTAACATCAGAATCTGACTGACGAAGGATATCTGTTATCCGAAATATTTATAAATAATTACATTTATAGTTCCTTTTTGTATTATTGGTGTTGTAGTGTACACCTTTTAGGCGTTTTATCTATAGGCGTTATATATACAACTCGTCTAAAAATCAACCCAACAATGTTAGATTTGTAAATTTGCTTTCGCAATTTTTTTATTCTTCCCTCGACGGGATTCGAACCCATGCTACTGTAATATCGTGACACCAAATCGCCTGCACTGCAGCCGTCCCGCTAGACCACAAGACCACCTGGGCTTTACAAAAATAAAGCTTTCAGTTGCCGTGTGTTACCTTTCCTCGTCAGTTTTAATCTAGCGGCGTAGATCAGCTCAATTGTTTATAGTAATATACTCGTGTATAATGGATCGCAAAATTATCTTAACTGAAGTTCGGAGGTAACTGCATCATGTTCTATTTGGTCACTTGTTAGTGAAGATTGAAGTACCTTTAGATCTGACCCTGGTTTAAATAAATTCTGAAAAAAATACCCATACCTCCTTATTTGATTTGTAACTTTGCATGATATACATGAATACCAATGTCAAGAGAATAAGGTATGCGAGGAAAACTTATAATCTGATCAGACAGACGGACAAAGAAAACACACATTGCCCCCTTCATAGACGACTAAAAAAGGTCATGTGAATCTAGCACTATCTGTATTTCATATGCTAATCTTAAGTAAAGAAACTCCGGTGATTGTTCAAGTAATCACCATCGTTATTCATGCAAATTGAATTTTGGTTCGTGCAAAGTCGCTTTAAGAATTTCCTATATGTCAATTCATCAACGTCAATTCATATGCAGTCTACCATCATTATAGTGTTTGCATAAAACAGAGACAAATAAGTGGATGGGGCTGAGGGGTAACTTGTAACGTAGCTACTATTCTGGTATAGAGGGTGTAGCTCTAAAACTGCACTGACGAAGTGCTATCATATAAAAATAGATCATATACGTTCAACACTTTCGTGAAAGGAACGATTTTTTGGTGCATACATGACAGCTTTTTGTGTCGGATTTCCTGTAATAACCTCTTTTCGACAATAAGAGGAATTATTGATACAAATGAAATCAATGAACTATACTTATTTAATGTCCATCTTTTCAATCATTTAATACACGGCCGGTATCAATAAATTCGTTGCTTATTTGTAACTTGTTCAACTGTACTGTATTATATAGCGGAATTAGTGCAAATTGTTTCCCTTGTATGAAAGATGCTGAATCACAAGGAGAGTTTCCCGATGCTCCGTTAAATTATGCAGGTCTTATGATTTCCACCTTTTGTTAAGATGTACGCGGCATACTACATTAATTTGCTATTGCATGACAGTAATACAAAGTGAGGGATTCTTGTATGAAACATTTATAAGGAGACGGGTATGATATATGTATTTTGTTTCATTCAGTTGAACAAATGTATTTCATCCACCCGCAAGATAAATTCAAACAAAATCTTCATCTAAGGTCCTGGTGATACTCGAGAGCAAAACGTTGGTCTCTACTAACCCATCTACAAGTTGTTTAAAGGGCTTCTAACGTGCATGGAGCGTGACATCCTCTCCACACAAGGGATCGGATTTAACGCTCACATTATGATCGCACGTGCATCGATACGCATTTATACATCACAAACAGCCTAACTACGCCCTATTTTGCAATGGGTTTACTGTCGGAAGAAGACCACCAGCCACTATATACTTTTTTCCCCAAGTAACTATTGGTGTCCTTAAAAAATATGTGTCTGCTTATTGATACATCTAACACAGTATTAAAGCCAACACTTTTCATTTTCTCCTGATGAGAAAAGTCGATACAACATATTTATATACCTCGGTCAATCACATTTTCGCTAGCCAAGGGTTGTGATTAATGCAGTCTCCTTGGCTATAACGAAGAAGAGTTTACCATAGAACTGTATTTATGGTAATGTGCTATTTTACAAACGATGTTTACCTTTTTGCATACAATTACATCTACAAAACCCTCACTCTGCAAATCTGATAAATACAAAATATGAATTGTAAGAAAAATATGAACGAAATAATGTGTGCAAACTAAACGGATACACAAAACTCCCGAAATCCACGATACATCAATTAATAAGTGAATCTAGGGCAATGTTGATATATTTTAGTCTTACTAATGGTAAAGCTAAAATTAACCGCTTTTTAAAAACACCAAAACGTATATAGCTGACCGTTGCGTTAATTGTGTCTTGCAAATAGCAAGGGATGTTCCGGTTTCGTCAATGTTCAGCCTCAGTGTTGAGATACCTTTCTTCGTAAAATATATATAGTTATCAATAATGAATTCGTGATGAAAATCGAATACTTTGGTTTTCAACATTCTAACTACAATGATGTTTTGAGTATTTAACATTTTTCTGCATACATTTTCATTTTTAAAATGGTAGACACATCGATAATGAAAACAAAAAATGGAAAATAAAAATAACAAATAGCAAAATAAGTAAAGAAAACATATCATAAACAGAAAAAGAAAATAATGTCTCCGATTTCATATATTTTAGACTATGTAGATATCATCCGCCTTGTCGTATGTCTGGACATTGACTTGGAGTGTTTTTGGTCATTGCTGTCCAAATATCCAACAGCGGTTCTCTTTGGTGTGTTGGGTAATTAATGTGGTCTTGTGAAAACAAAACTCTAGTGAGTGTCTCTTGCATTGATAGGTAATGTTCCTTCCCTTTAGTGATTATCTGCACCCAGTGGTGGATACAAAGGGGGTCTGGTTTTTTTTAGTATGGAATATCAATCCATTTGGAAAGGGAATAATGGTTGGAAACCCCTCCCATTTCTTATCCTTGGTTACGTTAGGATACACCCTTTCAATAATGGCTGAAACCGCCCCTGTGTACGTGAAAACATATTACTCTTTGGGTAGAGAATGTACTTTTATTTATCAACTATATGCATATAAGAGTTAAACATAGTAACCTTATTGCACTTCTTTCAACACGGTTTTAGACGTACATTGTATGCTTTAATATCACAAAAATCATTTTGGGTGCAAAAGCCGAAATGAAAGATATGAACGGAAATATTAGCAGGCGAGAAAGTGACCAGGCATATGATAACATAGGAAGTCAACTTCCGCAAACAACCGTATTGCGCCAGCTGTTTCATAAACAACATTAAAAATATTGAACGGACTAGGAAACTGCACCATTATATTTAATTGCACTAGAACACACCCGTGATATCGCGGGTCCGTGACTGAATGAAAGTATATAACTATGCGTAAGCCTTATTTTAGTATTGGTATTATCATCTGATAAAAGTCGTGCCGATTTTAAGATACAGTTTCTCTGCTTTCAAATCTTTCTGTTTGAACCCGTCGACCTAGAACTCTTCAATTATTGGTAATATTCAGGTCCTTGAATTGAGTATTTTTAATCAACAGCATTGTCCAATAAAGTTCAATTCTTTGATTCGCGGTTTTACGTCATGCCCGCTAACAAATTGAAAACTGTACCTATACGCCTTATTTCAATTTAAGTCCAATTTTTTAGTATTCGTATTGTTATCTTAGAAAGTCTTACTAATTAAAAAACTACAATAGGGAACAATTTGACAATGATTGAATTTAGTTGTGTCGACCCTGTTATTATGACCCGTGTTTAAAGCAAAATCAAATACACCATTTGGAGGTGCGCCTGTCAGATGCGGAACGTACATATAAGATTAAAGTAACAGGTGAATATACTAAATTGTTATCGGTATCGGATTCGACCCGGAACTTGTTAATTATTAACAAAAGGGTCTGAAGTGGTGTAATTTTTAATCTACACCATTGTACTTTATTAGTTATAAATAAAGTTGAATTCTTTGATTCAACGTTTTAACGTGTTATATAGCCATTCTTCCCTCATGCCAGTTTTTCCCCCGGGGGAAAGACTGGCATGAGCCAATGTTTCCCCCGCGGAAATTTTGGATCATTGTCATTCTTCCCCTACGGAAAGTTGACAATACGTATACATATAGTAACTTTTCCCCCATTCCAATCTTTCCCCCATGATATAGATTTCAATATATTTATATGCATGTCTCGAATGTAAATCGAACAGTGTTATATTTATTTGTATACAAATGTGTTGTTCATTCAAATTTACACAAATCTGTCTACAGGTTTATCAGTCTGCCTATGTGTCCCCTAGTCTGTCTTTCTATGTGTACCCTAGTCTTTTTACATATTTAACTGTCTGTCTTTATGTCCGCAAGTCTGTCTACATATTCACCAGTCTTGTTTACATGTTTACCATTCTGTCTTTGTCCACTATTCCGACTAGAGAACTTTTTGACTGGCTTTGAAATAACTTTTAGTGTAAACAGCGCATACATTTTACTTTCATTTCGGTGCTTTGTGTCTATTTGTTTTTATGTAAGTGATTATTGTGCACCGTACTAACAATTTAGTGAAGTCAATTGCAGATGATATTTTACAGAATTTCTTGCGGTGTGCTGTTCCGTATTGTGTTGGAGGAGGGTTGTCTTGAGTTTAATGCCGCCACGTTCTTTGTGTGCCATTCCAAAGCATGGAACATGTAGTACAGTGGTTGTTGACGTTTCATGTCGGTCATATGTTTTTCGTAAATTATTTTGTTATAAATAAGTGCGTTAGTTTTGTTTGATTTTTTTCCCCACATTTTTATGGTAGGGGCATTTTAAAGGCGACTATATGAGGGTTTATCGTTGTGAAATGCCGTGTGGGCTTTAATTACTTAATACCACGTCGAATTTGTATCATAAGTGCTGGAAAGTGTTTGAACCTATATCAGGGTAGGTGTTTTTTTTTTGTAGATCTTGTATAGCTCAAACTATAATGTGGTTAGTCCCTGTACTTCCACGTCTTCCGTTCTGGCAAAAGCAGGTGTTCAGATCTCCTCTAAGTTTAATGAAGTTTCATCCGTATCGGACTTCTTCTCCTGAATGAAAGCTTAAAGTGCGACGAGTATTCCCCTCTATCCGTGCTTTTTTTTTAAGTTCTTTTAATTGCTACTTTATACTTTGCATGATATATCATTTGAAGTCATTTCACCATAATACTTTGGAGATATCATAGACGTCTGTCCTGGGGAAAATCTACTAATTGACCAGAAGCGGTGAAAGTAATTGTATTCATTTAGTCAATGATACCAGGGGTTCACGAAGGAGAATGGAAGTGATCATCACATCAGAATGTGTGTATAAATATAACATATATATATATCTATATTAATACCTTTCAAATGTATTATCATACGATGAAGCTTTGGTAACTATAAACTGATATAAGAAAAGTTACTATTCTTTTGTTTCATAAAAAATTCTTACCGTGACGTCGCCGACGTTATATTACAAGGCGGAAAATTTAGCTTCTCGCGCTACTACGTGGGAAAAATTGGCCTGATCCTGGTTTTCCCCCCATAATGCTGAGGGGGAAAAGTGGGATCATGCCAATTTTTCCGGGGGGAAATATTGGATCAATCCAGTCTTTCCTACCGGAAAATTTGGCATGGGGGAAGAATGGCTATAGGACACCGGCTGATAAATTGGACCTCGTAATTTTAGTATTATAGATATAGCAACCGTAACAAATAAAGCGAGATAACTCATTATTATCCTTTGAAATATGGAGCTCAACATGTAAAGTGACACGAATTGTTAGATAACATTTTGTAAGACATTAACTCGGGCAATAGAAAAACACATTCGTAAAACAAAAGATTAGCACAAGTAAAACCGACTGCAATATTCTAGACAACGTTCAGAAATGAAAATTATGTTGATAAAAAACAGATTTACAATATAAAAGATGTTGCACTCTATTTGACTTGTGTTGAAAGTCAATTATTGCGTTATTCACCGATTCTCACTTATCCTCACATTTGAATGGCGTTCCATAAGTTGAGATATCGGTGTATTTTTTATATTTTGTTTTTATTGTTGGGGGATTTGGGGGGGGGGGGGGTCTCGACGTATACCCTACATTTCATTTTTATCAACACCTTAACTAAGTTAACGTTAAATCTTGGATCTTCACTATTTACAACTAAAATCTTTGAGATATCAATTTCGCAACTTTTACAAATAACACTGCAACATTCTTATACACTATGTCTTACCGAATTACATTGATCACTAGGCAGGTGCACATGTGGAGCAGAATCTGCTTACCCCTACGGAGCTACTGAAATAACCCCCGATTTTTTTGTTGGATTCGTGTTGCTTAGTCTTTAGTTTTCTATGTGGAGTTTTGTGTTCTGTTATTTGAATGTTTGTCTCTTTTTCTTTTTCATCCATTACGTTGTCAGTCTATTTTCCACTGATTGAATGTCTCATTGATATCTTTCGCAACTAATTTTTCTTATGATGTCTATTTTGCAGAAGAGAACGAATTTTCAAATTGATAAAATAATGTAAATGTTGTCCATCTGAATTGATTTTTTTATATATATGATCTTTCCATAGTTTCTGGAAACAGTGGCGGAAAATTGTGTAGCTTACGTTGAAGTTATACGATTCCGAAGCAAGGAAAATGTATCTAGATGTCGGTTCCAATATAAAAGAACTTGTCTTCAAACTGATCTGTTTTGATAGTAATGCAACTTTTAAATATAAATTATCATTGATCTATCAGAAGTATAGTTCCTGTCAAACTGTCTTGATCAGAAAACTTACCATTACTGACGACTACACGACGATGCAGCCGGAAAAGCAACACCCATGTCTCGCCTTCTGTGACTATCGTCGTGTCTAAGACAAACATGATAACATCGTCATATAAGGGCAAAAAACTAAATACACTTATGATGTTTGTGGCCAAGTTTGGTTGAATTTGGAGTAGCAGTTTCTAAGGAGATGATCATTATAAAAAGTTAATGGACGACGACGGACGACGGACGCTAAGTGGTGGCAAAAGCTCAAACTTACCCATTGGGACAGGTGAGCTAGAACATTCGAAAAGTAAAATACCACAAATACTGAACTCCGAGAAAAATTTAAAACGGAAAGTCCCTAATTAAATGGCCAAATAAGAAGCTCAAACACATCACTTTGAGGTGGTATATGCACTTAAGTTCATATGTTTTATTTGTTTTTGTATCCGTCGTTATTTTTTCAAAGATTTTCTTCTCAAGTTTGAAACAAACTAATCCATATAGTGTTTAGTATAAAGTTTGAGTTTGATTTTTTTTTTGGGGGGGGTGCTGCTATGGTTAAACAAAACATAGCATAGGCAAAGACTTATCCATCTGATGAGTGAGTCTTGTTCAACTGATTTTTATAGTTCGTTCGTTATGTTGTACTGTTACACCACTGTCAAAAGTTAATAGGAGGGTTTGGATCCGGCTTACATGCTAATTTATATGTCATTTGGGCCTCTTGTGGAGAATTGTCTCATCGGCAATCATACCACATTTTATTTTTTTTGTATTCACCTAATTTTTTATACATTTCAAATAGTGACGTCTTGATTTTGAAAGAATTAAAAAATCGAAAAATTTACAATTTGATTTTAAACAACTGGATTTTTAGGACAGTTAATTTAGTAGTAACAAACATGCTAGAATTGGACTGGAATTGAGCGTGGTTCATAAGGACTTTTGCATTATCAAAGCACTTGTTCAGACTTTATTATTTGAACTTGTCGTTGGAAGAAGTTAACTTTCCGGACTAAAAAGTTTTCAATTCAGTATGTTTATCTGATAAGCAAAAGATTTTGAATTTGAATTTATCGATGTTAAAGAGACGCACAGTGTTTGCTGCAATATAAACTGGTACTAAGGCATATTTATTATATGATTAATTTCTTTAGTTAAGAAACAGAAGTACATGCATTTGTTATGTTTTTTCTTCATGTACTTCTCTTTTTAGTTAGATGGTACCTTTTGTTTATAAGCACATAGCATAATAAATAAAACAGATTTTAATTTGACATAACTCAGTTATCAGTGCTGCAATATCAGCTGATACTTGGCCATTTATTATATATTTGATTCCTTATAAAACTAAGGCACATATATTTGTTATGATATTTTTCCCATATCCATTACTTTTATAATTTGACGTAAATCTGTAAATAAAAGTATACATATCTGCAAATATAAATACACATAAAAATAAAACTGTCAATTATGATTGATAAAATGATTTGATATTACGAATCCACAATAGAAGAGATGCTTTCTATTGAATAATTTCTCGCTCTTGTCTTTTCTTTTGTTGTTCGTTTAAACATTTTCAATAATTCTCTTCTAAATTTTGTCCCACTAAGACAGTATAGAAAGAAACTAATAGCATTGTTCATATACATCAATAAGCTTGAAATTGTTTCAAGAAGATTCATAAGTGATGGGTCTGCGTCCATGAAAAACTCCTCACAGATGTAATACACTGAAACTGGAAGTGTACAAACGAGGAAGGATATATTCACTGCAAGTAACATGGCCGTCATATTCGAATTTCGATTGCGTTGCCGTCTGGCATTTGCTTCATTTGACAAATTCTTAGGCGATGTTTTTTCTTTGATAGTTACAAACCGCTCGAATGATTTGATGATTGTCCGAATAATAATAACATTGCATATCAGCATTATACTAAACGGGAAAAAACAATATAACGCTAAGTCCATAAAAGGCCAAGCGATCGTGGAAAATGAGTTAAATTGACATATTCCGTCTTGAAAATCGGTAGTGAATAGTAAATGTCCATTAACCATGATCAAAAGAAAGGTGATAAAAACAACAACAAAACGACTTCGGCGCATTGTACAATAATAGACTGCTCTTAATGGAAGTTTTACTGAAATACACCTGTCGATGGTCACGGCAACCAAAATCCATGCCGTAAACTGGAGTGAAAAATAGGTCATAAAAACGTGGATTTTACAACTGAGGGGACCAAATGTTCGAATGTCAATTTCAAAAGCATATCGTATCCATCGGCGTAAAAGTCCTGTGTTGACCACAAGAATATCTCCAAATGATAATACTGTTAGGTAAAACATGGTTGTAGAACGTCTCATAGTTCTTCTTAATAATACTCTTATGGACAAAGTTGATGAAATCATTCCTAAAAGTATTACACACGGTGAAAAATATATCCAAAGTAAATCCGCATAATATGTATCTATAAGCGTCGCCATACCGTAGTCTGTTTCATTCGAAACTTTCAAAGCCCGAAATCCTTCACTGTTGTCTATTTCCATCTTAAATCCCGATCTAAACACTATCTGAAAAATAGATGCTTTGTTAATTATCTTAAGTCTCTTTTTTTATTGACGTATATCTGCCGAAAAACACAATATACATCAAAAGAGTAAGGGTTTGGTTTGGTCTAGTAGTATAATAGAGTTTAATGCAAATTTCACAAGCTGAATTTTACAGTCGCTTTCATTAAATGAGTTGCCAAAGGTAAGAACTTTGGTTAGCTTGCTTGTTAGCTGAACCGTGAAGCCATTGTAAGGTCCGGTATACTACCCTCCTTGTGAAGTGGCCTAGTCCAACAGACAGATATATATTTGTTTAGGTCAAAACCGGCCCTTACTGCATGGACTTGCTCCTTCGTAAAAAAGCATCAAGACAACTTAATATATTCTGAAACGTATTGACAAATATTTAAACAGGTTAGAACGTCAAACAGCAATCTATAGATATAGGAAGATGTGGTGTGAGTGCCAATGAGACTTTCATTCTTTAAGGTTCTAATTAGTGTCTGGTAGACCTAATTTAGTATTTCTGTAAAGAAAAAAAACCCACAAATAATTGAAAGTTTTAGAAAAACCGTCTCCGCTGCATATATGAGGATAGTATAAGCAGTTATATGAAAAGTTACTGTTGCCTTTTAAACTACCACATTAAAGAAAAATCGCAGACTAAGAATCATTGGAATTGAAACGTTTAAAAATGCACATAAGAAAAGTCCAAGTTATTGTATCTGCTGGACTGCTTGATGTATTATGTATGTTTGTCTCAATATATGTATTTGTTTGCATGTCATTTTGTTTGTGTGTAATGCATTTTAAAGTAGATTTTTAAAGCTCACTAGAGCTTGTGTTGCTTTGTCTGCAATGTATCGACAATAAATAAAACTTTTTTTTATTTGATTTGAAACAAAGATGGTAATTCCTTTAAACGACGTACTCGAGACATGTTATGAAACAAATATTGCAATTCCTTTATAATACGGCGTACCCGAGACATATTATGAAACAAATATTGGAATTCGCACATTAGTCTGTAATCCTGTAGCTCTTTTTACAAAAACAGCCGAAGTGTAAAATTAATCTTACGATAAAAATATCTAGTTGAATTGTTAAGGAATATTTTAGACTTACAATAATTTAAACAGATTTTATTTGCCCACTGTTTGACAAACGTAGTATTAGTTTGGATCGGGATACTAGATAATTTCCTATACAACGTACTCGAGATATATTGTGAAACAAAGATGATGGCGGATCAAGAAATTTCCAAGTGCGGCATGAGGGCCTTCTGATTGCAAAAGAGATGGTCCTGTTTCAGTCATGCTTTAGTGACTCCCTATAAAATCAACCAAGTTTTTCCCTGACCACAATGTACCCTCTAAATCCGCATCTGGCTAATTCCTATCTAGGACGCACCGAGATACATTTAAAACAATACGACATAAAAGAGACTAATTATTCCGTTTGAAACCATATTTTTATATCATAAGTAACTCTTAAAAAAATTCATTTTCTCTTTTTGTGAATTTTTCTTGACAAAAAAAAAATCCATAAAAATTGATCGTAAGATATACTGACAACAAATATTTTTCCTAGTAATTTTTTGCGAAAGAAGTCGTAGAACCGGTCCTTATCTTCGTTTTCAGTATATTTCTTAACTGTATTTTACAGAAAATTTGTCAATTTAATAGTTTAATGGACAGAACAATTGTGCCCAAAATAATCTGAATCGGGGCAATATTTCCTTCTGAGATTTCCTTTAAAGCCAATTCTCTTTTTCGTTTATGTCTATATAAAAAAGAAGATGTGGTATGATTGCCAATGAGACAAATCTCCATAAGAGACCAAATAGCACAGAAATTACCAACCATATGACCCCGTACGGCCTTTAAAAATGAGCAAATTCCATACCATATAAAATAGTCAGCTATAAAAGGTATCGAAATGACAAAAGTAAAACAATTCAAACGTAAAACTAACGGCCTAATTTATGTCTAAAACAATGAACGAAAAACAAATATGAAACACATCAACAAACGACAGCCACTGAATTACAGGTCCCCGACTTGGGACAGGTACATACATACAGAATGTGCTATGCTAATTTCGTCATCGGAGGGTTTTTACGGAAGTCTTTCCAATCTTTGCTCTGGTTGTAGTCTAAAAATGTAACCGTTGACAAATGACATCTTCATATGAAATAAAAATACTATCGCCCCGTGACGCTGTTTTTAAAACATAGTTTATGCATTGTTATTTAAAACTTAAATCATTTTACGTATGCGACAATCAGTTTTGTCTGCACATAACATAGTATCATAGTTTTCAAGCACTAATTAAGCAAGAACATCATGTAACTCTTAGTAAATTTGAGAATGGAAATGGGGAATATGTCAAAGAGACAACTACCCGACCAAAGACCGGAGTAGTCCTGGTTAAAATGAAATTTAGAATTATCTACTTACTGTCTTCTCTAAGCGTCTTCTCGAAAAAAAAAACCTGGTTGTTTACAATTTTTTTTTAAGACTTACATAACCAAATACGTAAATAGTAATTATTTTTTGTACCCTGAAGCGCTTTTTTAAATTTACTATTGTGAACAGAGATTACCTAAAATTGTGTCATTATTGTACCTGATTGTTGATTAGTAAAGCTCATAATCAAATAACAATAGAAACTGTGAACTTGTGACAAACAATTTTTATAAAGACGACAAAAAACCCTCAGTTAACATACAAACGTGACACATAATAACAAAATCTGCCATGTTTTCTGGCCTGGCGCTCTTTAAACTATTATACAGACAATTTTAAAAATGGAGAAAAAAACCTGTGCGATTATTAGACGTATATAAAGATTTGGACTAAAATTGTTAGTATAAATAGCCATTTTAAAGATAGGTATAAAACTTTACGTGTACAGAAAACTTTGCATTTACACAAGCAAGGGCGTATGAAAGATACACGACTTTGACTTTGGGACAAGAAGGCGCGCAAAAAAGATAAAGAAATTATCACTTTTATGTTGAGTAGAACCTGTTCGCTAGTTTGTGTTTAAATATTACAATGTCGAACCGCTGGCGGTCAATAGTTGGTCCCATATCTTACAAAACAGACGAAATTACTGTTGAACATAACACAATCCTTTTCAGAAATGTACATAGTTATATACGCCACACAAAAAGATTCTTTGATTAATATTGCTGTATCATAAAATGTACTCGTATCCAACTGTTATACTGTTTAAACATAATATATCTATATATATTGTATACATTTTCATATTGTACTAAAATATATAATTGCTGTCATCTTGAAATTTTGTATATTGTACTTATATGGAGAAGATTATCTTAAGTTGTTATAACTTGTATCCGATCCTATTGTATATTTAGACAATAAAGTAGACAGTTGCTTATCTGTGTATCTTTCTATCACTGACATTGTTGGACTAGATATTTCATGCGTTCAAAAACCTGACCTAAAAACTCATGTTCTATTGAGCCTTTCGGGATCCGGGGTGTGTCTTTTTTTAATTTCTCAATCTGAATGTCGGGATTTGCCGGATATTTTTTAAATTCAGGACTTCATGATTTCATGTTTTTTTTATGTCAGGATTTCGTGATCAGGACAACTCCGATCCCACTCTTAAATAATGACTTATTAAGACTTACCTTCCAATTCTAAATTAAAAAAAATCGTAACTCAGAACAGGAAAAATGACACTATGTCTAATTTACTTCGACTACTGATCAGCTGATATGCAAAGCTAAAAACAGACACTTAAATATCATAAAATAATTATCAAAACATTTATTGCACTTTAAATCATATAATTCAGAAACATGTTACACTGTTACACGAGGAGCAGGTTTGTATAAAATAATTGTGTCACGTGAAGGCACACTGACATCACAATTTGCATTGATCTTGCAATACACTACAGTTCATTCATACAGAATCCACTATCATGCAACGTGAATGTGATTGGTTATCAAATAATACAGAATTAGTGCATGTACAGTTTTATAAGAAATTAGCTCATCAAATAGATTTTTAGACAATAAAATATGTTTAAAACAAACTATCTTACAGATCTACGGAATTCCGAAAATGGACGAGAGACTTCAAATTGATGTAAAAACCAACTTTAGTATCTTGCGTGATGACTATATTCATGGTGTTTATCTCCTGCTAGTGGAATTCATTTCGTAGGTTGTATCCTGCTTCATTTTGATTTGGATGGTTGATTTCCTGTTGTTTTTTTTCTAGTGCGATAAAAACTGCAAACACGACATTCTTGTGCTTTGGCCTTACTATTTCATTTTCATTGTCCAACTTTATGGAAAACTGTTGGTTGAATCATTAATTTTATATTGCCATATGTACACCAAGGTGATATAGACAGGTATAAACAAATCTTGTGTGTAAAAGACTTTCGAAAAAGTGAGAAGATAGTCTAATACTATTTCTTGAACAAATAACGGCTCCCTCTTTTACTATTACGGCGAGTTACGTTGCATGATTTTGGGCGATTTTCGCACGTTCGTAATTTATGTTACGAAACATATTATATACATAATTATGTGTGATATAACATAATATTTAATGACCATTTAATTTATGTATACTGAGCCAAAAAAGTTTAGCAACAAAAATATGAAATTTTATTTTATTACAAAATTGTAACAACATATGATTTTAATAATAAAAAAATGAAATTATGACATGTCAGAAGCAACATGAATCTTTATCACTCACATCCATAAGAATTTTCCTTGTATGGAGCATGGGAGGGTCAAAATGCGAAAATGAGTAAAGTGTTATTCAAAATCAATTTCTCAGCAATGGCCTAAGTGCATCAATAAATGATTGGCAGGCACACCAGCAGATGCCCTTAATCTATGCACTACTCTTGTGGCCGGAAAAAACTTGTCACGTGTTGATGTAAAGCGAAAGTAGGGCTCCTCTCTTTACGATAGTTTTTCTTGGTCTACGACATATTGACCTATCCCGTGCAGTTGCAATTTGTCATTATTTGTTTGTTAGTGTCTAAACTATTGATTTATGCACATTTAATCAAGCCACAACATCAGAAACACTCATTCTGGCATCAACCATTCCAATAGCCTTCTGATGGTCATTTTCGGCGAGGCCAGGTTAACGGCCCGTGCAATTTTTTCAAACTTTTTTGTGTTTTTCTTACCAATGGCGTGTTTCTGAACGTTAGTGAAAAAAAAATTTTGATTTTGTTTTATAAGTTCAGGTACAGAAGGTAAAACATCAACTACACGTGGAAAGCTAAAATGGCGCGAAATCAATCATCCAGAAAATAAGTAAGGCTGTTAAAAATTACAGGTAAAACTATGGATTATATCAATAATATTTAAAAAAAAATATATGTAGAAACAACAAAAGAAAAATTGAAAAAAAAGTGTTGCTAAACTTTTTTGGCTCAGTATAGAATTAACTTGGTTTAATCCTGTTTATTCATCATTATAACGGTCAAACTAATCAAGGCCGATTACCTTACTTGTAAGTGTATCGTTACCGTATTCCTTTGCATATATAGACTAATGATTTATAAGTACGTCTGAACTAGTAACCACTCTCCAGATCCTTTTCAGATGTCGTAAACTCGTTATTTCATGTTATTTTAATCTCTAATGTCATTAATCAAAGAGGAGCTACTCTCAGAAAAAGACACCGACGGACTATGGAGGAATCTATAGCTTCTGAATTTTTTTTAGAACTGTTCATTATAATTGTAATTCCCTATGCAGCATAAGATATGTATAAAGAATCATCCATGTCACCCTGGTTTTGCCAGGTTCTGTGTATAAAAAAGAAGATGTGGTATGATTGCCAATGAGACAACTATCCACAAAAGACCAAAATGACACAAACATTTATAAACTATAGGTCACCGTACGGCCTTCAACAATGAGTAACAATGTCCAGTCAACTTTAACTTTGTAAATAAGATAGACAGTTTTTCACGATCACTGAAAGACACCAATTACTGTGGAAAACCGAAATAGATCGTATGAAATTTTATGAAACTTTTTTTTTTTTTTTTATTATTTTCCACTTTCAACCTTACATGTCCTTTTTGGTTTTCTATATAACTTTTCCTTTTTTAATAGCTTTGGATTTTGAAGTAAGCTGGCCTCGAGCAACACAGAAGAGACGTTGCTAGTCAGCTATGAAAGGTCCCGACAGGGAACAATACAAACCAATTCAACTGAGAAAAATAACTGCTTAGTTTATAACAAAACAATGACGAAGAAAATGTATAACAGACTTGAACAAACAACCACTAAACTACAAGTTCCTGACAGACTTCCAATAGACGCATAACGAATTTGGCGGGGTTAAATTTGTTTGTGAGTGCTACACCCCCTAACCTTTAACAATACTGTTACTGCATAATATGAGAAAAAAAATCCTGTAAAAAATGCAATTGACTTAATCCGAAAGATCCACATAGAAAAGTTTGATTATTGCATCCTGTCTGTACTATATTTATTTGATTTACGTGCCTGTGGGAAAATTTCAACAGCTATATTAGAATCCTTAATTATTTGGCGCAAAATATCCGCAAGGTATCGATAAGTGTTTTAAAATTTATCAATTAGATGTTATTCGGACGGATAATGAGTTTGGCTATGACGTATGTTTCAAATTAATACAGGAACACGTTTCTATTAATAGGGCACAATTAGTGTCCATATGAATGCCTACAATATGTCGATAAACTGTATTGCCAAACATGTTGTTTAAAAGAATAGAATTTAGGCTTCAACCAGCTCATCACAGTTCTAGTTAGTTGGCCTAACATGTTTCCTTTTTGCTTCTGTACAAAAGAAGGCAACGAGCATATAAATCTGCAATCAGAATTTTCAGAGCAAAACAAGAACAGTCTGTAGAAAATTAATTTTGATAGAAGGAACTGGATCCTGGTGACATTAACTTTTACCAGCTTCTGAATTGGAATCTTTGACATGTTACAGCCGTGAGGTTCTTTTCGAGGACACATTGAACTAAAAGTAACTATATAACTTTCATGGATGTGTATCTTAAATCTGTTATATTGACATTTAATGAAAAAAAATATGATAATGTTCTTCTAAAGGATAAAAACGAGAAAATGGCATGTTATATATATTTGTACAAAAAAAGGTTTATAATGATGGATTTTTTTATTCAATGAATTGTTTCCTTGAAATTACACTACTTTAATTCAGGGACAGAAACCCATCAATATAACTAATGCGCACAACGCTGTGATCGCCATACATTCAAATGGTTGATGGATAAACGACGCTTACCATTTTTTGGTTGGAAAGCATGAAATGTTTTGTGAAGACAACTATTTTGCTTTGATTATTTATTTTTGACATATATACCTACATAATAATTGAAACAATTGCTTATGTCTTGATATATCCGATAAAACTGCGTATATAATCGTAATAGTCTTTCTGTGAAATACCAGTAAACGAGAAAATTCGTCTGTACAAAAATGTGTCCTTTTGTGCCACTAGTTTCCAACATACATAATTGTAGTTCCATTTGCGTATAGAGAATATGATTACGACTATTCTTTTTGATAAAAAGAACACACACAAAAACTGAAAGACTGACAGCCACCTTTATCATGGCTTAATAGAAACCAACAGTTTACACTTCTAGTTATTTGTTTATGGTAAACACAACTATAATCTCTGCGGCTGAGACCTGTATGACTTATATATTCGGCAAATGTTTCCTTTTTTCTAAGCTATGCTTGCATTAGTAACACGCAATTCAATATCTTTAATGGTTTGCAGCTTCACAATATTCTCTAAAAATACAAATATATACTATAGATGACTGCTATGAATAAAAAAATTCAGTTTAGTGTTTATTAAATTCCTATGTTCTATTCGGGCAATTGTACTCACTTTTCGGAATTCCGTTCGTCATTTTAGCAATAACGGTCCCATTTTGTTCCTTAAATTATTCTTTTTGTAGTGGTACCATAATGTGCAAATAAAATTAGTATTTTGACACAACTGATACTTTTGAAAATTGACATTTTCCATGACATTTTGCACAAATAATAACTTAATTCAAAAATCAAATAAAGTGAAAGGAGTTGCAACCAAATAAACTGGAATGTTAATTTTGCATGTCATTGAAAAACGGCAGATCGACGTTTTCTTGCAAATAGTTTAAAGAATTCATTTCTAAATCTTTTCCCTGTGATGCAGTACAAGAAAAAATGGACACTGTTATTGAGATATTGGAGAATATTCACGATGCCGTATGCTAGGTTTTGTACAGCAATCCTATGAGGATGTACATCTCGTGTTTCCCAGTAATGCTGCCCGATGAAATAAATAGCTATTGGTGTTGTACAAAAGAAAAACACAAAATTAACGGACAATAGCATCACGGTCACGTTTGTGCTTGTTTGTAATCTTGTTGAGTTGTTGTTGACTGTTTTATTTACAGTATCATTTGAGAAGCCATTTTGGTTTTCACACGTTTCTGTGATAGTTGATATTTGATCTGAATCCTCGCCTGAAATATGACTCGATCTAAATGAGGTCCGTCGTGTGTATACACTGCCGAAACTTCTGCCAAGATCATTGTCAACTGTCATATTTTTCAACGTTTTTACAGACGCTGAAACTCTGTGAATAATTAATGAGTTAGCTACTATCATTATACCAAATGGAACAAAGCAGAATACTGCAAAGTCTATCCATGGCCAAATTTTACTGACAAATACAAAAGTGGCGTCTGCTTCTTGGCATGTTGGTTTTGATCTATTTCTTGATATAATCTCAACTGTAAAAAACAGATGACTGTTTATAAAAACCATTGTCACGAATAATATTACCACAATAACTTTTGATACGTTGGTAGTGCAGCATAGTCTAGCTTTCAGTGGTCGCATCACAGAAATACAGCGGTCCATGGTCACGGCAACCAAAATCCAGGAGGCGAAGTCGAGAGAAAAATATACAAGAAAAGCATGTAGTTTACAAATAAAATCACTGTGTAATCGTATGTCTATGTCGAAAGCCATAATAATCCAGTATCTTAACAATCCTGTGTACAACACAAGAAGGTCGGCGGAGGACAAAATAAGTAAATAGAACATTGTTGTTGATCGACGCATCGTTTTCTTAGACAAAACAAGAATGCTTAAAATATTAGCAACGGTTCCAATAAATATTACACATGGTGACACGTAAACAAATATAATTCTTGTTATTTCATCCTCAATAAACACGTTAGTTTGGTTCGAAATACTTCCATTTGCAATCATACTGTCATTTTTAATAATGGAAAGACTTAAACTGTTAGATCACGGATTCTTCAAACCATCTTTGACACAAGTGAACTAAATATTAATGAATAGGATGCTAATTTCATCCATAGAATTATTGACGAATTTCTAAGTTTTTTAATCGGTTAGTATTGGTAAGAAACGTCAATGTATTATTTTCCAAGCAATGATGCGGATTTTGTTTTGCTTTCCACTTTATTTTCGAGATAAGCCGACGCAAGAAATGATTTATCATAATGGTAAAGCAAATAGTTCACATAAATTTTTACAGTAGAAAAATAATCCGTCTTATGTTGAAAAAAATCATCAAACAACCGTTTCCGCAATTAGAGACTCAAGTAATTAAAAGCAATGGGTCCATCCATTTATCTTTGTGTGACGTAGTGGCAGTTTTTCAATACATATCATGTTGTATCTAAAACACTTTCGAATAGTTAACTTACCTTGAAATATTACAAATTACAATAAATGTTTTTCCGTTTCAATGACGTTTTATCCTCTAAAGCTTTCAAACAACTTCAATGACGAAATTGTTAAACACGCCTGATTAGAAAGAAACATGTAATTTCTCAAAAAGTAAATGCACACTGCATGTTCCATTCCAAAACAATAATTTCAATCCTGATATTAAAACAATTATGATAGAATAAAATTCCGTTGCAATAAAAGTTACTGAATATTTAAAAAAATCAACTTGTGGTAGTATTTAAGTTATTGAATAATTTATTAAGGTTAACAGCTTTAGTTTACAGCTTTGTAACCTTTCAGAACTGGACGACATATAAGTGTATTTTTTATGATGATGATAATAAACGGGATAAAAGTTGAAGTTCACGATGCAAATGTCGGTCACAAGAAAGAGGGATGGGAGTACTAACAATGCAACCAAAAGGCATCAAGTCGAAGGATTACAGACAGAAATCAAACACGAGTGAACATACCCGTTGTCATTTGTATGTCAACCAAATGATGGGGGGTTCGTATCCTTTCATGGGGATTACTTTAGTTCAATAGCTTCCTGGAAGCAGCAACCGTCTATCAAGGAAATGATGAAATTGGTAAGCAATGCAAGTCATAGAAAGCAATATTAACTTGGAGAGATAAATAATGTGAAAGCTCTGTTTCAATATATGTTAACAGAAATTGATTGATAAAAATTGGGAAAATACTTTTATAGTTGATTTCTAGAGGTTAATCAAGATATGAAGTCACATGAGTTACGTTTCTTGTGGAGAGTTGTCTCATTGGCTTTCATACCACATCTTCTTTTTTACAATTAGACCTGTTATCATAAAAGCTATAAACAAACTTATCTGACAGATGAACTCCGTCAACCCCTCCGAATCAACAAGGTAAATTTATGATACAAGAAAATTTGCAAGAATACTGAATCTTTAGAGTTGTTTTTACACATTCTTCATTTCGTGTATATTGAAAGAACCATGAATTTCATAGTCAATTACTGATTCTTATTGGCATTTTATCGAATAAATCCTCCTCTGCATACAAGACCAGATCTTTCAAATCTTTAACATGTATAATGGCTGGCATGGGAGACCCTTAGGCTTTAGAACAGAACGTTTACTGAATGCCATGCCAACATTATGTAACAGGTCGAACAACTGATGTTTTTAAACCTGCTGACTGCCATTGACAATTGTCTAATATATTGATAACGAGATGTAATGGTTCTTAATTATTAATTTTAATACCAAACAGAGAACAATAAACTTGCTGGAAAGATAGATAGTACATCGCAATCATATAAAGGTGCAAAAAATTGTACACCATGTCCGGATTTAACAGCTAATGTCTCTTCAGCAATGTTATGGATCGAAACGGTATTTGGAAGGCCATATAATTTACCTAAATTTGGGATAGAAGAGTCGAAATAGGATGAACGGATCATATAAACCCGAATGAAAATATCATTTAAGCCCAAGCGAAAAAGTATAAACAAGTCTCAATTGAAAACAACGTAAATACCTATGATTACATACCGCATTTATACGTGTGAATGTAAAAAAAAATATTGATGGAGCGTTCTATAAGTTACAGCCAAACAAAATTTTTCAAAAGACCAAAAAAGTGAAACGATATTTTAACAAAACGCATTTGACTAGATAGTCGATTAACTGATGTTCTTAAACCATGCGGACTGCACTTACATAATGCCAAATAAATTGATCACGAGATGGATCTCACTCAATCATCATACCTGTTATGAAAAGAGGAATGTCCGAGCGGTGGATTCTTTTCATAAACAAATATCGAAAATAGAATTATAATGTTCAGCTACAAATATTTGAGATAACGGAGAAAGTTGTAGAAAATGATGATTTAATTAACACATATAAAATTATGATCACAAATCGGTATAAAATGTCACAGTTCCTGAATACTTAATAGTAATCTGAATAAAGTCCGTAAATATATGCTATGCTATGGAACAGTTCTTCTGACGGAAAAGTTAAGAGTATGTCCAAGGATTGCTCATTTGAATATATACGAATAATAACAAGCCAGACCGATGTATTAAATCACTGGAGCTCTATATTCTATAAACCACTTCAATACAGCATACTATAAAATCCTTTCTTTTCGTGTCCTTACTTCACCACACCCCGTGTCTAACGTCTCCAAAACAAAAGTACTCATCAACGTCATCAGCTTGCAAAATCCGGGAAACTGTACAACGTTGTTTAGAAATAATGTTCACAACACTGCCCTCCTTTTTAAAACAATTTCGTCCTCGAAATAAATAACAGTTCATCAGACCACGTATGTATAATAATCGTAATACTACAAACAACAAACTCCATGTCTCCTAATTCTATTGGCTGACTGTTTAGAATCAAGAATTTTGAATTTCTTAGTACATGCTTTCAAACGTTTTACATTAGCACAACACAGTTCCTTACTAAATATATTGCCAGATGTCAGTTCTTTGTCTCTCATCTCTGGTTTGTTTATACATTTCCTCAAACGATTTCCAACAGTCACCAGGTCTATTAATTTTATTTTAGGGCATGTCCGTCTAACATGTCCTCTCTCTTTGCATTTTGAACACTTTATTTTCTTCACAGAAGTCCTCACTTTCTTAATGGACGAAACACAATGCAAATCCGTGGTTTCACACGTTCTTTTACAAAAGTCACTTTTTAAATTTTCATGTTGTTTTGAATTCCCTGTATCTTTACGAAAAGTCTCTTTACAAAGTTCCTGCCAATACATTTCCTCTATAATCTCGCCAATGTTGACAGGTTGCTTAATCATTACATTCAACGCTACGCTGGAATCAGTATATCCCGATAAAGCATATTCTGTAGTGAGCTTTACCAACAAATTATTGTCTATTCCAGGAAACGATTTCCTTACCATAATCTCAACTCTACAAACATATTCCTGAATAGATTCATCTTCCGATTTTGACACATTTCTCAGTCTAAGTCGGCACATCCCGGGTGTTTCATTATCCCCAAATCGCCATTTTATAGAAGAATACAGTTTCTCAATATTAGTACGAATATCAATAGGCAAGTGTGCTGAGTATTCTAACGCTTGGTTCCTCAATGCAATTAAAAAATAACAAACCTTGTCATAATTGTCCCAGCAATTACGTTCTGCATAAATTGAAAACTGCATCCAAAATCCCTCAAATGAACCTGTTCCATCAAATTGAAGAGAATATGAATCTGTCATTGTTTTTATATCAATTTCCTCCTCTTTTTGAAAAAATCGGTTGTCTTTTGCTTCAGTAAAATCCACACTTCATACTGCACACGGTAACTTTCTATACAGTATTCAAATACTTCAATCCAACGTTATTCTTATCTTATTTAAAAACACAATTTACTTGTCACAAAACGTAGGTAAGTTCGCTGCCACCAGTGTTATGAACGTTAATTATAGTTTCATAGTTTTGTTGTGAACATTATTTCTAAACAACGTTGTACAGTTTCCCGGATTTTGCAAGCTGATGACGTTGATGAGTACTTTTGTTTTGGAGACGTTAGACACGGGGTGTGGTGAAGTAAGGACACGAAAAGAAAGGATTTTATAGTATGCTGTATTGAAGTGGTTTATAGAATATAGAGCTCCAGTGATTTAATACATCGGTCTGGCTTGTTATTATTCGTATATATTCAAATGAGCAATCCTTGGACATACTCTTAACTTTTCCGTCAGAAGAACTGTTCCATAGCATAGCATATATTTACGGACTTTATTCAGATTACTATTAAGTATTCAGGAACTGTGACATTTTATACCGATTTGTGATCATAATTTTATATGTGTTAATTAAATCATCATTTTCTACAACTTTCTCCGTTATCTCAAATATTTGTAGCTGAACATTATAATTCTATTTTCGATATTTGTTTATGAAAAGAATCCACCGCTCGGACATTCCTCTTTTCATTACACTGGTGGCAGCGAATTTAGTTTTCTTTCTTAAGAAAATTTTAAGAATCTACGTGAATATTTTATTAGGCACGCAATTGTTAAGTACATACATTGTTTCTGTCCATATTTTATGATATTTGGTTACACATAAAAAAAAACATAAACATAAAAAAAAGACACTTCAACGAAGGCTGAGAAATAGATAGTACAGTTGGTGAATATAATTAAATTATAGTATATATTTAAGTTATTTTAAATTCAACAAGGATAAATACTAATCCAAGTTGAAAAGTAAGAATTTTATAGTTAGTTAAAATCTATATCAACAAGGATAAATTCTAATCCAAGTTGAAAAAGATAAAATATAATAGTAAGTCAGAATATATATCAACAAGGATAAATACTAATCCAAGTTGAAAAGTAATAATATTATAGTTAGTTAAAATCTATATCAACAAGGATAAATTCTAATCCAAGTTGAAAAAGAAAAAAAAAAAAAAATAATAGTTAGTCAAAATCTATATCAACAAGGATAAATACTAATCCAAGTTGAAAAGGATATAATATAATAGATAGTCAGAATCTATATCAACAAGGATAAATTCTAATCCAAGTTGAAAAGGTCATAATTTAAAATTTAATATATATCAACAAGGATAAATATAAATCCAAGTTGAAATTAAATAGTTCAGGGGTACAATTCAACAAAGATAAATTTTAATCTAAGTTGAAAGTTTAAATATAGTAAAAGTAAATACCATATTCAACCAGGATAAATTCTAATCCAAGTTGAGTTTAAATTTAGAAGTCTATTTTAACAAGGATAAATCTGAATCCAAGTTAAATATTAAGACCATAATAATTCAAATAGGTCCAGACCGTCCAGTAATTATATTTATAGTCTATTTCAAAGTTAATATTTAATAGTCTATTTCAAAAGTTTTCTTTTACAACAAGGATAAATATAAATCTAAGTTGTAAATATAAGAATATTTGGAAAAGGTCAAAGTTGAAAAATTTATAGTCTATTTCAAATTTGTTATTTATATAGTCTATTTCACAAAATAAGGATATATTCATAATTTAAAAGGTGTTTTAAAAGTAAGACATAGGAAATTGTTTTTCTACTTCAACAAGGATAAAAAGTAATCTAAGTTGAATAATTCTGAAAAACTACAAGATTAACAAGGATAAAGTTTAATCCAAGTTGATTAGTAAAATTGAAACTCTTGATTTCAGTTAGCAATTAAAAGTAAAATGTATAATTTAAGAGACAGATCTCGTATACCACAGGGGTCCAATTCACTTAGTAGGGGAATTACCACATTAGCTAGTTCAATTATTCCCACTTGGTCTGTTGCATCTACAAATATTGATACCTGCTCATTTGGGGATGTCACGTCTCATAATTATTTAGCATCAAACCAGGCTATTAGTTTAAACCAGGGGGAAATAAATACAAGCCCCAGGCCATTTAGTAGTACTGTGAATAATATTCAAAGGGAAGTAAGCACAAACCCATTTCTTTTCCCAACTCAAAGTAAGAGTGATAGTGCTATAGCGACTATAACAAGAGAAAAATCATGGGAGAGTGATGAAATAATAAAGATGAGACAAGAATTAGAGGCATTAAAAAATGAAAACCTTCAGAAATCATATGAGAGTGATGAAATGGTAAAGATGAGACAAGAGTTAGAGGCATTAAGAAATGAAAAACTTCAGAAATCATATGAGAGTGAAGAAATGGTAAAGATGAGACAAGAGTTAGAGTCATTAAGAAATGAAAAGCTTCAGATGAAGAACATGAATACTCAACATTTCACTCAGATTAAATCTGACCCTGTTGTCAGTAGTCAAGATAGTTATGCAGAGACCCAGCAACGTTCAATAAATTCCTGCAACAATATTACATTGCCAGAGACCCAGCAACGTTCCACACATACATACATGGATACAACATTGTCAGAGACCCAGCAACAAACATCATATGCATATGCTGATATGACAACACCTGAGATCCAGCATCGTCCAAACTATTCTGGTACCAGTACAATCATGCCTGAAATCCAGCAACGTCCAGACTACCAGCAGTATCCAAACAATTCCCCAGTATCAAACTGGTTACCTAGACAACAGTATGGCAGACCACAGCAACAATATGGCAGACCACAGCAACAGTACCATAATATTGAAAACTCCAAGATAGACAATGGGAGAAGAAACAGAGTGCCATTTTACAACGGCAGAGATCCATGGAATGCCTACTTTATGCAGTTCGAGCTCATTGCAGAGATAAACAGATGGGATACTGATACTAAAGCCATTGAATTAGTAACAGCACTTAAAGATGAGGCAATGGTTTATGCGTCCTACCTCTCACCAGAGACCAAAAGATCTTTCTTTGGGCTATGTGCAGCTATGTCTGATAGATTTGGTGACCATGGTTATCCAGAGACGTATAGACAAGAATTGCATACATTAAGGAAACAGGGCAAAGAAAACATCCATGAATATGCTTCCAGAGTAGAAATGCTAGTTAGACGGTCATTTCCAACTATTGACGTAGCCACTCACAGTACATTGAGTATAGAGTACATGTTAAGGGGATTACCTGACCAGAGCATTGCTATAGAGTTACTGACAAAGAGAATTACCAGTATGACCGAAGCTATCCACCAGGTGACTCTGTATGAAACATATAAAAGAGGAAATAAAGATAGAAACATCCGTCAGCTGAGTATGCAGGAAACTGTTAATTTTGATGAAGGTGAAGATGATATAGAAATAAGGAAAGTTGGTGGGAAAAGATATGTAACTGAGGAGAGGCTTACACAATTTGAAAGAGGGATCACTCAGTCATTAGGGGAGATAATTCAGAAGGAAATGACAAAATTTAACAAACCAAATATTAACCAAGGTTATAGGGAAAAACCAGCCGTATAACAAAGACAATAGAACAAAAACAAGAACCACAAGATGTTTTAATTGCAATGAAGAAGGGCATTACATCAAAGACTGTAAAAAACCGAAGAAAAGTAAAAGCAATACAGAAAACAGAGATTTTTCCAACAGCAATGAGACACAAGATGATTCTTTAAACTAATAAGGGCTGAGACTGTCGACCAAGTATCAGCCGTTGATAAAATTATTGAAGTTAAGGATATAACTACCAGGAATGGACCATGTGGAGATGAATTTGATGCATTGACTCATGATCTGAGCTTGAATTTGTTGTTTGAGGGATTTGATGAATTACAGAAGAGTACACCTAGTGATGTAATTGGTAGTGCTGAACCGAGTCAGGCAATAGGGAAAAATATCGTCATTGATCGGGTGAGGGCAGCTACCATTACTGTTCCTTTGGTCATTAACAAGGTTGAAACCAAGGCAGTTATTGACACTGGAGCGGAGGTGACAGTTTTGAGTGAGGAACTGTATTCTAAAATTCCAAAAGACATGCGACCAGAACTGAAGAAGGCAACAAGGAATTTAGTGGTTGCAGAGGCTGGGAAGCATATGACAACAAGGGGAATAGCACAGATAGAGATGAAACTAGGAAATGAGATTTTCACATGGCCCATGTATGTAGCCCCAATTGGAGATAATGTATTGTTAGGATGTGACCTGATTGATGAAAAGGACATAACTATCAACTGCAAGAGGGGACTCCAATTAAATGGTGAATGGATAGAATGCCAAACCACAAGACAAGTAGATGGTATAGCCAGAGTAAGGACAAAAGAAGCAATTACCGTACCAGCCAATTCGGAGATAATTATTGCTGGAGAGGGTTATGACACAGAAGGATTGTCCAGCCGGTATTCTATACTTGAACCAGTTGTTGAAGATAGTAGAAAAATTATGGTAGCAAGGACATTAGTCGATGCTCACAGTTGTAAAGTACCTGTTAGATTAATCAACCTTGATGAACACCCTGTCAAATTGAGAAAAAATTATCTGCTAGGGGAGCTTCATCCTGTTCAAGATATATCAGAAGTCATTGACCTTGAAGAAAAGAAGATTAATAGATGTGGTACACCAACCAATAATTGCAGTATACATAGTAAACACAGTGTAACTCTTCAAGATTTTTTGACAGATCAAGGAAATAAGGAAGTAGTTAAAATTCCAGAGTCATGGACTGAAAGCTCAGAGATACGGAAGATCAGTGGTGCAGAAAATGATGGTAACCAGATGAATAAGGTCGATATTCAAATGATGCCAGACTTTTTGCAGGATCTGTATGAAAGGAGCTCAAAGAATCTTACAGATGAAGTTAATCGTCAGAAATTAAGAGATCTATTGCTGACAAATAAGGACGCATTTGCTTCGAATAGAACAGAATTAGGTACATGTGCCCTTGTAAAGCATAAAATTGATACTGCTGGAGCAGCACCAATAAGACAGCCATTACGACGTACTCCCATTAGATTTGAAGGTGAAGAGATGAAAAATTTAAAAGACCAGTTGGATAACGGTGTCATCAGACCTTCCACATCACCTTGGGCATCAAATGTCGTCCTGGTACGGAAGAAAGATCAAACTGTTAGGTGGTGTCTTGATTACAGATTTTTGAACGATCTAACAATTAAATGCGCCTACCCGATTCCGAGAATAGATATGTGCATCGATTGTCTTCACTCAGCTTCTGTATCCTCCTGTTTCGATTTACAGAGTGGTTACTGGCAGCTGCAGGTTGAAGAAAATGATATTCCAAAAACAGCATTCATCACCAAATATGGGTTGTTCGAGTATACCAAGATGCCATTTGGATTATGTAATGCGCCAGCTACATTCCAACGGTGCATGGAACTCATTTTCCGTGGATTACAATGGCAAACCTTATTGATTTATCTAGATGACATCATTATCTTTAGTTCTGATATAGATGAACATTTTCAACACCTAGGAGAAGTTCTGACTAGATTGAAGAAAGCAGGACTAAAGTTAAAACCATCCAAATGTGATTTGATTAAGGATGAAATTTTGTATTTAGGGCATATTGTTGGTAAGCATGGAGTGAAACCTAACCCACAGATAATAGAAAGAGTTCAAAATTGGAAAACACCTAGCAACACCAAAGAAATACAACAATTTCTGGGACTCTGTAATTATTATAGACAATTTATCAGAGGATTCAGTAATATTGCAGCCCCATTGAGTCAATTGACTAGGAAAGATACAATTTTTGAATGGACAGATGCAGTGCAAAAGAGTTTTGACCTACTTCGGACAGCACTATGCACAGCCCCTATACTTGCATATCCAAAGCCAGATGGAAAATTCATTTTGGACACAGATGCTTCAAACATTGGTATAGGTGGTGTCCTTCAGCAGATACAAGATGGAAAAGAAAAAGTCATAGCTTATGCCTCTAAAAAGTTAGACCAAACCCAACAGAGATATAGTGTGACAAGAAGGGAGCTTTTGGCAATGGTGACTTTTATACACCATTTCAAACATTATTTGTTAGGCAACAAGTTTACCATTAGAACTGATCATGCTGCACTAAAATGGTTGTATTCATTTAAGGACCCTCAAGGTCAATTAGCAAGGTGGATTGAGTCCTTAGCACAGTATGATTTTGATATTGCTGTCCGCCCTGGTATCAAACATAGCAACGCTGATGCACTGTCAAGGTTAGACTACAATGATCAGCTATGTGAACACCAGAAGAGAGATGAATATAAGGAAGACTGCAAATGTTGCAAAGGCCTAATGGAGGACTGGCAGAAATTTAAGTTGGAAATTGACAACATCAAAGAATTAAGCAGCAAGATAGATCATCGTAAAGACACAGAGAGTAAAATAAGGGTCACAACCAGACAACAACATTACAAAAATCCAGGTACAAACAGAACGTGGTTAGCCAAGTATACTAATCAGGAGATGTCTGTATTTCAAAAAGAGGACGAAAATCTAAAAATTCTTCACCAATGGATGATCAGTGGTTCTATACCAGATAGAGATAAGGCGGCAAGTTTGAACCCTGCTGTACGGCGTTACTGGTTGAATTGGCAGAATGTAGTACTTGTAGAGGGCGTAATATTCCAAAAATGGATTTTAGACGAAGATGGCAAATACAATTTACAGCTAATAGTTCCAGCCATTCTTCAAAAGGAAATCATGATAAATTGTCATGATACACCATTTTCTGGACATCTAGGAGTTGCAAAGACAAAAGACAAGATGAGGCATAATTTCACCTGGTATGGAATTGGAAAAGATGTAACATCTCACATTAAAATGTGCCAGATTTGTAACAGATTGAAAAATTCTTCAAGAAAGCCAACTGCACCTCTGGTGGATTACAGAGTAGGTAATCCAATGGATCGCATAGCAATTGATATCATGGGACCTTTGCCTATTACCAAAAACAGGAATAGATATCTTTTAGTCATAGGCGACTATTTTACTAGATGGATGGAAGTCTACCCAATTCCTCATCAAAATGCTGACATTATAGCAGAGAAATTGGTTCAGGAATTTATAGCCAGATTTGGAGCACCACTGGAGATCCATACTGACCAGGGAAGGAATTTTGAGAGCCAGTTATTTGCAGAAGTATGTAAACTACTAGAAATCTCAAAGACTAGGACCACAGCCTATCATCCATCATCAAATGGAATGATAGAAAGATTTAATAGAACATTAGCTGGAATGATAAAAAGTTTCATAAATTCTAATGCTAATAATTGGGATTTGTATATAAATCTTCTTTTATCAGCCTATAGAAGTAGTCCACATCCAGCAACTGGACACACACCTAATTTCATGATGCTGGGAAGGGAAATCAACATTTCCAGTTCCATTTTATTTCCTTTTCCAAAGGAAAAAGATTACAACAACGAGGATCAGTATATCACCAGATTACGAGCTAAGATGATGGAAGTTTACAGTATTGCACGCAATCACTTGAAATCATATGCAGAACGACAGAAGCGTGATCACGATACTAGGATTTTCCACAGTCAATATAAAGTTGGGTCCCTTGTCTATAAATTTGATAAAAACATTAACAAAAAGTTTAAGTCACCTTGGGTTGGTCCATATAAGGTTACAAAAGTTTTAAGTCCTGTGGTATATGAAATATCTTATAAGAATAAAATTGAAATAGTTCATTTTGACAGACTTAAGTCCTGTACTTCTGATTGACAAGAGTTTCATAAAATACTAATCAGCTTGTACATGTACATGTACTATAAGTTGATATGATAATAGAAATATAGCTTAAGATTTATAAAAATTTTGTTAATTTTATGTATTTTCAGTAAAATGGTTTTCCTACAGTGTTCACTTTGTAAATTTAAAGGAAAAAGGAAAAATGCTGTGGATCATTTTTTAAAAAGACATTTACCAGAGAATGATGTACCATATTTTTGTGTTTTATGTAAATTTAGAGCCATCAACAAATTTAAATGGGAGAAACATTTAAGCTCTTTCCCAAAGCATATTAGTGCTGTTAATTCCTGTCATACAATTCTATCCGATAAAGCTTATTGTATAGAGTCCGATAAGAAATTTGAGTTGGACATAAGTCCCAATGGTCAACTCATACCAATAGAATATACTTCTGTTCAACCCAGTAACATACCTATTGAACCTGTACCTGAATATTCAGAGGAAGTGGTGATTGTTGAAATGACATGTACAGAAGAAGATAAAACTATTTTTACTCTTAAAGAAGAGATCTTAAATCTAACAGACACTTTAGTCAAAGAAAGAAATCAATTTGAAAATTATTTAAATAAGATGGAAGAAACCAAAAAGAATTTAAAATCTGAACTTAACCAAACTAAAGCAGAACTACATGTACAAAACCAGAAAAATAAAGAAAACCAGACGAGCGAGAAGGAGGAAAGAAGAAAGGATAGAAAGAGGAGTTACCAGGAACCTAACAAAAGGATACGAAGTGTGGTTGTGGTACCAAAAAGAAAATGTGAACATTTTTAATTTTCTTCATACTTGACATTTATTTGTATATAAATTGTGTTTATTTTCATTGATATAATTGTTAACATAACCAATAATACGTGTCGTGATATCCTGATATCCAATCAATCGAGACATGACCGGAAATATTTATATGCATATATAAAATTTGCAATTTACTTGTATACATGTATTCATAAGCTCCACGGCAGGTGCTTGTAAAAATCGCTTAATTTTAATTTGAGAAAATATCACTTTTAATATTTTTTTGTAATTTCGAGACGAAATTATTTTGACGGAGGGCAGTGTTATGAACGTTAATTATAGTTTCATAGTTTTGTTTAGCCGAAAATAATGTTCACAACAATACCAAACAGAAAACAATAAACTTACGGAGAAGATGTAGTATAGTTTGCGGTATCATATCGCAAAAATGAGGTGCGAAAAATTGAACACTATATCCGGATTTCGACAACTGATTTCTCTTAAGTGGTGTTAGGGTACTTAGTATTTGGAAGGCCATACAATGCAGGGGCGGATACAGAATTTTGAAAAGGGGGGCGAAGGTTTTTAAGTTCGGCGAGCGGAACGAGGCGAAAAAATTTTGGGACCTTTTTTGGGCTAAAAAACATAAAATAAGTGTAATATGTACTATATAAACGTAGGCCATGTATATTTTATAGTTCAGTGCTGTAAAGTGTAAGGGTTAGACATTTTTATGCTGTATTCTACCTTTTAATTATCTATCATATAATGGTATGGATCCAAAGCTATGTACTGATATAATTGATGTGGGACTTGTCAGTAAAAAATTAACCTATAATGGTTTACTTTTTAAATTGTCTTTGGATAGAGAGTTGTCTCATTGGCACTCACACCACATCTTCCTATATCTATGGAAATTCGCGGCCGGTTTGTTGCAAGTTAAGTTATCATAACCTCACAGATTTCTTGGTGTAAACAAGATATACGCTATTCGATGAAATTTACAATACGACCGACACGAGTTAAAAGGACAAACATGCAGTTTTTATCAAAATGTTTGGTTGTTATGTTTCACCCAACAAAACTAAGGGAAGTGAGCGGATCCAAATCAACCAAAGGCTACGAAAGAGTCTGAAATGACAACGAATTTATGAATGACGGTCGTCAAATGGAGACATAAAGGCTGCATACCCAGCAGGCAGGTTACAGTCACGTCTTAAAATTTTTATTCAATATAAAAGTCCGTCGAAACAGAAATCCCAGTCAGACATGCAAACCCCGGCCAAAAAATAAAAAAAATACGCCCTTTTTATTCATCATGTTCATTAAATGCTAAATAAATTTTGTTGGAAATTTTAGTTTCTAATAGCGAAAAAGTGGACAAGACTATTGTTTTCAATCAAGATACGGCCGGAACAGAATTTTATTTAAGGCAAGAATCAGAGTCATTTTTTCTCTCTCAAATATCTCATACTGCCACCTCAAATCAAATTGTTCGTACCTGAGACTTGAAATCTTCTAGAGCTTATAAATACTGATCATTATTTATCTTTGTTATTTATAAAATATGCTGGGGCATCTGGGGTTAAACATGTTTTCGTAGGCGTAGGTAAATAATATGGTGGAACATTTTTTCATGAGAGTGTAATAGTCTATAGAGAATTTACTATGACTATCTGTTTGGTGAAATAGAAGTAAATACGTGTGTCATTTTGAAGGATTCATGATTGTCATGACATTCTCAGCCTAATCAATGTGTTACTGTAATATAATTTTCTTAATGACCGAGTAACGTTTTTTTCAACGCACTGACTGGTCAACTCCACCATAGCAAATCACACTTTGACAATCAGTAAATACCAGCGAAAATATCTTTATAAGTAAAGAATTGTATAAAAATTAGATACACGGGAAATGGCAAAGTTCTGATAAATCATTTTACCGAAAAAAAACCCAACAAAGTCCGAGCAAAAGGGGGAGGGGGGGCGTACGCCCTCTACGCTCCCCTCTGAATCCGCCACTGCAATGTACCTCAATTTAGGATAGACTCTTGAATTTTAAAGAGTCGAAACAGGAGATATATAAACAATTCGTCTAAATAACAGCTCAACAATGTTAGATCTGTAAATTTGCTGATGCCATTTTTTTGTTCTTCACTGGACTCCCTGGTCGAAATTCGAACTCATGCTACTGAGATATATAGCGTGGCACCAAATCGCTTTGCACTATGCCCGATGCGCTAAGCTTTCGGTGGCCGTATGTAACCTTTCTCCGTCTGTTTCAATTTAGCTTCGTAACACCACTTGCATGATATACAAGGCATGATGATGGAATTTTTACAGATCAGCTCAATCATCTTACAAATCAATTAAGGATGCAGTCACAGAAATAATTATATTATAAGTACGGCTGAACGTCCAGTTACATCTCTACAACATATTAATCCATTGGATCACAAGTGATCGTGATGCAAGGCTGTTAACACATTCTGTTTATATAATTCGTCTAAATAGCAGCCCAACAATTTAAAATCTGTTAATTTGATGAAATATTTTTTTGTTCTTCCCTGTATTTATGTATGTTCTGTATCTTCCTCCTTTAGTAGGAGCACCACCATGGGTTATGGTGTAAAAAGGAAGACATTTAACACACTGTATCGGTACAGATTTAATGTGAGCATTTGCCTATCCAGTCTCCCAGCCTGGCCGTGACGGGTCTTACTACCAGAAAGTTAACCTTCCCCAAATCAATAAGTACAATGTAATAAAGCATACGAACACACCCACTCACCTGACTCGCTCATCCTCAAAAATAAAAAAAAATGAATAATATAAAAAAACATTATATACAAAATAAAGGATAAGGTCACCCCGGATGCCGCACAAATGCCTAGACAACAAACAGGAAACCGGAAAGACATACTTGGAATCCAAACCGATACCGCTAAATGCCCAGCTGTATTCCTGGTAGAGGAAAGCCGAAAATCCTACGATAAAGGATCTCGGAAAGAAACTACCGATCCATTAGGGGAACAGCTAAAACCCTCAGACATCAAATAGATTGGTCTGATAGTTTCCTACATGGAAAGTACTAATGGATCCCATCTGACAACATGTCTCAAACAAACCCGAAAATATCTGCAGAAACCTTTCTCAACAAATAAATATAATCCAAATCATAAATAAAGGCAACAGTAGTATACCGCTGTTCAAAACTCATAAATCCATGGACAAAAAACAAAATCGGGGCAACAAACCAAAACCGAGGGAAACGCATTAAATATAAGAGGAGAACAACGACACAAACGCAACAGCACACAGAAACGGACCAAGCAACAGACAATACACCACGAGAATAACAAATATAACATCAAAACCAAATACATAAATATGGGATAGACAAGTACCGTGCCACGTCTTATCTCAAAATTAAGAGAAAACAGAAACGACTCAACGTTAAAATGCAACACACACACACAGAAACGAACAATATTATAACAATGACCATCTTCCTGACTTGGTACAGGACACTTTTAAAGGGGAATAAAAGTGGTGGGTTGAACCTGGTTTTAAGGCATGCCAAACCTCGCACTTTAATGGCACAGTTAAATATAACATTGAAATGAAAACAAAATATTACAGGACTACAATACAAATAAAAAGCAGAACATATTAGACAAAGAAAAGCATGATTAATAGATAACATAAAATATACGATGTAAGGATAATTATATTTATCCATGAAATCAATTTGACAAAACAATTTCAATGATGTTGAAGGATTGTCTCTGCAAAAATTTTCACGTCGTATAAGATTCAATATGTTTGGAATAAAAAAAAAACCTGTACGGGTTTCGAACTTAATATGCTACTGAGATATCGTTGCACCAAATCGCTCGGCACTGTGCCCGACGCGCTAGACCACATAAGCTATAAATATATAGGTCTCTGGATATTTTTATTTAATTTGTTTAGACACTTTTGTTAATAAACAAATGTCTATGTGTATAAAGAACAAAATGAGAGCTAACATTTCCATTTTATGTAGTTTTCGCCATACTAATTCAAGTGGCGTATTCAGAATTTTCCATCATAGTGTAACGAAAATCGGCCTTAGCTTATTTATTTTTATGTGAAACAGCAGTTGTCTTTCCCTGTTAATTGTATTTCTATATGTTTATAAGTTTCTTCATAGTTGGAGCACCATATTTTACTTAAAACACCCCTAATTTTGGTATAGTCTTGATTTTCACCCCTTCACGTATAATGGACCGTTCCATATGGTAGTATATAAGCCAGCTCAAGACAGAGAAACTTTGTCTTGGCCGACCGTGCAAGGGCTGTATAGCCAGTCAAGGTCGTTAAAAACTTCCATTTGTTGAAACTTTGTCAGTTATATGTGGACCGTTGAAGTGTTAACATCAGGATTAAATATTCCAACTGGTAAGTAGAGTGAAATAAGTGATTCCAAAGGATATATATGAATAGTGTTCGGATTTATATGTGGATGTTGCAATAGTGATTGTGATACAATGTATAAAGTGAATCTGATATATATATATAAGTGATTTGTATTAATGAGAATACAAGGTGTATACTTGCTGGTGTTGCAAGTTGTACTATGTGGAAGTGTGTATACTTCATAAATTTGTATTAGTGAGAATACAACGTGTTTACTTGCTGGTGTTGCAAGTTGTAATATTGTGGAAGTGTATTCGTGAAAGTGCACTGTGTTAAACCTTACCAGTTGGATAATATTCATTGTGTGTGAACTCAAGGAGATAGTTAGTGCGTGAGTTCAGCTGTGTTTATATATATATTCCTTGTGCATTGAAGGATTTGTGCATGTGTAAAAGTGTCATTGTGTTATTGTGGTTAGTTGTAGACTAGCAAGATGATACTACATATTGGTGGACATTGTAAATAGAAGTTGTATATATGTGATTTTGTGTTCATACGTTTTGTGTGATACGTACTTGATGCATGTTGCAAAGTAATCTGTTGGTGACATGGTGTAATTAAGGGCCGTACAAAAATGTATGCATGTTGCATAATAATCTGTTAGTGACATTGTGAATAAATCGGTCTGATACATGTTGCATAGTGATTGCATAATGACATTGTGTATATGTATTCTGTTATGATACAGTGTGTTTATGGATTGTGAATGAGTTACTTCACCTTGCATTTTGATTTATGTGCATTGTGCTGTGTATATAGTTTTTGTTGTGAATCAATTTAAGGATGGGTTAATTGTTTTGAATAGGACAACTGGTTGTGGTGAAAAATTGAGTTGAACACTTGAAATCCTGATTTATTCAGATATGGATCCATTGATCGTCCGGTTACACGTTACAATAGGGACCCAGAAAAAGTTTCTCTAAATCAAAGTGATGGAAACCACTAATGGAAAGATTGGAAAAGTAGTTTTAAAATATTGATCTCTGACTTCAGAGATCGATAATTAGATTGTATCAAGGTATGGTGTGGAAAAAAAAAGAACATAAACTAGACCGTTGGTTTTCCCGTTTGAATGGTTTTACACTAGTAATTTTGGGGTCCTTTTTAGCTTGTTGTTCGGTTTTAGCCAAGACTCCGTGTTGAAGCCCGTACATTGACCTATAATGGTTTACTTTTATAAATTGCTTTTTGGATGTAGAGTTGTCTCATAATACATTGGCACTCTCACCACATCTTCCTATATCTATATAAGTAAAGCACTATTGCTTACAATTGAATGAAGAAGAATTAGTACTTTTCCTTTTCGGTAGATAAAATGAGCCATCTGTGAATCAAGTCGAATGATATAGCGGGTTACTTAGTTTGCCCAACAATTTCATTTAAATTGCAGTTTAAGTCTTAACCAAATAATCGGTTCCCTTTTACATGTTTCACTTTCATCTTATGAGACAATGAAATAAAACGAAAATACTTCAAATGAAGTTTCTTGACAAAAATGTAAGACATAGGACAAATAGATAGACATGAAGCTTAGAACTTTATTGTGGCTTAAAGGTTGTTTTGAGGTGTTTTGTAAGTTGACACATAGGTATACTATTTTCCTCTTATACTATTATCATTGCTTAGTTTGAATAATTGATTATGAAAATAATTATCATAATCAAATATGATATTGAAGATCATAATTGTATTTCAATAAATGTTAATAGAAATACAATTCTAACATTCAAGATTGTTAACAGACATTTTATGGGAAATAAACTAAAATAATGTTGGGTTGTTCTAAATAAGAGTTTAAAAATTTTGCTAACTGTTTCAAGCCAATCACTGATACGTGAACTTACCTAAATTATTGACTAATTACAGATGATTATTGCAGATTTATCAGTTAATTATAGGTCTTACTTCAATACCTTTAAGATATTCATATTAAGATTATATTTTTTCTTCAAAAAGAAATTATTACTCATTAGTTAATTATTTATCTTTCAAACAAAATTTACAAAATCACTTAATGTAGTATAATAGATCGATAATCTCTTATTAAGTTATACCAAATGTCTCGGTACAAGTTGTAATTCTATACATAAATGCTTTAAAAAAAACCTGGTTGGCAGGGGTTTCTTTCATGAAAACGCATAGATGTGCAGTGAATTTTTGTCAAAATTGCACATATTATAATTTGCACAAGCACTTTCTGAATGATTTATATTATAAAATTGGTACTACTTTTGATTTTTTTACTTTTAAACCTGGGACTATCACAATTTAAAACATTACAGAAAGAAAGTGGGAGTAGACACATAGATTAATACCATGAACATATATATTGACATATCTGTTCCCAGTTAATTCACATTAATTTGTAAGCAAACTACGGTTGAGAAGGAAATGTTCCATAGTTCATTGTGTTCAACTGCTAAACAAATCAATGTTTAAAAGAATGTCTTTCTAAATAAAAAACAAAAAAAAATACATCTTTGTATAGTAATTAAGGCAGCATTGGCGGATCCAGGGGGTTCCGGGGTTGGAACCCCCTGTTTTTGGAAGATCAATGCATTTGAATGGGAGCATATACTTGGACCCACCCTTTACTCTGGGTTGGGACGCCCTTTTAAAAATGGCTGGATCTGCCAATGGGCAGACTAAGAAGTGTAAACATTTAAATGTTCCTGGAGTTCTGAGTTCAACTGCACATTAGTTTGATGTGTTCAAGCTTTTGATTTTGCTGTTTGGGTAAAGACTTTCTGTTTTTTGAATTTTCCTGTGATTTTATTTTTTGCTATGCAAATCAATGTCAGCATCATACTGCCTACTTTTCATATTTATGACATTGGTATAAGAAATCTTCTATACAGCAATTGCTATAAAGAGTGTAGGACCTTAGGGTCCCAAATCATCAGTTTAGGAAGATACTTTGGGTATTCTTTCAGCAACTGCAAATTATTCACTGAATGTGCCAGGTCATATTATATCATATTTGTTATTTGTAAACAGTTGGTGTTGATGGAAGATGACTGTATATTTCTGATTCATTTATTTACAACTTTTATAGATGACCATGGACCATTCAGGAATTGATTGTTTAGTTTTAAGGTTGGAACCCCCCAATTTTTTGGACGATCAATGCATTTGAATGGGGACATGTGATTGGAACCCCCCTTTGTCCTGGGTTAGGAACCCCCCTTTTTTGAAATGGCTGGAAATGCCCCTGGTTAAGCAACACAATCCCAAACAGAAAGTGGTACTAAACCCAACATCTGAAACAAAATCAGGTAGTCCTGGGGTTGAAGTCATAAAACTTTGCTCAGTGCTTGGAGCACACAAATCATGCTTGAAACACCAAATCCTGTATTTTGATTGGGTAATTCTCGAGTACAAAAATCTTGCTTGAAAGTTTTATGACCGTAATGTCAGAAATAGTGAGTATTTGTACTCCAAGTCATAATGGTCCTGTTAATCCTGTTCAGATTTTTTTATGAAAGAGATAAGGTATCAAAATAATCAACCTATAGTGGAAAACATCATGTCTTTATTTATGTAAATACTTAACATTGAGAAAATGATTATAATACCGGTATTACAAGTTATGAGATAGAGATAATATAAAGTATATAATCAATCATGCCACTGCAGGCTCCTGTGGTGAATACTGTCTTTTACTAACATATATCTTCTGATTTGATACTGTTATAACATACATATAACTTTCCCAAACAACTGTAAGAAAAAAATACATTTTTTACTAAATTAATTTTAAAGCAAACATAAATAAAGCATTTTAGTCAATGCATAATTTTGATAGTCTTTTAAATTTCAGCTTGACATATTTTGTAAACACTGTAAAATGAAAATTATTAAATTTATAAGTTGACATCTAGAATGTCTTCATTGGTTTTCTTGTGTTGTTGGATTGCTGTTTCGTAGACCTTTACCCCATTTTTCATTATATTTCTATAGAAAAACATTTCATAAAACATATAACAATAAACAGCTACATCTAACACATATGCTTCACTATTATTGTGAAGATTGAAATCGGATAATATAATCAGAAGCAAACATCCTAAGACGTACAAATATTGTATTAAATGATGTCAAAGTCCTGTAACTCTAGAATAATTAATTAGAAAATCTTTTTAATATCAAAAGGAATTAAACTTTCAGACAGAGTTGAGTTTGTTAAAATCTGAACAATGCATACAAGACTTAGTGCATAGCATTTGAAAAAATGTTTTTAATTCATTTGACAGTCAAAATTCCAAAACTCGGAAATGACATATCAGATAAAAAAATAATTGAACATAAGTGTTATATTGGACAATTTAATCAATTCCAAAAAAAGTGAAAAGCTTGCAGATGATGGATAACAAACACCAAGTGCTGGCAGTATTTCACAGCACTGGCACTTTACAACCTACATAATACAGTAAATACATTACTGAGTGTTTGATAAATCTAAACTAACTTTTAAGCAGTACATACCTGAAATTCTTTTAAAAGTATCTCTCTTGTCTGAAGTAACTTGAATTCTGTTTGCTGTATGAACTAGCTTCAAAACTTTTTCAGCTATAGATTCTGCATTTTGTAAGTCTCCTCCTGACTAAAATTGATAATATAATATACCTTTGAAATGTTGAAATGATTGATTGATATGTATACATCCACATGCAAATATTTCAAGCATATTCAACTTTCACCACCATCCCCCATCTCTTCCATTTCCCCAATTTCATAATAGCAGGTGCACATCACTTTAATACATCTAAATCTTTGATAAAGTATGAAGCATCCAGATCTTCCACCTACTTAAATATATAAAGCTTTTAGCCGCTGAAGACAAATCACTATCCCTATGTTGAGCTTTCTGCGACAAAAATGAGGGAAGATTAAAACTTGTTCTGTTAAAATTGTTTTCCTAACGAAAATGCAATCTACTTTTTTATTCTTTTCTTAAATTAGTAGTTAGAATTTTTTCAAACAAAAGCAAAACAAACATATATGCATGTACCAATACACTAAGGAAACTCACACTTAAAACAGCTCCATCATCAGTTAGCACCAGGTAACCATGAGAGTCATGAATCTTGTCTATTCCTTGTGCAGTGGTCATTTTCTATTTTCTGATCTGAAATAATATGATGTACATGTATTATGATTAATTGTCATTAAACAGTAAACAAACTAGTGGTCATTATACAAAGAGATACTATTCAAGGACCCTGTTTTGTGTGCTACTTCTTACCAAGTTGTAGAAAAATATCAGTTATTGCTAAGACTGTGTCCTAAATTAAGCATGAGTAGTATTAGTTTGTTATCCCTACTTACTAATATCACTAATTAGATTGGATTACAATTTTTGGTTCATTTATATGTTTTGTAAATTTATGCCAAATAAAAAAAAAGATGTGTGTTTCCTATTACCCTACCCACCCTATTTTTTTTAACCCAAAAAAAAGCCAATGTACCCTTAAGTTTTTTTGTATTTTTTTCAATATGCACTGTTATTAAAAGTTAGAATATTCCTCCCATAGACATGATAGACTCTATGTGGAAAAAAAAACGGTAAAATAAAAATAAGTCCCTACCTACCTACCCTACTTTTTTGAAAGATGATCATGTAATAGGAAACACATATATTGTTCTTTTGGCCTTAGTGTGGTTTCCATTGTGTTGAACTAGTATATATCATTGTTTAGGGGCCAGCTATGGCTTTCTACAGGTACTGTATTTTTTTGCTGTATAATACAACTAGCTATCTATAGAAGCCTTTAGCTGTTTCAGCTTTTTGATCGGGTTGATGTCTATTTATTGCATGCACTGTTTCCATTCTCAGTTCAATTTGATGTAACAATGAATGGGATATAGAAATATCAGCGACCACTAATCTGTAATGGAGATTTTCTGATTTCGCCATCCTTGCTTCAAACACAGAATCACAAAATGGATTAAGTGTATAAGTTATCATTTACTTTAATAGTTTGAAGAAGACATTCATTAGTGGGCCATTTTTGTATATACATTTTTTCCTGGATACCGACTGCTGACAAGAGCTTTCCAAGACTTCAGAATTATTTTGTCATATAAAAAACTCTACTTTTAGATTTTCTAAGTGAGACTTTTTATGTTGAAAGCTGCATTAATTACTGCCAATACCATGAATACTGGTGAAGGGAATTATTAATATCTGTGCACCAATGACTTACATGTATGACTTCACATTACTGTGTAATCTGTCAAGGCCGTAACTAGGCATCCTATTTTAGTGAGGCAAAATAATTGAAATTTTTTTTTTTGGAGGGTATGAAATGTATGGTGCAAAATCCTGCATTCTAGGCATTTTTAGAGAGTTTGATAGTGTTTTGAATTTGGACACTTTTTATATAAATTTTTCATATTTTAAGACTTACTTTATACACCAAATTTTTAACAACTTTATTTAAATTTATATGTAAAATATAAATCATCAAAATATCACTGATTTGAGTCTTCTACCAGAACATGTCCTGCATATTCATTTTAATAAAGGAATGATTTATATGACGAAATAGTCAAGTTTGAACCAGATTGTCAATGCTGCAGAGCAAATTTTGTTTTGACAGATCTGATATAAATTTGATTTAAACAAAAACAACTTTTATTTGATGATTTAATTTTTTTATGGTAAATTGGCTAAATACATGTATGGTTAATTGTTGGATTCCAGTAATAAATTTACTCATGAACTTATTACATGTATTGATTTTAATATTTTCTGTCCCTTTGGTAGTCCAAATGACTATGACGTCTTGAAAGGCTATTATAATTTTTTTCTTTGTCAAAGAAAAAATTATAATAGCCTTTCAAGACATCAAAATTATTTGGACGATCATAGACTAAAACAGTAACAAGAACTATTCTATCTGGAATACATTGCAGATATGAGGAAATCAAGTTTGCGCAATATCACCAGCCGTGCAGACACTGGAGACTCCACTGTATTTGTATAAATGCACTGATTTTAATAATCAATACTCCTTATTGCTATTCCCGACTGACCCAGTCGCTTGAACTTTTGACGTCATACAACAATCACTTTTCTGTTGACAATAATTTGTGGCGTCAGATATTTTGTTCGATGACAAAAAAAAATTACGGGAACCTGTGTAATATCCAGTAATAGCCACAGGCACTTGTTTCTGCATGTATGGGGGTTCATGTTATTTGTTAATAATAGTAGGATTTAATAATGTCCACCATGAAATAATGTCCTCTATTTCATAAGATTCTGAAGTCAAGTGGACACTATTTCATAGATATTGCTATAAAAATCTGTCCATTTAGGGGACAATAATCAAAGGCAATGGACATTATTGAATACCTAAATTCTATGAAATAGTGTCCATGTGGACACAATTTCCCAGGACACTATTTTGCCTTACACATAACACTGTAATACAGGACAAATACTACTATTTACAATTTATGATCATTTATATATTTGCAAAACTAAAGTTTTACAATAGTCAACTGATTGCTGAATAAAAGATATATGACTGTTTCTCATTACAATATATTTACTTTTATAAAAAGATGATGTTATAGTTCATTGTTGTCTCAAACAATATAACTTTTATCAACTTAGGGCACCTGTTTGCTGTCTGCTTATTAAACTTCCGGTAGATAATTTATTCGATCACATGATCTGCAGTCTCGTCTTCGGAATCGAAAATTCTTCAACTATTTGTATATTTGATTGTTTTGATTTCGTTATCAGTAAAAAAAGACATCAAGGGATGATTTTGAATGATTTTTTAGCCCTAAATTTGTGCAAGCAATCTTCAATTTAGCGAAATCAATCGAAGAACATTGGGTCACATGATCAAAATCGAGATGTTTAAAATGGTGGACGGAGTGAATTTCCGAAAGCGAAAACTCCCCTAGACTATGACAAATACGTCTGTAAAAACATAAACACAAGCGAATCCTTATCAATAATGTAGCTATCATATTGTAACATGGAAAACTCTTCAAAAGTAGCAAGAAACTACTTTGAATTATCGTCATACCAGGTAATTTATTTGAAAAACAGGCTCTGGCTGCAAATTATCTTAATAATGAAACCCTACACTCAAATGTTTCTGACCATTACCCAATAGTTGTATCGTGTAAAACAAATTTACAAAAAAGACAAAATCAGAACATCAGTACAACTAAACCAAAAATCAAATGGGACAAGATAGACAAAGAAGAATATAAGAACTTAGTTGATCAGAAGCTTGTAAACTTGAATATACAGACAATAAATTCACCGAATAACAACAAGGAACTAGAAACATCAATTACCGCAATTAGTAACATCTTAGATAATTGTGCACGTAAATGTCAACCAACGAAGCAGAAAAAAAGAAAGATGGGAAATTTACAAATTGGGAACCAAGAGATATCCACGGCATATAAAGAAATGAAAATCACAAATTTACAATGGTATGAAGCTGGAAAACCACCATCCAATCATAATACTTTAACTAAAAAAAAGGAGAATAAGCAAAATTTTCGCAGGGTATATAGAACAGAATTAGCAATGATAAATTCACAACTTAAGGAAAAAATAATGAGCACTAGAACTTAAGACACCAAAATATTCCACATGCTCATAAACAAACAGAGAAAATCATTACATGGTTATATTCAAGATCTGCATGTAGATGATGAAATTTTAACTGGAGAAGACAATATTATGGAAGGCTTTAGACAACATTTTGCAAACCTTGCAGTTCCTTCAAGAGATGAAGACTTTAACTTTGAAAACGAAAGTTCAATTAAATATGAAATTGACATTATAACCGAATTAACAAAGAACTCCGAAATTAAAGAACCAACAAAATGTGAAATATACAAAGCTCTAAATTCAATGAAGAAAGGGAAAGCTTCTGATTCATTTGACTTAACTGTTGAAAATTTTATATACGCAGGAGATAATCTTATAGATTCTATACATCAAATTCTAGTTGATATTTTCAAAAAAGGTTTAATTCCAGATCTTCTTAAAAAAGGACTCCTTTCTCCAGTATTTAAAAACAAGGGATCAATTTTAGAAATAAAGAATTATCGTGGAATAACAGTTCTCCCAGTTTTCTGTAAAATCATCGAATCTATTCTGAAATTAAGAATCCGGCCAACAAGTTTACCAAGTCAATGCACTTTGCAAAGAGGTTTCACACAGAACTCAGATATGTTTTTAACATTCATAGAGCAAGATATAGGACGCTGTCAGATATAAAAAACAGGAAAAAATAGGGACATCTCAAGTATGCATAACCCATTAAAAATATATGTATATCATATATATAAATTTAGTACTCATCTATTTGTATACTTGATAAAGCTAAGATTTAACTATACCCTATTTTAAATTTTAATATTGAAGATTATTTTAATATTATCCAAGTGAACTAGATCTGAATAATTTTAAATAGGCTATACATAAATAAATTTTGAATTTTAGCTTTTATTACAGTTTTTATAAATTTCACAAATATGAGTTTTAAAATAACAACGAAATATTATTAAATAGAGAAACACTTTTATTGACTGTATATAGAAAATGTGTTTTAGCCAATTGTACATGATGTAATATAACTGGTGATGGACTATTTTTAACACTGTGGTGGATGGATATATATACCTTAGTGAGAAATCGCTGATCTCCTATAAAGGAGGTGAAGATAACATACAGATACAGATTACCGACCCAGACGATAGAAACATTATGGTTTCCAATTTCTAATGCGACTTTTCATACGAATAATATGTCATGGCTCATGTAAATGTGCATCTGGTTGTGTACATAATAATTTAGCTAAAAGTAAATGAAGTATAGTCCAAATAAATTATTATGACATCTTGAAGGCTATTATATGTTTTCTTTGCACCTTTAATTGACAGGAAGGTGTCAAAGTAAAAATTTGAAATAGTTTCATCATGATCATAAATACTTGAACTCCTAAAAATATTTCTTTCAGCAATTCTTTATTCTGTTTTATTCCAAAAATCTAGCTTCGGAACCGTAGCTCTGAAGTCCTCCTGGTTTTGATTTATTTAAAGTATATATTGACCATACATGTAGGTGCAAATTGTAAAAAAAATATCATAAGGATCTAAGATCCATGGTTCTGCAGCTATATATAAATCTAGTCGAAATAATTCTGACATTGTGTGATGTCTTGAAAGGCTATGATATTTTTTTTCCTGTGATGCCGTACAATGTACATTACAGGAAGGCGTCAAAGCAAAAATTCAATGTCCATGATGTCTCATAATTATTTGGACTACAGCTATCCCATGACATCTATTCAGTACTGAAGTAACTTTTTATTTAAAAAATTAACATGAAGAAAAATTATATCAGTAAATCAATTGCAGAATTTCTACTTCTACTTCTACTTCTACTATGTAATGACCGCCTTCAACATGTTGAAGTTTACGTCACTTGTACTGCACATTGCTTTGTGAAGGTATATATACAGTGAAATATAACAAATTTGTGATAGTAAACAAAAAAACAAAAACAAATAATTTTACATAGTGATAGTGCATATTTTTAATTTATTATTTTTAAATATTAAGATAAAACTATTTACACATGATGAATTTATGGGCTGTAGGTGTAGTTTGAGACGGCTACTTTGAACGACTCTATAGAGTCGCTCATCACAATACTCAGGGGAAGGCTGTTCCAGATTTTAATTGTGTGTGGGAAAAATGATTGTTGTCTTATTTGTGTTCGGCAGGATGGAATTTGGTATGAGAGTGTGTGCATGTTCCTGGACTGTCTGAGCGGTTGAATTAATCTGTCTGTTTTTGTGATAGCAATGAGGTGATATGAAATTTTATAGAACATGACCAGGCGTGCATCAGTTCTTCTCTGTGCCAGGTCTCTCCATTTCAAATGATCTAGCATGTCACTAACGCTTGAGGTGTTTCTGAGATAAACAATGAATGTTTCAGTATGAATAGGGTACAGTTGACATTTATCCATGACATTACAAGTAAAATAAAGCTTTCTATGACTTCATATAACAAGGTTGGAAAAAACAGTCAATACTAGTAGTGAACAGGCCTTAGTTCAGTAAATAAAGGGAAATACTGGTCTATTAAAAATTTGGACAAGACATTGCAATAAAAACTGGTCTTTGCTGGTCAACAAAGGACAAATAGTCAGTGGCAGGAAAGACATGATAGAAAGCTATATGTTGTTAATTTCAGATATTTTTATTTTCAGAGAAGACTAAGACATTTAAGATGTCTAGCTTTAAGAAATTTATGTTGGCCAGGACACAAAGGAAAAGACTTGACCAATCTACAGTCCTACTTCACTCTACATACAGACAGAGATGTTCCAGGTACAGTTTAATACCTTATCTTGGATTCAGTATAACTCATTGTTAATGTAACATACATGTAGGGGAGGATTCAGATTGGGAAGTCTTCATTCATGCATTCTTTGAATGTTTCCGCCATTTTTCCCTATTCACTGTATTTTTGTCATATTTTTCTCTTCTTTTTTTAGGACCATTTTTCTGTAGTTATTGCCCATTATTCTAGATTCTGTAAACCAGATCCAGCCCTTCATAGAGCTTTTGGAATTAACATGATTATTAGATACTTATTTTAGATTCCAACTGAAAAAAAGAGATGATGTAAAACAAAACAATGTGTAGGGTATAAATAAAGCAATAACAATGCAGTGACTGAAAAGAAGAAGTAAAATCATGAATAAAAAACCTTATTTTTAGTATAAGATTGACTTTCATTATGTAATGGATGAACAAAAGATATATATGAGGTATTCATCCATGACCCAAAAACAGTTATACTCAGTCTAAAATACACAAAGAGCAAAGCCTGAAAGAAACAGGCTTTTATTGCTCTCCTTCATCTTTAACATGAAGCAAAAATTCAACCAACTCCACAGCAAGTATAAGGCACTGGTTTGAAAGGATTTTTTTTTAATTCTATGCAAAAAAATTCTGAAGACTTCTTCTCTTTGTTTGAGTAATTTTCTTTTTGACACATTTTCTGTTTCCATTCATAAAGTTATTTGCAAGATGTAAAATTGAGAATGGAAATGGGGAATGTGTCAAAGAGACAACAACCCGACCAAAATAAAAAAACACAGCACACATTCCCATTGTTTATTGTATCCATACAGTGAGTATGCATCTCATTAAAAGTACAAGGCTGACAAAAGTTGATTTCAGTTAAAGTAAAGTAAAAGTAAAGTAAAGTAATCTTTATTTAAAGTCGGGTTGCATATATATACATAATAACAATGAACATGAGCTCTTAAGAGCTCTTTAACCGACTGATATTAATAAACAAAACATACATGTAATAACATCAGACACACATACAACACAAACATGCAAACAGACAGCACATATATATATTAATACATAGATAGCACATGCAGAATAAAAGCTAAGCAAGATAGATTAAAACAAATGTCTAATATCAGCACATATATAGTAGCACATAGTATTTATATAACAGTAGCACATGCAAACTTAAACACTTTAAGCACAAACATTCATTTATTTAAAATAAATGAAATCAATTTATTTTTCATACTACATGTACATGTACATGTAATTTTATCATAAAATTATCTTTTTAGCATTTTATACAAGTGAAAAGATACAGGGATCTCTGGTAAGTAAGAAGGAAAAATGTTTGTAAGTGTTTAGCTTTTTATTATAATCAAGAAGCATTCTGTTGATTTGAAAAAGTACACTTAGTAATTAGTCATATAAAGTATTAAAAAAAATTATTATGTTACATGTATTGCCAAAAGTATTACAACAGCCAAGCAATTGCAATATCAGCAAAGAAATGAACGACGTCTGAAGCAGAATTTGTATAATTGATGTACATGTAGTAATAATCAATTTCATTTCATTTAGTATGTTCTTATAAGAAATGAAAAGTGACAAACATTTAAACAGCAAAGTTGATCAGCAAGATTTTCATGCTACATGTAGGTGCAGGCCCATAGCCAGGAATTTTCAAAGGGGGGTTAATTGGCCTCAAAAACTCGACTTAAACAGTCACAATTTAAAAGTCATTATAAATTTGTTTTCAACACTGGCTATGGGTATGAGGTGTAATACATGTACCACCATTGATTTTCCCCTATTAGTCTTTGTTAAATTTGCACTATTCCAAAAAAAAGTGGAAAATTTATATTTGTTTCAAATAAGGAAATACTTGGCATGAGTAAAGTTTTATCCTGTCCAGTACTATAGAAAAAAATTCACAGACCATTTCATTGCATATAAGAAAATAACCATCATTAATAGAAGTTAACCCATCAAATTTCTCCCCTTATTCTATCTGTGCACAAGGTTAAGTCACCATGTAACCTCAAGATTACAAAATATTATATAGAAATCCAAAATAAAAAAATTATGGTGCTTTGAAATACCAAAGACATATGCTTCTGCTTCTGCTTCTGCCAGGTAATGGCCACAATCAACGGACTGATTATACTGCCATGGTTTGGTGCGCATATTCGACCACCCCCCTCCCCCCAAAAATTTGGAATTTAATTCAGCTTTGTCATCGAGGCATTAAAGGCCTCGACTGACGGTGCTGATACGACCCCAGGAGGAAGAGCGTTCCAATTCCAGATGGTTCTTGGAAAGAATGAGTGTTTTCGGTAATCACAGGATGCTGATGGTACTTGGAAGGATTTATTATGCATGTTTCGTGTCATTCTTTTTGGTGGTGTTAGACGACCTTCCTTTGAAATGGCCACTTTGTTGTTTTCTATTTTGTATAGCATTGTGAGTCTCGCTTCCTTTCTTCTTTGTTCTAGAGATGTCCATTTCAGATGTTTTAGCACCAAGTTAACGCTGGAGTGGTTATGATGTTTGTTAGACAAGTAGCGAGCTCCTCTTCTTTGTACCATCTCAAGTCTATCTGTCTCTGTCTTAAGGTATGAATCCCATACTGGACTGGCATATTCAACAATTGGATGTACCAATGTTTTATAGGCATTCTCCTTAACTGTAGTTGATCCTATATTCAAATTTCTTTTTAGGAAACCAATTGTTCGGTTTGCTTTATTGCATATATTATTTACGTGGTCGTTCCATCTGAGTTCGGATGTAAATGTGCAGCCTAAATATTTTGCACTGCTGACTGACTCAAGAATATGACCATGTGAACTGTATGAAGTCGCAATTGTCTTGTTTTTCCTGCTGATGGTGAGAACATTGCATTTGTCAGGGTGGAATGACTTTTTCCATTTTGATTCCCATATTCCAAGTTTGTCCAGATCTTGTTGTAAATCATGTGAATCTTTGTCTGATGATATCGTTAGGTACGCTATTGTGTCGTCTGCAAATAGTCGGACTGTGGATTTAAATCCATCTGGCATATCGTTAATGTAGAACAGGAATAATGACGGCCCCAGTACTGAGCCTTGGGGAACTCCTGACTCTACATCAATATGAGATGAACTTTCTCCATCAACAACTACTGCTTGTGTGCGATTAGACAGGAAACTAGCGATCCACTTGTTTACATTTCCTCGGATACCATAGTGTTCCAGTTTATGCATTAGGAGATTGTGTCCTACCTTATCAAAGGCTTTCGAAAAGTCCATGATGAGAACATCTGTTACAAATTCAATCAGCTGGGTTTCGCATGATCTTTTGCTACGAAATCCGTGTTGTAATGGATATAGAATATTGTGGAGATCTGCATGATTCATAATATGACTAGTTATTATGTGTTCCATGAGTTTACAGCAGATGCATGTCAGAGATATTGGTCGATAATTCTCTGCCTTGTATCTCTCTCCTTTCTTAAAGACTGGGCTTACGTTGGCGTTCTTCCAGTCAGTACCATCATGGTACTTCCCCGGTATTAAGTGATGTTGTAAAGATGATAGTTAAAATTGGGGCTATCTCGATTGCAAGTTCTTTAAGTATTCTAGGTTTTAGGTTGTCTGGTCCTGAAGCTTTATGTGGATTCATTTTTGTAAGAAGTTTCAGCACTCCATTTTCTGTAATGATTAGATCTTCAGCAGAAGGGTATTGACCTGGCATGTTACAACGAGATTTGAATTGTTCTGGACTATATGTTTCCTTGGAAGAGAATGCAGATTGAAACTGCTTATTCAGGATTGTTGCTTGGTCCAAAGGATGCGAGTGAAGTACTCCATCACTACGTAGTGGTGCCACGCCGCTGCTATCAGTCTTCATATGTTTGATACAAGTCCAGAAACGTTTCATATTGCTGTGTGGTTGGGTTTCTTCTTTAGGTGTTACTATATTTTGGATGTACTTCCAATATGCACGACGTAGTTCTTTCTGTACTTTTTGCCTGGCTTCTTTGAATTTTGATGTAATCTTAGGGTCCGCCGACTTTTTCTTTCTTTTGTATAGTCTGTCACGGCGACGTATTAATTTACGTACATTTGGTGTTAGCCAAGGTAAGCTATCTTTCTGTTTTGCTAACTTGTGCGGAATATGGTTTGTTACACTTTGGTTGAGCTTAGTATGTTTATGACACAGAAATCTTTTACTGCAATAAAATAGAGGATTTATTACCTACAACGGTCAAATTCAAGGGAATATTTTTTTCGACCTATTTTCGTATACAACCAGATGTGACGTACCATGATTTGGTGGTATTACACCTGTATGAACAAGTCAGCATAACCTGCTAATTTACATAATTGAAGAGTTATTGCCCTTAAATGATCCTTTTCTGTAGTTTATAGTATTCTAACAAGTAAGATAGAAATAAATATTAATAATAAAACAGATACTCTTATTAAATATAGCCTACATTCGTAAGTTTTGTATTTGGAAAGGATATTGTAAGTTTTGTATTTGGAAAGGATATTGTATGTTTTGAAAATTTTACATTAATAATTGTAGAATCCAACTTGGCAGAGTTTTGACATCAGTAGATATGAAGACAGTCTCAGTACCAGAACAAGATGTATCTTTTTAGTATGATTGTGCTAGATTTTTATGTTAAGCTTTCAATAATTCCAGGTAGAATTTATTTTCTGTAATTTTTACTTCACAAAAAAAAAAAATATATATATACAAAAATTTGTTTGAAAATTAAGGATAGATGCAGATTCAAAAACAAAATATCAAAGTGTAAATATTTATGACCCTGAGTATTTTCTCTATCTTGATTTATCTAATATGATATATTCCTTAACAATTAACCAGTCTTAGTAGTGAAGGTATGGGTTGGAATAAAGGACAACTTTGACCTCTTGATTGATTGGGATGTAAATCTGATGGGACTGCTTTTCTTTGCTGACAAGGTATGTTTTTCACTGGATAACTTGAGTTCATACAAAACATTTTAGTTTGAAAAAAATTCAAAGGGTGCATTTATGATCAAATTCTGAATGTTTTTTGAAACCTGATAAACCTTGTATTTATTTGTTAATGGCATTTATAGCCAACTTACAATACACAACTAAAAACATGGACTCAGAGTAATGTTATGATTTGTTTTATTGAATTTGTAAGTGTATTTAGCAATTTGGATTAACAGTGAATATCAATTATTCAAAGTGATGTCAGTGGCGTAGCTAGACTATTTTTAAGTGTACGCCCTAAACTCGGCGAGTTGGTTGAAGGCCTCAATCGGATCCAGATTATAAAACCTACCAGTAGTGGGTTCGAGATGGGGGGCTCATTTCAGTGATTACAAATTAGTCAATAGCAAGTTGAACATATACTATTGGTCCGGGAACACAGTTATTGTCTATTGAAAATAGACCATAGTGTGAACAATGTGTTACCTGGTTACTTGAGAATCTTTTTATACTACTTTCAAATTTATTTCTTCATGTTTAACCACTAAATAACAAGAAGGGGGATGAAATTACACTGTAAAACAAATTGTTTCATGTATTTCAAAGTAAAATAGTGATTTGGTCCAGCTAAAAAAGGTTAAAGATTAACATTTCGGAAGCTGTCAAAAGATTTCAACCTATTTTTAGTGAGAGACGACGAAGGTTATTATGATTTTGGATATAATTTTTCCAAAAATAGTACTACACACTGTAAAAAAAATAATAAGAAAGCACAAATGGGCAGGTTGGATTTTTTTTATTTTCATTTATTATCTTTAAGAAATACACTACGACATACATGTAACTGTGTTCTCAGAACAGATGTTTACAATGTAGGTGCATTATGAAAATTCGTAAAGAGTTCTGATTAACCGTGGTTCTCGAGCTTTGGATTACCGCTTCATGTGAAATTTTTGTCTGTTTATAAGTCCATTACAGGATTTTAAATAATCAAACATTTTCGTCAGATTTTTTTTCTTGATCTGGAATATTAACCTCTGTCTAAGTTTCATGTCAATATCTGAAGGTTTTCAAATTGGTCATGTAGAAAATATTAACCACAGGGCGTGAGGCCACCTATCAATTGCCAAAAGACAAGTCCGTATGCCAAATTAAAAAAATGTACTTTCAATATTTTGCTTAAGACATTTATCACAAAAACGCTTCTGCAAGATTTCATAAAAATCGATAAAGGTTTGACAAAATAATTAAAGTGTAACAAACTTTAACCACATAATGTATCTACTTGTTAACTGCAAAAAGAAATTCTTTTTATCAGTAAAATAGGGGAAAATTCAAAATATGAATTAATCATTATATTCTGGATACACTTTTGAGTATCCTTTTCCTAAAGAGTTTTTTTGGTGCTATTTCAGCTTCAGCAAGACACAGTAAAGTATGCTACTAATTCACTTATATTTGGAATGTTTGACAAATACTTTGCTGCTCCTGATGTAGACTTGACGAAGGTAAGTCACGCACATGAATACTAAACAATTTCTTATCTTTTTCTTATTCAAAATGCAGCTAGTATTGTAGGATACAAAACTCTTATAATCCTCAGTCACCAAGTGGTCTTAGTAGGTCATCAACTCACACAGTTTTAATCATTGAACTATTATTTTTAGATATCAATTTTTATTAACATTGTTATTTTTTAGACCCTTAAATTTTTCTTAAGATCTAATATATCACAAAAATGAAAAAAAACAACAAAAAAACACAGGAACTAAAAGATCTTTGTAATTTTGATCAATAGGGTCATTGTCGTTACCTTTTTTTACAATTTTAGAAACCAGAGCTATCTGGAAATGTGATGAATATAGATTCATCTGCAGTCAGAAACTCCTACAGAGCATCTTCTGTGTTGAGGTGTGTATAATTCCAGGTCAGAATATTCCAGATATAATGATGTTATAGAAAGTCATGTATTTAAAAGTAGTTATTCTTGGCATCATTTATAATGTTATTTTTAGAGCATCAAACCAAGAATTATTGAAGATTTTGTTTTTGTTTTTTTTAAAGGTTTTTAAATCAAGGAAACAAACCAGATTTGTTTTTCTGACATTATATTGGGGTATATTTTATAATTTTCAACTGAAAATAATAATTTCTGGTTTCTTATGTTTTGGATTTTAATCTATTATGACGACCCATATAGTCAATCAGTACAATCCCCATATACCTACTTTTAGCGCAGAGGCTTTAATTAACCAACATTGGCTGTTCTGCATTATGCCCATCTTACACAACCAGGTAGACACAATTTTTGACAGTAAATTTAGTCAATAGGTGATAATTTCATAGCATATTTTGGATGTATGAAAATGTTTTATAATCTTTGGAATTAGAATGAATAAAAGGAACATTTTGTAATATGACTAATTACATTTCTACAGATATAACCATCATACACAGATTCAAGTAGTCTCTTTTTGAATTTTCATAAAATATTTGTTTCACAGAATTTACACAGTGCTGAGAGCAACAAAACAGACCCAGGCTACTGTAAACAAGTTTCATACTAAAATTGAAGATAAGTTGTTGTCATCTCAAGAAAAATCCCAAAAGGTATGAAATTTGTATCATCAGCTTTTAGTACAGTACTGTGGATTCATTATTATTCGTTGGATACCAATTTTCGTGGGTTTTGTGGGTACAGGTGAACCACGAATTCATATGTTCAACAAATTGCAAATTTTCTATAGGCTTTGTACATAGAAATCGGCAAACCACAAATTCAGATATCCACGAAAATGTAAATTGTTTTCAATCCACGAAAATTGATATCCACGAAAATAAATGAATCCACAGTAAGTGAAAATAGATAAATTTGATATTTTTCATTGGGAAGATATTAAGTTTCAGTATTCTTAGAACATTCAAATGTTGAAAAACATGTTTAAATATTTGAAAAATAGAATTAGATTTTATATGTATATGTATGATATAAGTAATCTAATGGTTATTTAAAGTGGATGTTTGTCATACAGTTATGAAACAGTAACCTAACAACATAAAAAACAAATATAGATCAGCATATGGTCTTCATCAATAGATATTTATCTTTATGGTATGTCAAGCTATGCATTCCAGAAAAAAGGGATAAATTTATAACAGATTATCAAAAATCCACAAAATGACAAAATCACATTGATATTTGATAAAAGACACAATTAAGGTCTACGTTTCAAGTTGCACAAACATGGATAGGTATAATGTTGGTTCATTTAGTTTTGTATATACTTTTAGTTTTCAACTCACACCTATCCTGAGTTCACACATATTGAATTCAATTCCCATTAACTAATTCGAATTAGTTGAATTCGCATTAGAAATGTTTTACGTCCCAACATCAATTCTAATTCGAATTACAATGAGCGTCAAATTCGCTTTACTGTCCATACGACATTAACTTTTAATTCATATTAGCAAAAGCATATTTCTAATGCAAATTAGTTAATTTGAATTAGCCAATTCGAATCAATTTGAATTAGCCAATTCGAATCAATTTGAATTAAAACAGAAGAGTGTGTGAACACTATTAGCAAATTCGATTCGCATTCGATTTGAATTCAATTCGAATTAAATGTACGTGTGAACAAGGCATTAATTTCTTTGAAATGATGAGGTATTATAACTTGTGATAATAAATACAATATTTTTCTGCATAAAAGATTTAAGTAACTTATATACTTATAAACTTCATTACTTTTCACCACTTTCCTTTAAAAATAGAATAAAGGTTCTACTTAGTCCAAAATTAGTTATAACCAATGAATAGTACCCTTAAAGTAAATATAATTTTATTTTCAGCTATCAAGTAGAGAAGCTTTAATTATGAAAAGAGAACAACTGAGAAGTGAGTTAACATGGCAGATGTCAAGACTACAGTTAGCTAAAGATGATCTGGACAAACAGAAACATATCAGTCAGAAAAAAGGTAGAGAATATTAAGGGAGTTCGCTTGTCAGTTTCAAAGTAATTAACTTTTCAAAACACTAGTTTATATTGAAAGGGGATTAATAAAGGAATCCAAAAAGCAAAAAAAATATATAGGTCACCGTGCTTTTTTTCGAGATATTAGCCATTGAAATTTTGGCGGGAAAATAGTCTCTCTTGACTTTTCATAGCTTTATCATTGCCAAGTTTAAGTTCTCAAAAACTATTAAAAAATAATTAAAATTTTATAAGACTTTTACAGATGGCTTATCATTATACATGTAAAAGATTAACAAAAAGAAAAATGGGGGTCACCGGGAAACTTTTTTCAAGGCATTCAAATGGATAAAACCAGAGAATTCTGAAAATCTGACAAAAACTACAAAACATGACAAGCCAGCTTCCTTAAAAATAGGCACAAGTCTATGTTAAATTATTATGTATTAATTTTTTGCTCTGAACAAATCAAGATATGAACAGAAATCAATAAAATGGATTTGATTTGTATACTCTAAAAGCTATTTTTGTCAAAAGTATGTTTATTAAAAATGTAAAAACAAAAATCAAAATTCCGAATTTAAGTCTTGAGAATATTACAAATCCCAGAGGTTCCTATATGATACACATTAGTTTGATACTAAACTAGTCTGTTTATGCTGTTTAGAAATGAAATATACCAAACATGAATGTATATGCCTATTGTTTGAGAGGTCAGCTCTTAGGATGATGCCTTCTTTTCAGAATGACTTTGTTAATTTGGTGAATTTTACATGTATTATAATAAGAAGAACCAAATTGCTACATTTCAGGCCTGGATTTGTGTTAGCTTGTATATCTTAAATAAATGATCATTATTTAAAGAAGTTTCCAAGGTAGTGACATTTTCTTGAATATTAATTTGTTCTTTTCAGAAGAAGAAATTAATGAAAGATTCCTTCAGTTAAAGAAAAAGAGGGAAGATTTGAGTGAGAGCAAGAAAAGTTATAATCAAACAAGGTTGGTGTATGAAGGCAAAAAAGTATATCAATCAATTTAATATTCAGTGGGGATGGGGCTTAAATTTTATTTTGTTTACTTCATTTTTGTTGAATGTCGGAACTGTAATGCCAAACAGTTATCTAAATTTCTGATTTTCCATGGAACACTTACATTTAATTGTGGTCAGACATTCCATTATGATTATTTATTGATAACTTAAATTTAGTACACATTGAGGAGGGGGAAGTGAATGGAATTGTTTTTGATATATACATGTATTTATAAGATATATAATGAAGCAAACATAGTGCAGTGAGATAGATGTGCCACTTGTCAAGATTTCAACCCTTTTAGTAGATATTTATGTACTTGTAATTCTGTGAAATGAATGAATATTTCAGAGAAAATTTTATCAAAGAAGAAGCCCAGTGGAAGATAAGAAGAAAACAGTTAATTAGCGAGTTAGAAACCTATGTTTATCCTATTACAGAGGTATGCTTAAACATGTAAATTGCTATTGTGAATTACTTCAAAAATCATTACCCTATGGACTTTGGACGTTTTTGGCCACGATACTTATGAGTTACTTTGATCAAATATGTCAGCAAATTATGGAAAGAACAGACTTATAAAACATGTTATACTTTAGAAATGTGGATATTTTCAATTGGTGAGGGAAAGAAGGCTTATATATCAAAAGAAGATGAGACAACTCTGCACAATAGATAAATGACACAGAAAATGTGCATGAATTCACGACACAAAATCTAACAACCATCACTTCATAAAACGCAAAAGCATATAGGAACATGTGTTTACCTGTATTCTCTAAAGTAGTTATGATTTCCCTTTTATAAGTTCATTTCATTCTCTATGGGCTTTATTTGTTTTTGCATCAAATAAATAAAATGCTTTCTTTGAAGAATAATTATTTTTGTACATAAAATAACAATTTGTATTCAACAATTTTCATTCAATTTGTAAGGAACTAAGTTGTGAAGAATTGCTTTAAATACATCAGCCAAAAAGTAAAAGAAATACTGTGAATTCAGAAATTATTGCATACGTTTATTGGAGAATGGACAACAATGTGAGATTAATTATTGCAAATTCAAGATCATCTGCATTAAGTCATATGTATCAGATAGCAAAATGGGAGTTTTCATTATTGCGATCCTCACGGAGTCTCATTATTCACAATAGTTTCTGCGCAATAGTTTCTGAATTTATAGAAATTGTGAATTTGGAAATAACCAGAAAAAAAAAGAATTGGCTAATACTAATGGCTTTTATAAAATTTTATGAACAAACTTAATTTGGAATGATATTTTGTAGAACAAAAAGAAAGACTTGCTAATTTGTCATGTCAAGTTACCAGATTCAGAGAATTTTCATGGTATATATATTTACAATATTTATGTTAGTTTGTCAATGTTTTTATGAAAGTTCTGGAGAATAATATTCAATTGAATTATGAGCAGCTAAAGAGTACATATTTAGTTTTAAAGGAATTTCATTTGATCAGCTCATTTGAAAATCTTTGTGAATGCCGTGTTCAACAACAAATGTATGAATATTCAAAGAAATTAACAAAATGATATAGTTAAGAACTACTCTTGCATACTATGCTCATGGAATGAGTACTTCAAAATTTTAAAGTAGTAATAAGGATTTGTTTCATTTAAACATGCACAGTAACAAGGAATGCACTTTCAAAACAGGTTAGCAATATAGAGACAAATTTTGGATTTCAAAGTTCTTTTACTTTGTCCAATCTTTTTTACTTTTTCATTTTGGAACAAGCCACTGTATTAAAAAGCAAATATGACAAAATATAATATTTGTTATTTATAGGTTGTGATGACACGCAAGTAGCTGTTGCCCTTGGTTACACGGCTCACATGGTTACAATGATGTCACACATTCTTGATGTACCTTTGAGATATCCTATAGTACATAGGAGTTCAAGGTCACAAATCATGGACCATATACACCACAAGCTAACAGATAAAGATAATACGTAAGTTTTTGCAGACAGATAAGATAAGCCTTTCATATATATGGACCATAATTTGCTATTGGGCTCCGTTTCCTATAACTATAGAAAAGTGATAAAATGTGAATTACTGTAAGAAAAGTTGCAACTACATCTAAAGATGCCATTATTTTTACCAACATACAAGTGTATGCTACTCTTCCCTAGAAATTTTTTTAAAATATACGAATTTCAAAGATTCTACAACCGTATTTTTGTGTCGATCCTCGCGTTACTTATTGCTTCCAAAGAGCATAACGCTGACTGATTTATAGATAATCGTCACCGGCAAATTCGTATCTTTTGCTTTCAAATAACAAAGAACATCGACCAATAAGAATAATGAGAAGAAAATGCAGAGAACTATAAGTATTTATGTAGCAGATGTAAGAACAGTGGCGTGATTTTTGTGTCCGATTTCGTAACGCAATTTTTAGATGATGTAATCTGCTTTGTTGTAATAGAATTCTTAAAAACAATATGCAAATATGAACTCTCGCGAGATGTTCAAACAGGTAAATCCGAGATGATTTACATTCTTGTTTTGATCTTCGTAATAATTAAGTAAGAAAATTACGTTGTCGTTATGCGTTACATTTCACACGAAACAGAAGTCCAGTTATTTATTAAAATTGTTTTTGTCCTTAAGTTCTAACCATTTCCGGTCATACGTGAAACACGTGACTAACATGTGATAACCCCATTACGGCCGGATGTATGAAATACTAGGTCTAAACATTGTTTTTGTTTCCAACGGGATGTTAGCAAACATAATCTGTAGACTTGTTTCGTCTTGTTTAAAAGAGAAAAATACAATTGTCAAAGAGATTGCGCCAGTTGTCTGTTATTTTACCTATGTGCATAATGTTACATACGATCCTGTGTGAAAATAAATGCCCAATGACTTGACAAAATCGATTTCATATTTGACAGACGTTAGAACACACTTCGTTTCCCAATAATGACGTGAAGAGTCCTTGGAAAAATCAATCGAAATTACGTCTCTTATCATTGTACCAATGCTGGTTGGATTGATTCAACTTCAGCAGTAAATATTACTGGATATTTTAGGTGAATAAATATAATTTAATAACAAATACATGTTAATATACCGTTACACTTAGAATGTACAAAGTTGGAATACTGTCACAGTTTTTAATTAATATTTTTTATTCATGTTCTGCAAACACTTATCAGAAACGCAATAAACTTGTCAAAGGAGAAATAAACTTTTACCATGCATGACTTGAAAGGAAGTGCTTTATTGATTTTAGCCCACTAAAGTAGGTTAAAATGTGGAAACCATGTAGATGGTGTACAGGTCACAAGTATCACATTGTGCCTATTTTAAAGATTTTAATTCCAAGTTAAAAGTTTTTTTCTTTACTGGATTTAAAGAATGTTACATTGCCAATGATTTGGAATAAATTGTATATAACTGGAATATCAAAACCAAATATAAATACATTTTTTTTGCTTAAACATCAAGATACAACGATTATGGTATCCTGTATCAATGGAGAAAATATGGAAAATTCTGAATAAATTGTACTAATTGTTTTCAAAACAAGCACATATTTAGGAGTTTTATAATACTGTTACATTTAAGATGGATTTTAAGAAAAAGTATACTGTTCAGATTATTTTAAGCAGATTTTGCAATAAAATAAAACTAAAAAAATGCTTTCGGTTTCTTATGGTTTCCTGTCAGGTTTAAAAAAAACTTTAATATAACATTGAAAATAGATTTTAAATATTAACATGAAGCAAGTAACACTAGTAATGGTGTTTATTTATGCCTTTTGAATTATATTGTGCAAAATAAAGAAAATAAAGATTGGTTTCCTGTTTGGTTTCATGTCACGTAAACGATGAATCAAAATGTATTAATTTTTTCTCGAAAAACTCAATTGTTCCATTCATACTATTCTAACACCAACACAATCCACAAAATAAAAGTTAAAATTTTAGAACTTATAAAAAAGGATACAAAAAGAAACCAAAGGCCGAATACCAAATTATGGTCCATATTCACTCATTTTGACAAAATTCTATTTATTTAATCCTGAAATTCTGCATCTACAAAATGTAGACTTCCTCCAAGATAGTTAATTACGTAGAAAATCTTCTCATTTATGACCATCTTGATTCTGCGTGTATAAGAATTAACAAACCCAAAACAGAATCTGTTAATGAAAGCTTTTGGAAAAACAGATAACATTAAAAATAAAGAATGGATAATATATGCTAATTTTTGTTTTTACAGTTTTAGCTAAGCAGTAGTTGTCGTTTTACAAAATTGACTTTTACAGATCTTGATTGAGAAACAAAAAAATAATTTAAACTGAAATGTTGTCCGTGCATTAACTCATGAACCGTTTCACCAAAGCTTTTAAAATTTTAATATGTTGTAACTGACAACTAAATGAAGGTCAAGTTCAATAATGGCGATTTTGACTTTTAGAGTTATGGTTCTTGAAAGATTGAAAAATGACGTTTCCAGTCGTGTCCGTGCATTTACACATGAACTGTTCTACCAAAGCTTCCCAAATTTTAATATGTTGTAACTGGTGACAAAATGGAGGTCAAGTTCAATAATGACGATTTTGACTTTTACCGTTCAGGAGTTATGGTTCTTGAAAGATTGAAAAATGGCGTTTCCAGTCGTGTCCGTGCATTTACGCATGAACTGTTCTACCAAAGCTTCCCAAATTTTAATATGTTGTAACTGGTGACAAAAAGGAGGTCAAGTTCAATAATGAGGATTTTGACTTTTACCGTTCAAGAGTTATGGTTCTTGAAAGATTGAAAAATGGTGTTTCCAGTCGTGTATGTGCATTTTCTCATGAACCATTCAACCAAAGCTTTTCAAATTCTAATATGTTGGTACTGATGACAAAATAGAGGTCAAGTTTAATAATGGCGATTTTGACTTTTACCGTTCAGGGGTAATGGTTCTTGAAAGATTGAAAAATGGTGTTTCCAGTCGTGTACGTGCATTTTCTCATGAACCATTCAACCAAAGCTTTTCAAATTCTAATATGTTGGTACTGATGACAAAATAGAGGTCAAGTTTAACAATGGCGATTTTGACTTTTACCGTTCAGGGGTTATGGTTCTTGAAAGATTGAAAAATGGTGTTTCCAGTTGTGTCCGTGCATTTTCTCATGAACCTTTCAACCAAAGCTTTTTAAATTTTAATATGTTGGTACTGATGACAAAATAGAGGTCAAGTTCAATAATGACGATTTTGACTTTCACCAATCATCAGTAATGGTTCTTGTGATATTGCCAGGACACAAATAAATGCTAATAAATCCGGTTTGCTGTTGTTGTGACAACCTCTTGTTTTACATGAAACACTAGAAACACTCCAGGAACTGAAAATGTTTAAATTGTTTTTCTATGCTATTATATGTAGACATTATTAAAAATTTACATATATTCTGTGAAATTGTAATATTTTAAAGACCCATTGTCAGAATAAATGAATTCTATATTGGTTTTTAGATTCCCACTTTACTCAAAAGGCAAAGAAAAGTTTTATTTTAACTATGGTGTATATTTGCTGAACAAAGATATTGGTCAGGTAATGTCAAGTAATAATAGTATTTTTAATAAGGGCTGTTCCATTAATACTCACATGTGACCCAGAGAAGGCAATTTGAAATCTCATCTCTGGGTTGGTGTAAATTGTCAATTTTTATGCCCCAGCTGTAGCTGAGAGAGCATCAAGTATTCTCTTGTCTGTTTGTACATTTGTCCATATTTCTTGAAATTGGTTTCCATTTGCCTCAACCAAATGTTATGAAACTTAAACACAATGCTTATTACCACAAAACACTAATCAAGTTTGACTTTAGGTGGTGTCACTTTTACACTAATGGAAAAATTGATGTGTGCCTTCTCTAATTTAAGTTTACCTCAACCATGTTGTTGTATTCTGTGTAGAAATGTCCACAGACAGTACCACAGCTTCTTTTCAATATCATGTATGTTTTATTTGAACAGTCTTCACAAGAAAACTTCTTTTAAATTATTGAAAAATCCATATCATTTATTTTTAACAAAAATGTATCCTTTTTTTAAAGGCCTTATTTTCATGCCCCACCTACGATAGTAGAGGGGCATTATGTTTTCTGGTCTGTAACTTCGTTCGTTCGTTCGTCCGTTCATTCATCCCGCTCCAGGTTAAAGTTTTTGGTGGAGGTAGTTTTTGATAAAGCTTAATTCCAATCAATTTGATACTTAGTACACTTGTTGCTTATGATATGATCTTTCTAATTTTAAAGCCAAATAAGACATTTGACCCCAATTTCACGGTCCACTGATCATAGAAAATGAAAGTGGGAGTTTCAGGTTAAAGTTTTTGGTCAAGGTAGTTTTTGATGAAGTTGAAGACCTAACAACTTGAAACTATAATTAGTACACCTGTTCCATATGGTATGATCTTTCTAATTTTAATGCCAAATTAGATTTTTTACCCAATTTCACGATCCATTGAACATGGAAAATGATAGTGCGAGTGGGATGCGAGTGGGGCATCTGTGTACTTAGGACACATTCTTGTTTTCCACTGTGTTATGAGATAATTTAAACATTTCTGTAGACTAAATACACAAAAACATTATAAAGTTATGAAAAGGTCAGCAGTCAGTACTTTTCAAGTTTCAAGAACTGAGTTAAAGCACAACATTAGAAGATGTAATGCAAAGAGATGTGAAATAGAATGTGTCCATAGTGCACAGATGCCCCAATCACACTATCCTTTTCTATGTTCAGTGGACTGAAATTTGGATCAAAACTCTAATTTGGCATTAAATTTGAATTTGAAAGATCATATCATAGGGAACATGTGTATTAAGTATCAAGTTGATTGGACTTCAACTTCATCAAAACTAATTTGACCAAGAACTGAAAAACTGAGTGGATAGAGGCACAGGCTGAAAAAAATACAATGCCCATATTAAAATGGGAAATAATAAAAAAAAAAATGATAATATAAAACATCTGTAGACATGATGTAACAATAGCTATATAAACATAAGGATATCTGGTAGGATTGCCAATTAGACCACTATCAAGCAGAGATCAAAGGACTTTGATGTTAGCAACTCTTGGTCCTCCTACAGTCCTCAACAATTATTCGTCATACCATATTATAAGCTATAAAAGGCCACGGGATTACAAAATGAGACACAATTCAAACAAGAAACTGAGTATGAACTAAAAAAAATTTAGCGTTGATAATTATCATATGTCCTTGCCATACAATGTTTTCTGAATTTGATAAAATTATATAGATGTTTCTTTGTGTTTTTCAGCTAAGATTTTATTGTGGAATGGGGACAGCTGATTTACGGACCACTTTACAAAATATAAAAACATTATTAGAACTCAGACTTGGAACTAAAGTGTAAGTAATGGTCATTTATTGGGATGCATTTATCATTTAATCCATATTATATGTAACATGTTTTATCTATTTCATATACTCTTCATAAGCTAAAGATTCAATATTGTTTTACAAAAGATTTCACTAAATAATGCATGTTTATCAGACATTTTGTATGTATGCCAGAAAAATTGCGGCACCTACTGAAAAGGACCGAAAAAAGGACAACGGTTTTCTGCCAATTTCCTGAAGCAAAAACATGAATTCAAAGAAGTGTTTTTAAGTAATTCTTTGACTGAATGCCCTAAATTTCAGTTCCTTTTGAAATGTCTGCTATTCATCTTTAATGAAATCGATTTGATCAATGTTGTTTAAAGCTGCGGTTATTTGGTTTTAAATAGATGCGTAAAAACGGCGAATATGTGTCCCCCATTGACAAACAATCAAAAAATTTCAAACACCCTTTAATCTAATTTTTCAGATGATTACATTCAAACAAACACGTTTTCAAGCTTAAGAATATTTTGCATTTGAAGTTATCTTCATATAGAAATATCAGTATACTTCAAAAACATAAAGACCTGAACATAAACTGTAGAAAACATGAAAAGATGTGGCGAAAAAGAGCACCCCACTCTATGTCTGTTGAACTTCAAATGTGCAGCTCCTCTATATATTTAAATAAACATACTTAGTGCTTTATTAAGCAAACCTTCTCTCATTTAGAAAAATATAAACTGTCAAAAACTAATTCTAGGAAATTTCAATATGTAAAGAAAGCATATAAAATGTTAATAATAGTTTTTTTTTAAAAATTATAAACAAATAATATGGTCTTTAACAGTGAAGACTAAAAGGTAAGTGATATAGCCAACATTCACTGCTAGATTAACATAAATGAACTTGTAACAGCATTCTACTAATTCTTTTTTTATTAAAAACTATTCATGTAATAATTAAGATAATGACCAAAATCCTTCATAAAACTTACATTTCTTTCTAAGTCTGCAATAAGGAATATGATATTATGTTACGGAAATTCTCATTTTCTCCAAAAAAAGACAAAGTAATCTATTTTATTGCCTTTTCTTGTCCATAAGGACTATGCTAAACTATTTTCATCACTTAATAGTTATCTAGTCATCTATTGTATATGCTGCCTTGTAAAATTAAGTTGACTTAGTCTAACTTTGTCTATCTTCAAAACATATGCAATGTTCTCTTGAAAAGGGATGCATTGCATTTCGGGCAAATGAAATAGGGATTGTGGCGCAAATGAATGATTATTTTGGCGCAGATGAAATGCCAATTGGTGCAAAAGCAAAGCACCGTTGAAAAGATGTCAAACTATAGTGAAGTGAGCCTCCTTTAGAAGTTTGATATATAGGCTAATAATATTGTTTTTGTAAAGCTTTCAGTTTTGTGTATAGTTATTAAAACAAAAAAAGGAAACTAAATGTAAAGGATCAGAGTCATGAAAAAAGAAAATTATTTTGAATTTAAATCAAGCACTAATTGATTCAATGTTGTATAAAATGAAAGTGTTTCCACATACATGTAGTTCATGTTCATGTTTTTTTGTGAAAATACTAGTTATAATTTAAACATCTGAATCAATTGAGAATTATTAAATCAATCTTAAAAATGAAAGCTATTCCATGAAGTATGTGCTTTATTAATTTGATAGCTAACTAAGCTTTATTTGAAACATGCATAAGTAAGCTATCTGGTATTGATAAACATAGTGCTTAGTGGATTAATTACACAAAAATTTAGGAATATATAGATTTAAACAATGCTATCCTCCAAAAAGTGTTACATGTATATATTTATTCTCAATATTTTAAGACTTGAGATAATTTAGAGGTTGACATTACCTTACGCTTATGTCTAATATTAAGACTTTTTTGTTGGCCTCTAGATGCCTTATGGTAATTCGTGTTGTTATTTTGTGGTCTCATTTACGTATAACCACATCTTACATTATATTCATATTTAATGTATAAAGATAATATTTTAATACATTATACATATATTTGGATTTTAAAATAGAAATAATGAGATATTACTTGTATTTTTCAGAGAAAACCAGAACAGACTCCACAAACCAAATAGTGATATTAAAGATAAGAACTACAGTGATATTGACACTCATAGCTCTCTAGCTTCTGGAGGTAGATTAAGTGCACCAGACAGTACTGATATGGTCACAATAGAAAACGTTTTGGCGGGAACCAAAACAGATAGGTTGAAAAGAGAAAATGATAGCTTTTCAAATCTTAGTTCTGCAAATTCTAATGCCAACAGACAAATTTTGGAGGACCACGATTCAGAAGAGATTCATTTTCATCCTTCACCAGACGACAACTTTTTCAAAATATCAAATCCTGTGTCGGATAAATCTGACCTTTTCAATGACATTGATGCTATAGATAGTAGTTTCAAAGTTACAGAACTTGTGGATTTTAGTGAATTAGGAATCAACCATGGCCAATATGATAGAACTGATTCATTAGATGTCAAAGCCAGGACAGATTCCAATTTGACCAATACCAGTGGAGAGGGTTTTGGTGGCAAACATTTGATATTAGAAAGTCAAATGTCAACACTTTCAACTACTGAATATCACCAAAACCATTCAGATTTTAAGAAATTTTTAAGTATAGGGGCAAGTAGTATAAATTCTGTGGATGAGTCTCAAAACCAGAATGCCTCAAAAGATTCTAGTCAAAAAACATTTACCGAACCTTTAGAAGATGGATCATATGAGGCCTATCATAATTTGGAGGATTCGTATATTGACAAAAAATTAAATGTAGATACAAATCAGACTGATTCTTCTGTTCAAAGAGGAAATTGCAATAAGACTGTTTTGCATAATACTGAACCAAATGATATTGATAGCAAAACCTGTGATGAATTCGTTTCTGTGGTTTCCAATGAGGATGAGGAATTTCCAGAAATTCAAAGAACTTTTAAAACATTGTCATTCAGACAAACAACTGAGAAAGCTGAAGATACAGAATCTTCATGTGTATCAGAAAATATTCCGGATAACTTGTGATATCCAATAATTTAAGCTTTGTTTTGATATTTTCAAGATAAGGATTTTATATAACATATTTATGGTTGACTCTCCCCCCTAAAAATCAGATTCATTTTGGCATTGAATTATAATCTAAATCTAGATAGATAGTTGTCTCATGGTGGCGTTGGCATTTATGATTTACAATCTTCTTAAAAGCTTAATGTTTCAGAAGGTATAGACCTAGATCTATCATACTTTATATATAGATATATTACGGATTACAAATGTGTCGAGGTTTGTGATTGGATAACGACACAGAGATGTCAGTATATATTCGGGAAACTGCCGGGGTATATACGTTTTTATCCCCAATTGGAACCTCAAAAACGTCATCATAACACTGGTTACTATGTGACGTAGTCAAAAGCTATGGGTCTGTCAGAGGCTCACAGAGGGAAAATAATAACGTGCGTTAGTCAATAATACATTTTTAATACAAAATCACGCAATTTACACTTTTAATACTTAAATTTAATGCTAAAAGTGTTATTATAAATTATTACATACACTATAAAACTATGTTCACAGCAAATTAGAAAATCCTTCATGTATGCCGAACATATCAGGTTGGGTTTTTCAACATATGTGTGTTGTCAACAAATACTTGCACTGGAAAATAACATTAAGTCAGAGGTAATCCGTAATATATGTGTAATTCAGGTCTCAGACAGGGTATATACTGTGACATTCCCGGCTTAAGTCTTATATCCCCTTCGCCTTCGGCTCAGGGGATATAAACTCTAAGCCGGGAATGTCACAGTATATACCCTGTCTGAGACCTGAATAACATATAATGTTATGAAGTTTCAGTCTGTAATACATGTATTTCCATTATCCTTGACCTCATTTTCATGGTTCAGCGACTTCTTAAAAAGAATTCTTAATTTCTCTCTTATTTTGAGTAATACCATAATTATATTTGGAATGTGCTTATGTTGTAAGTTCATCATACCTACCAGACAGTTTTCAACTGACCTTGACCTCATCTCATAGATCACTGAATAAGGTTGTCTGGCAATTATCATCTAAACATGACCTCATTTTCATAGTTCATTAGTCAATCTCTAGAGTTTTTGTGGTTAAGTTTGTTTTTTTAGATGCTATTTGCAACAGGTCAACTATATTGAATGCAATAAATGATTTTAATGTGTACCTGTCAAGGTGGCAGGGTTCATCTGACCTTGACCTCACATTCATGGTTCATTGATCAATGTTTATTTCTTAGATGTGCAATAGGTTACCTATATCTAAATCAGTGTTTGGAATGATAGTCAGGTGTACATGTATTCCCAGTTTAGTTCATCTGACCTTGACCTCATTTTCTTGGATCATGATAAAGGAGTATGTTCGATAAGGTCATAAAATGGCCCCGTATTTTAGCGTAAATTCCAAATTCGGATTTATTGACCAATATCACGGTACATTATAGCTAATACATTGACTAGAAAGGATATAAGGCATTTTGTTTAAAATTTTACGTTTCTGCGTTTCATTATGACGTCACAAGTTGTACTCATATTGATTTTTCACGAAAAAATCAATGAAAATGGGTAAATTTCCAACGAAATATTTGACAGGAAACATAGAGCGCATACGTCGACAACAAAGATCTTTTAAAATAATGTTTGTGAAGTCATTTAACATGTCTTATTTGAATATTAAACTTGTCGACGCCTGCGCTCTATGTTTCCTTGTCCTTTAGTTGGCTGAAATCTAGTTAATTTTGTCAAATTTCACCAAAATCCCTTATCTTGACCTTTTTGGGATGTAAAAATCAACGTGTAAGAATTAAATTTTTGACAAAAACAGCTTTGTTTAACTTTCTCACATGTCTTTAAGGCAACTTAAAACACTTATTGTCTTGTAACCATGAACTTTATAATTGGGGCCAAATATGGCACATATCGAACTTATTCCTTTATGTGATAATTGTAGTAAAGCTTCATATTTAGGACTATCAACATAAAATCAATGGTTTGTAAAGAAGGCGAGATATTTCACTGTGTGCACTCTTGATTAACCATATAGTTTTGCCAATAAAGTTTGAACCTTGGTAAATATCACCTTTTACAGTTGGTGCTTCAAGATTACTTGAGGGTTCTTTAGGATGTTTACTGTTTAGCCAATAATAATGAATGCTAATTTGCTAGGTGCTTAAAGCATCTATACTATTAAACGAGAAGACCTCATTTTTGGTGTTGCTTCTCTTCCTTCCACAATAAATCAGTCATCATGCCTCTGTGTCCTATAGGTAACATGCATAGTCGCATTTGTCATCCATTCTTATGATTATTCAGATAGAGTTATTTTGGGAGAAAAACGACAAAAAAGGAGCCCATACTATTAAACGAGAAGACCTCATTTTTGGTGTTGCTTCTCTTCCTTCCACAATAAATCAGTCATCATGCCTCTGTGTCCTATAGGTAACATGCATAGTCGCATTTGTCATCCATTCTTATGATTATTCAGATAGAGTTATTTTGGGAGAAAAACGACAAAAAAGGAGCCCGGATATGAATCCGTCATCGGACTAACTTTTAGTCATAGATTAGATTTCCAGTTTGAAAGATGCACAAATACAACCAATCGTATGATATATAGATAACTAAATTATGAAATAAATAAGCCAATCAGAGCATTCTCCATAATATGGGGCTTAGATCGCATGAACCACAACTATTATACCTCCTTACAATAATTATTTTTCGCGTTTATCTATATGTAAACTACGATTATGATACTTTAATATTAGAGACTCTCTGTATTCTGTCTATTGTTTTCTTTGAAATGTTTTCTATTTAAGGGGTCATACCAGTTGTATATATATATATATATATATATATTAAAATAAGTAAAATATTTGACACAAGTACAACCAATCGTATGATGGATAACAAAAATGGAGAGAGAAAAATAAGCCTTTCAGAGCGTTCTCCATATCATGGTGTTTAGATCGCAATAATCACAACTATTATACCTCCTTAGAGAGAACAATTACTTTTCGCGTTTCATATCACGGTGTTTAGATCGCAAGAACCACAACTATTATACCTCCTTAGAGAAGATAATTATTTTTCGCGTTTATCTACATGTAAACTACGATTATACATTTTGTACTACTTCAATATATAGAGACTATCTGTATTCTGTCAGGGACTTTTTATGTTAGTATAGAATGTCGGCCCTGATTCTGTCTACTGTTTTCTTTGAAATGTTTACTACTTAAGGGGTCATACCACTTGCATATATATTAAAATAAGTAAAACATGCTTATTAATAACTTCATCTAAAACTACCTCGACCAAAAACTTTAACCTGAAGCGGGACAGACATGGACGGACGGACGGACGGACGAGCGAACGGACGGACGGACAAACTAGCCTGAAAACATAATGCCCATAAAAGGGGCATACAAATTTGTTGTTGAAAGGGAAAATAGTGATTTGGCAAAAATGAAAGTAAGGTAGAGATTAAAAGTAGGCGAGCATTTTTCGGGGCGTCGGGATCGTGTGTTTTTAAGCTTGGGATTTGGGGATTAATCCTTACTGGATCCGGGAATATATTTTTCGATTTCGGGATTTCGGGATATGCATTTCTTTCAATTCTGCATCTCTGGATTTCATGGTTTTAAGCGTGGGATTTCGGGATCAGGACCCCTCCGACCACCCCTGAAATAAGCCTTAGTCATTTATACATGATGCATATCCTACCATTGACATCTTAATGAGGCTCTCAAAAGAAAAAAAAACACTGACGGATTGTCCTAGAAGCATATTTTATTAGACTAAAAATGGTCTACATATAAGCAGTTAGATTTATTTCATGTTTGAAACGGTGCAAATTGTTAATTTTATTTGACTTTTATCAAAAGCAGCATTGTAGCAAAGGAGGAGAATAATTGTGGTCTGAGGCCAGACACACGAAAATATTTGAATTTAACAGATAGGAAACAAATATCGGACTTTTGAACAAGGGAGAAGGCTGTTGATACCTTTTATGAAATTTCTCATACATACTACTATCCTTTACCAAAAAAATCATCCTACAACAGTCCACAAGCTGTATAAACCCGCGATTTCGCGGGTGTGTTCTAGTAAACATATAAACATACATGTGCACATAAATGTCTACAATTTATATTTGAGTCTTATGTCTATTTTCAACTTGGAAACAGTGCTTCATGCAACTGGAATAAACGCCTCAAAATCGATAAAACAAAACAAACAAACAAAGGAATAAGACATAAAGTGAGTAACGTTTTCTCATAACATGCTAAAACAGTATCTTATCTTAGAATCCTAAAATTTAACAATGTGATATTAAAAAAGAGAAAAAAAATAACGTACAGGAAACGACCATGCAACTTTATAGGGGCTATATTTATTGCTGTGAACTTTAACTAGAAAGCTAATTATTTTGTTAACCACAGACTTTATGTCAATGCTGCTTTAGATAGGAGCAAGTTTTTTTCACATGCCTTCGAACTCGATCAAAAAACAGAAATTTGGAATCAAACAATTCATTGAACTGTATGAATTCTATAGTTAATACAAATAATTCATACAGTTCCTATAATATTTTGCATAAGCGACGATTTAAAAAAAAATATGCTGTGACAATCACACGAAAGTGTTGCGCTTCTTTCGTCATTCAGTCTCTAACTAAGGAGTACTCGACTAATTTCGCGTACCTTGAAGTCCGTGCTTAAGGTTTATGTACCCTTCTGTAGCCGTTTTAGTACGAACTTTTCAAACTTCAATTGTATCAAAACTACAGATATAATGAATAATAGAGATATACCATTTTGTACATATTCCAAGGGGAAACTTGATGCATAGCATTATGTTTAACTGTTCCATTGCATTTGATAGAAAAAGAGGACTTTGTGGCAAATAAATCAAGATTTTTACAGAAAATCAACAGCCTTTATCCTTGTACTCTCATATTTGGCAATTTGATGACTAATAGATATAGGATTATTGCATGCAGTGCTAGCATTGATTTCCTTAAAACAAGTTTATAAATGTAGTTATTGGTTTAAACAAATATAAATATGACCAAAATCAAGTACACCTTTTAGGGTGCGCTCGACTTTAGTGACTCAGTACGAGGTGTTTTGGAATTTACAGGTTGCTTAGAACTTTTTGTAAAAAATAAACACTAGCACATCATAGATACCGTAATCAATTGAGTAATTAATGTTTAAAATTTCAAAACAAAAATCTCTGTATTAAAGGCTGTGGATTTTCTACAAAAATCTTGATTTTTTTGCCACAAAGTACTCTTTTTCAATTAAATGCAATGCAACAGTAAATAATAATGCTTTATATCATTAAGTTTCCCCCTAGAATTGGTTCAAAATGGCATGTCTCTATTATTTATTATATCTGTAGTTTTGATACAATTGATGTTTGAAAAATTCGTACAAAAATGGCTTCAGAAGGGGACATAAATAGTAACCGAAACCGTCCACATTTTTTTCGTATACAACTGATTATAGAACATTCGGTAAGTTCTTTATTTCAACAGCTAAAGAGTATTCTTTATAAAAAGTAAACTCACAAAAATACTGAACTCCGAGGACAATTCAAAACGGAAAATCCCTAATCAAATCTGGCAAAATTAAATAACAAAACACATAACATGACTCTATCGGTCCTCACTGTAATGTACTTTTGTAAGCGCTCTCACACTCTTATTTTGTTGTCATGTTTTTATGAAATGTATTTCAAAAGTTTATTTAAGCAATGCTTGAACAAGTTCAAAATCTTAACATAAAATATTATAAGAAATATACTTTTGGAAATGGAAATTATATAGAAATTCAAATTGAAATCGATATCAAGCTTTAACTTATTGTCAGACTTAAAAGAAATTTATATATATATGAAGTGCATATAGGATGAAAATGGTGTCATGCATTTTGTTTTAGTTGTAATCACTGTCCTGTCTTTTTATCATCACTATATTCGGTCCTGACTTTATCAGTAACTTGTCCTGTCTTTTTTACACAAATTGTCATCCTGCCTTTATTATTCGTTCATCCTGCCTTTTTTACACAAATTTTCATCCTGCCTTTTTTACACAAATTTTAATCTTGCCTTTACACTGATGAACCACATCCACAAACGATCACCCTTCTGAAACACTGAACAACAAAACTACAGGTACGTACAAATGCAGCGGGTTTAAAAGTTTTAACAGAGACCATCCTTCACCCTAACCTAATAGTAGTGTAACATTTCAAAATAAACAGCAGCTCGGCACACTATAAATCATAATTTGAAATGGATTAACTCGGTAAATAGTATGATCATTGCATGTGAATTGGCTTCGATTCTGACCCATAAACTCAAGATTTAATCGTTTACCATATAAATATAAAAGAAGATATTCTACTTTACAGATTTGTTGAAAAAAAGGGGATTTTAGTAGTCGGTCACTCATTTGCAAGAAGGCTCAGCAGTAATGTCTACCGATCATTTGGTCTACGACCGAAGATAAAATGCATTGGAACGTTCATCGGTTGTAAGGAGTATGCCAATACCCAACGAGGTAAATCACTCTGACAACATGCTGAATGCGTGAACAGACTCAAGTTTGTAGACATTGTCAATGTCCTGTTAATATGAAAATCAACATCGGCAATGTATTTATAAGACAATAACAATCAAAACCAAGAAGTAAAAAAAGACTTAAAAAACCAAAGGACGTTGACATCAACAGTTATAAATAATAAATAAGAAACAACACGAACTCCACTAAAACCTGGAGTGAAATCAGGTGCTCCGGAAGGTTAAGCATTTCCTGCACCTTATACGGAACCCGGCCGTCGTGTTATTTCTTTGTTCAGTTTGGTAATGCCGGATGGATGGTTATTATGACTGACGAAGAATATCAGATATGATTTCTGACTGTGCTTTTGTCATATTGGGCAATCTGCTAATGATGGCGACCGTAAAATTTCTTGAAATACGAATTTCCGTCGTAGATTACTAATAAATTTTGTTCCTGCTTCGGTGGTGTCCACTTCACAGATTTTAGTATGGTAAAAAACCATTTTGCCATTAAAGCTGCAATTCTTAAGACAAAGCCAATATGAACTACATATAAGGAGATGCCTGTCAGAGCGAAAAGAAAGACTAAAATCAATATGATTACAAAAACGGTCTTTTTAAGGGTCCTCAATATATTGTTGAATCGAATTGTTAATTGTTCATTAGTTCAAAATTTTACAATATTAGCTAAACCCCTTGAGACTTAATGAAATTAACAGTTATTGATTACCGTACGACCTTCAACAATGAGCAATTCATATGTTAAAAAAATGGTTTCTTCGCCAAATTACGAGACCCCCCCCCCCCCCCCGTCTACAATTACAGACCAATTATCACCTATTAAGAGGTTGCTTGGTAGAAACTGAACTTTGGAACTTTTTTTTTATTCAACTCTTGTACATCTTTTCTGTCACGTTGATGCCACCGTTTTCAAAATACGTTAATAAACTAAAGTAAGACAAATAGACAAAACATACTAACTTACTGTCAATTTTCTGTTTGGTAGAAAAGGGTGCAAAAATTGAATTGCAGTTCAAACCATTTCATTTTTACATTTGTTGATCAGGGATCCGTAGGTGCTCTCTTTCAGGTCCGCGTTTATAATATGTAAAACGGATCCGGAGAAATTTTACGCGGTAAAGCTGTAAATGAAATACAAAGACATGTGCGACAAGCTTAAGGTAAATGAATACTCATTTTTTTTATGTTGCGCCATATTTGATATCAAATGTACACCATTTTTTAAACTTCCAAGTCCAAATAGTTTTTTGATGAAAGGGCGATGTCATTGCAGTCTCAATCGTAACTACTCGGCCATTCTCGCTATGCAGTACAATAACCTCGTATGCACTACGGAGAAATTCTTCTTAAATTGTTGGCCGGAATTGTAGTGATCCGCGACACAAAGAAGTTCTATCCTCCAGGTGGCGCTATAATTTGGTTACATATCACAGTAATCAAGAACTTTAACTCTGCCAAATATTTTGGCGCGAAAGAAGGAGCAAAGTAAATAAGTAATGGTAAAAAAATTGTACCATTCCAGTCGAAAAAATATAAAATTCAATCGGATCGGAAAATTTTCCGGACAGGAGCAAGGTAAAGCAGTAGTGGTAAAAAAAATGTACCAGTCCAGTCGAAAAAATATAATTTTGAATCGAATCGGAAAATTTTCTGTGCCAAACTGTTTTGGGGTTTGTCTGCGGACCAAAAGAAGAGAAATCTGAACTTTTCTACTATAAATGCAACCAATAAATTTTAAAAGTTCTGTCTGACTGAAAGATTTTTTGTCTGACATTTTTTTGGTCAGACAGTGTTCACACTGCATTGACAGATTATTCAGATGCACCATATGTGATGTACACTATTACTTTCCAGATAAACTTTAAAAGTATCTAACTTATTATTCTTCTATGTTCAATAATACAATATACATGACTACATGTACTAAACATCAACAAGAACTAAAGGTGACTGCCGATGCATTTAAGCCTTCACATTTGTAAAATATGATTTGAAGATAGAGCCGGGAGATAGAGTGACCTATGTTTGACCTTTATATCCGGGTCCGTATTCATGAAATGCCTCACTGTCGGAGGGGGTTATTTGGGGCCATGGCGCAATGACTTTAAAAGCCAAACTTAAAATTTCAATCTAGAGTTCTTTAGTCTTTGATATTGTATGTATATATATGTTTTCAGTGGGAAGGGGGTTCTTCCGAAACATCCCTGCCTGCAAGCCGTGTGTTTTTAATAAACTTGCTTTAAAATATTGCACTTTAATTCAATTCAAATTCAAATATTCATTGCCATATGAACTAAAACATTAAGTTTGTGACATATAAAATAATAAACAATATAACTATATTTCACATATATATATACACAATCATCCATTTACAGTAACTATTCCAGTGTCCCCTGTCCTCAGTTCTAATGACCTTTTGATGTAGGACCCCAATTTATTTACTTGTGATGGTGTTGATGGATTGAGTATAGTAATCAACTTTTCTTCATCAGATAAATCTTTAACAGAAAAATTAAAATTCAAGTTGTTAAAAAAGTTATTTCTTAGTTCCATATTTAATTTACAATCTAATATAAAATGTTTTTCGTTTTCTAATGTTTTACATTTAAGGCATATTCTCTGCTCTCTAGGAATATTTGCATGTCTGCCTTTTTCTATATTTAAATTATGGTCACTTATTCTTAGTTTTGTTATTAATTTTCTATAAGTAAAGTTTGATGTTCTTAAATAGTCTTCAAAACATAAATTTTGTTTAAGATTCTTATATAAATAAAGTTTACTTTTTTCATCTATGTTTTGCATCTTATGCACTTAAGGATTTTATTAATACCTAAGGCCACATTAAAAAGACGTGTGTTTACTATTACCCTACCCGTAGCCTTCACTAAAGTTTTTTGGTCATTTTCCAATAAGCATTGTTAAAGTTATAACGGTCCCTCCAAAAGTCTCAATGTAAAACAAAAAATCGTAAACTAAAAATAATCCGTACCTACCTACCATATTTTTTTCAAAGATGTAATAGGAAACACACATATTATATTTTTTGGCCTAATACTTTCAGTGACAAGTGTCTGTGTAAAGATGTTTTGATGTTTAGTTTCTTTAGTAGGATCATTTTGTTAGGTCAAAGTAGGTTTGTTTTGTGTATTCGTGTATTCCATGCGTTATTTAAATACCATAAACTTTAAATTTGCTCGAGTATTAAATGATAAAATTATTCAAATTTCGAAAAAAAGCATTTAAAAGATAAAAAGGTTTCCAAAACGAAAAAAAAAAACCCAAACAAAGATAATATTACATGGAACTCTCGGTTCAGACGTTTAGTCAACTCTACTAGTGCATGTTATAAAACAATATTATAAAATCCTAAAATTCAACATTTGAATAAAACGAAAGTATGAAATGTTGGTACCTATCTTCAAATTAACTTTTGATGGGCATGGTTTTTAATTCGGGATAAAAACGAACAATTTTTTTCAATAGCAATTTTTTTTTAATCACTGCTGAGATAATTTTTTTTCAAGGAAGTTAGAATCAATCAATAATATTTATTAGAACCCATACCCACACATTCAATATTTTGCATGAGCGATGAAGTTAAATTTTAATGCAGAGAGACACTCCTAATAAAGTGTTTGCGCTTCTTTCATTAGCTAGTATATATATTTTTAGCAAGGAATACTCGACTGGTTTCTCACAGCTGGAGTCCGTGCAAAACGAAACCGCCAACCTTTTAAACTTGTTACTGTGCTTGGTTGAAGTCGGATTTATAGACCATCTGCCCTGGTAAGTTTTATTTCAACATTTGCAATACTATCTTTACTGTTTAACATATATCTATTATAAATACCTAAGGATCATGTTCCCTTGTGTCGATTCAAAGCTATTAAAAACACGGAAATTTTATTAGATAATCCACAGCCTTTCCCCTTGTACTCTCATATTTAGCAATTCGGTGATTGATAGACAGAGGACTAAATATTCCATGCAGTGCTAAGACTGATTTCCTTAAAACAATTTTTTAAATTTAGATATTGGTTAAAACAAATAAGTTTGGACCAATTCAAGTACACCTTCTAGGGTGCGCTCGACTTTAGTGACTCGGTACGGGTTTTTTTTGGAGAAGAAAGATTGTTTATGATTTCTTTAAAAAAATAAATGATAGCACTTAATTTATTGACACACAAGTGAGTAATTTATGTTATGCATTTTATAAACAAAGATCTCTGTTTTACAGTCTGTTGATATCCTGCATCATCTGTGTCCCATGGCCGGCCCACATTCCCAATATATTTCACATGTAGATATAAGAAGATGAGGTGTGAGTGCCAATGCGACAACTCTCCATCCAAATAACAAGTTAAAAAAGTAAACCATTATAGGTCAATGTACGGTCTTTTATTCAAACTATAAAAAAAAACAAAGTCCCCATTCTTTATTTAATTTGTAAGTGTAATAAAGTTTCCTTATTTACTTTATACCTCCATCAATTTAATTACTAATCCATATTGAATCATAGAAAAATGGGGTTGAATTGACCTTCAAACGCCATTATTCTAAAATGAGTACTACCCGAATTGCATCCATGCTTAAAAGTTAAATCCACATTCGTAAAAGTCGAATAACTTATAAACTGATGTTTTGCTTTATTTTCCAAATTCAGAACAATTTGACAATATTCCATACTATCATTTTTAAAGAATGGATGCAATTGCATATTTCTTTTGGTAACTCTAGAAAGTTGACCTTTTGTGAACGTCTCCGCTTTTTCTAGCCAATACACATTCCATCTTTTGATATATATACTATGAACGTTTAATGACCTTTTGAATATATTAAGAAATGTTAAATGCTGAAAGACGTGCATAATATCAAATTTTTAAAATATCTATCATTTATTAGTCTCAAATAAAACTTGCACGATCTCCGCTGCTTTATTTGTTGCTAAATTTATGAAATTTTGGTACTGTGACGTTACATTTGTTTTTCGAAATTTTCAACATGGTAATTGGTGTCTTGAGTTCTGCTGTACGAAATGTGTTAGCACTTGTAAATCAACAATTTTCTGGCGTGAATCGGAATACTTAATTCATCTGAAATTTTTGCACAGCAGATTTCGAGTTTACTACAAATCTTTGTTCATTTCGTCGTTTTACTTCAGATGATTCGGCGTAAGAACTTTTAGTATGGTTCTGGTTGAACCAATATCATACAAAGAAACAACCCGCAGATAGACCAAAAACGAGGTTATCTTTCAAAATGATATCGTAATAGGCAAAGGTATAGGAATATTTATTAGGATTGTTTTCTTAAAAAACCTTATCTCGTAATCCTCGTAGCGAACAAATCGAAAGCGGAAGGGGTTATTTGAGAGTCAGGAATGAGTTTTGATAGGATAGAGAATAATTCGACCTCAACTGAATAAAACAAAGGAATATTGATATCAAATGAACAGAGAAAAGAGAGATGCTAAACTACAATAAAAAAAGAGAATAACTGTCTGATTAATGTTAAATGAACGATTTGTTTTTTGCAGTTATTTTAAAATATTTTATTGCAGCCGATCTGAAGTTGAATTAAAAGCTCATACACATAAATCAGCATGTCAAACCTTTATGAAAAACTTTTAATCTTGGACAGACGTTTATCATAATCGAAGCACAGTATAAACTGTAGCCTTCACATTTAACTTTTGAGTCCACAAGCCAGAAGCTCAATTTTTTGAAATTTTAATTGGATTCTGTTGGTTTATAGAGACGAATTAAAAAGCGAGAAAGCAATTTTACAAGCCAATGCCGTAGGACTTGTTGTTAAGCGTGAAGACTAACTATGGGATGTTTTGAATTATTCTGTTTTACTCAAAATTGATCAAAGATATATTTTATATGAAATAAAGGAGATATGGTATTATATATACATGGTACTTACTATCCATCTAACTTCAAATATATAAGTGGATGTAAGCAATTAAAGGCAAACGTACGGCCTTCAACAGTGTGAAAAAAACCACATACCGAATAGTCTTTTTCCTTTTTTTTAAACGGCAATCTATGGTATTTATGAGGGAAAGAGAACTTGCTACATCGTGTTACACAGGGACTTTAGCACTTTTTTTAGTTTCATTGATACTAGGTTTTTTTCAGTCTTTGGAATTCGTTTTATAAAACAATTGTGTATAAAACCACTTTCTATAATGTTAAATATGTTTATCCACCTGCATACGGGGTATATATCTCCCAATTGCTACGATATTCCCGTGCTTGCATTTCCTATCATGATTTTCTTGATAGAGGGTTGCTGCTTACAAGGAAGCTATTACACCAAGAGTTCCAAATGGTGAAGTTGAAATCATCCCTTCATAAATTTTACGGACGCCATCACGAGTTGATTGACCGTTATGAAATAACCGTTTCACAAATGATATCGGATATGTTCCTTACGTCGTAACTACAATCCCCTTCCCTTTCATGAATGTGACCTACCGAATTAGACTATTTACCGGATTTGTAATCACATAAGCAATACGACGGGTGCAACATGTGGAGCAGGATCTGCTAACCCTTCCGGAGCACCTGAGATCACCCCTAATTTTTGGTGGGGTTCGTGTTGTTTATTCTTTAGTTTTCTATGTTGTGTGGTGTGTACTATTGTTTTTCTGTTTGTCTTTTTCATTTTTGGCCATGGCGTTGTCAGTTTGTTTTAGATTTATGAGTTTGACTGTCCCTTTGGTATCTTTCGTCCCTCTTTTAGCTTTTCGGACAGAATACAGACCGCCCGTCGTAAAAATGTAAAACGTAAACTGTTCAGAAATTCTATCCACTGTTAGTATCTTACTAGTTTCACAAAGTCATTTTTTTATTAGTTTGCTGATTCGAGTTTGCTAAAAAATTTTTTTTACCAACTACCGTCTTGGCTTTACTTATTAATGGGGTTTTAACGACATTGAATGGCAATGAAGCCCTCGCACGGTCAGCATGGCTTAATATTGTATGACTTATAAATGCACGCAACCGTCTTACATGTCTGTGCCACAACCTCATCTTGTATCATTGTCAATCATAAAATTGAGAATGGAAATGGGGAATGTGTCAAAGAGACAACAACCCGACCAAAATAAAAAAACACACAACAGCAGAAGGTCACCAACAGGTCTTCAATGTAGCGAGAAATTCCCGCACCCGGAGGCGTCCTTCAGCTGGCCCCTAAACAAATATATACTAGTTCAGTGATAATGAACGCCATACTAATTTCCAAATTGTACACAAGAAACTAAAATTTAAATAATACAAGACTAACAAAGGCCAGAGGCTCCTGACTTGGGACAGGCGCAAAAATGCGGCGGGGTTAAACATGTTTGTGAGATCTCAACCCTCCCCCTATACCTCTAACCAGTGTAGAAAAGTAAAAGCATAACAATACGCACATTAAAATTCAGTCCAAGAGAAGTCCGAGTCTGATGTCAGAAGATGTAACCAAAGAAAATAAACAAAATGACAATAATACATAAATAACAACAGACTACTAGCAGTTAACTGACATGCCAGCTCCAGACTTCAATTAAACTGACTGAAAGATTATGATTTCATCATATGAACATCAGGCACAATCCTTCCCGTAAGGGGTTTAGTATCATACCATCATAACATATATGAGAAGAACATAACCCGTGTCATGCCAACAACTGTTTTTAGAATAAATGTGTTTAGTTCCGACGCAAAGACCTTATCAGTGACTCAATATTAACGCCAAAATATGCAATCTTTAATGACTTGACAACAGTATCGTAATTATATCCCTTCTTAATTAGTCTATTCAAAGGTTTTGTAAGTTTATGAGGTGAATACTGACACCTTTGTGCTTTATAAAGAATATTTCCATAAAAAATTGGATGTGAAATACCTGAACGTATAAAAAGTCTGCATGTTGAGCTATATTTACGAATGATGTCTTTATACCGACGATAAAATTTAGTAAATGTTTTGACTAGTTTGTGATATCGAACGGTTTCGATACATCGACAAACATTGCGGCTATTGCTGAAAATAGAACATAGGAGTCAGATGCAGTGTTTAGCTTATATCTTCAAAACTATTTTTTTTAGAGCAAATCTGACGTGGGGTAATTTTGTTCAATTGGTCAAGATCTATCAACCCTGACACTTTCAGATGAATCGAATAACCGATTGTTGGATTGCTGCCTCTAAATGGTGTTAAATTTTGTATTTTTTTGTAATAATTTTTAGGAATTTTGATTCTCAATGCTCTTCAACTTTGTACTTGTTTTGCTTTATAACTATTTTGATATGAGCGTCACTGATGAGTCCTATATGAGAAATATTTTATTAAAGAAAGCTCAATTATGAACATAATCATTAATAGCATATATACAACAAAGATCAATCATTTAAACAATCTTAACTAAAATTAATACTACACAAGTATCAAGTTATATGTGTTCCAAGGGAGTAACTCTAGTGTAAAAATATTAATTATAAGCAGCAATAAAAAAATTCACACTTTTATTCCAAGTAGAAGAAACACGCGTCTGGCGTACTAAATTATATCCTGGTATCTTTGATAAGTTACTATTTTGACTATTATTATAGATTAATGATATCACGTAAACTGTAATGTTCAGCAAAGAAAGATCTACGAAAAAGTTTATATGATCGAAATTTTCAATTGACCCCTTAAGGAGTTATTGCCCTTTAAAGGGCATTTTTACAGAATTTATTCGTCAAGTTTGCTAACATTTAAAAAACTTCTCTGAAACTATCGTGCCTTATACTTCTTAACTTTAAATGAATGTTCCTTTAGGAATTATTTATGAATTGTAAAAATGGTAAAAAGGTCAAGATCTATCAGCTTTGAAATTTATAGACAAACCGAACAACCCATTGTTGGGTTGCTGCCACTAAAGTTACTTTAAGGAAATTTTGCAGTTTTTGGTTATCATCTTGAATATAATGGAAGATAAAAATAAACTGTAAACAGCAAAAATGTTTAGCAAAGTTATATCTACAAAAAAAAAGACCAATAAATAAAATTTAGAAAGGAAATGGGGAATGTGTCAAATCGACAACAACCCGACCATAGAGCAGACAACAGAGGAAGGTCACCAATGGGTCTTTAATGTAGCGAGACACTCCCGCACCCGCAGGCGTCTTTCAGCTGGCCCCTTCAAAGATATGTATACTAGTTCAGTGATAATGAACGTCATACTAAACTCCGAATTATGCATAAAAAACTCAAATTAAAAATCAAACAAGACTAACAAAGGCCAGTGGCTCCCGACTTGGGACAGGCGCAACATTGCGGCGGGGTAAATATATATAAGAAGATGTGGTGTGATTGCCAGTGAGACAACTCTCCATCCAAATAACAATCTATAAAAGAAAACCATTATAGGTCAATGTACGGCCTTCAACACGGAGCCTTGGCTCATACCGAACAAAAAGCTATACTTGCAAGTGAATAGTTCGACCTCATTGAATCTGTATTCATGTGACCTTCAATTTAACCCCTAATCTTGAGATAGAGAACACGTGAATTGTATGCGTACAGTTTTTTAAAGGATTGAAAGTGAAACAAATGTAAATCATTTGATTGACTGATTCGATCCATAAACAATCATTTTCATTCATAAACACTTATTTTTCATCCATTATATGAAATTAAATAGACCTTAAATAATCCAACAGCACGAGTTTGCTTAATCTTTTTATATCTATTATGTTTACATCGCTTATATGACTTTAGAGGTCAACTCGATACCTAATTAGATGGCGTTTAGATTAAAATACACACGAAATGAAGCTACGTATTTTCATGCCAGTGCTCTGTTAATTGTATATTTTAGACGTTTAATAGTTTTGATAGATGATTTACGTTGTTACAAATCAAGTATGAGAATTTAATTAAAATCGGTGAATATGAATTTGACAGTGAGTGCCCCTTTTATTGAAACTATAATTTTGCAAACACTAACAATAGTGTAATTTTGATTAACTGGGTCGACACCACTGCTGTTGGACTATTGGTTCACGAGTGCATCATAAGCCCGTAGTCAGTGTTTTGGTTTCAACATGGTTTAAACAATATATTCTAATTTTTCCGTTGATAAATAGAAATTGTTATAAAATAACCCCGATTCAACTTCTCGCAAGCAAATTTGTCTGTCAGATAAATTTGGCTGTTCTATTTGTGTCCTTTTTGTTTTTATTCACCGCCTTACGTTTTCGTGTATTTATAGTTCTACATATGTTAGAGAATTGAGAATTCTTTTCAAAGGTATAGCCTAGAAATCACCTCTCATACAATATGTGCTATTTTCATTTATTCCTTATATTAGATATTGCCGTTAGATAATGATATTTTTGTATTTTCAGCACTTTTTAATATAATATATAAATGTAAACAAAACGCGTTCAAAGTTATATGGAATTCGCGTTTTTTTTTAACTGTTTCATATATAATATGGAATTAGTATACCTGAATGGCGACTAATTTGTAATAATGACTATATAGAACATTTAACAACAACTTGCTATGTCTATATGACATTCAATGAGTACCTGTTTTGACTATCAGACATTCCAAAAGTACATACTAGGACTAGTAAATACATTCAACAAGTACATGCTACGACTATTACCTGATCCTGGTACAACTATAAGACATTTAAAGAGTAAATTTTTGACTATAGAGCATTTACTAAGAAGATGTTATGACTATATAACATTCAAAAGTACCTGATGCAACTAAACGATTTTCAATGAGTACCTGTTTTGACTATAGGTCATTCAACGAGTACTTGATACAAAAATAAGACATTCACTGTCAGAGTAGCTGTTTCGACTATAGGACATTCAACAAGTACATGCTATGACTATAGGACATTCAATTTGTACCTTTTTTTTACCATAGGACATCCAACGAGTACCTGTTTTGACTATAAGACATCCAACAAGTACATGCTACCCCTATATGACGATTAACAAGTACTGAATACATCTGGAAGACATTAAAAGAACCTGTTTTGACATTATGGCATTCAACAAGTACATGCTATGACTATATGACATTCAACAAGTACCTGGTACAACTAAAATATTTGCAATGAGTACCTGTTTTGACTATAGGTCATGCAAAGAGTACTTGATACAAAAATAAGACATTCAATGAGTACCTGTTTCGACTATAGTATAGGACATTCAACAAGTACCTGATACAAACATGGGACATTCGACAAGTACCTGATACAATTATAAGATATTCAAAAAGTACATATTTTGACTAGAGAACATACAACAAAGACCGGATACAACTAAATGACTTTTAACAAGTACCTGATACACCTATTAGACATTCCATGCATACCTGTTTTGACTATAGAACATTTAAGAAGTACCTAATACAACTATAAGACATTTAAAGAGCACCTGTTTTGATTATAGGCATTCTATGACTATATGACATTTAACAAGTACCCGATACAACTAAAATATTTTCAATGAGTACCTGTTTTGACTAAAGTGCAGTCAACGAGTACTTGATTCAAACATAAGACATTCATTGAATACCTGTTTTGACTATAGGATATTCAACAAGTACCTGATACAACTATGAGACATTCAAATAGTTCCTGTTTTAACTATTGGACATTCAACAAGTACATTCTATGACTATAGGTCATTCAACAAGTACCTGATACAATTATATCAAATTGAAAGAGTACCTGTTTTGACTATTAGACATTCAACAAGTACATGCTAGGCCAATAGGATATTCAACAAGTATATGCTACGACTATATGACATTTAACAAGTACCTGATACAAATAGAAGACATTCAAACATTACTTGATTTGACTTTATGGCATTCGATAAGTACATGCTATGATTATATGACATTCAACAAGTACCTGATACAATTATAATATATTCAAAGAGTACCTGTTTTGACGATAAGACATTCAACAAGTACATGCTAGGACTAAATGACAACTAGAAGACATTCACACAGTACCTCTTTCAACTATAGGGCATTCAACGAGTACTTGATATGAAAAATTCAATAAGTATCTGATACAACCATGAGACATTCAACAAGTATAAGCAAGTACATGCTATGACTATATGTCATTCAACAAGTTCCTGATACAATTATAAGATATTCAATGAGTACCTGTTTTGACTATAGAACATTTAAGAAGTACCTGATACAACTATAAGACATTTAAAGAGTACCTGTTTTGACTATAGGGCATTCAACAAGTACATTCTATGACTATATGACATTCAACAAGTACCTGATACAACTTAAATATTTTCAATGAGTACCTGTATTGACTATAGTACATTCAACGAGTACTTGATACAACTATGAACATTCAAAGAGTTCGTTCCTGTTTTTAACTATTAGACTTTCAACAAGTACATGCTATGACAATAGGTCATTCAACAAGTACCTGATACAATTATAATATATCTATTGAAAGAGTACCTGTTTTGACTATAGAACATTTAACAAGTACCGGATACAACTAAATGATATTAAACAAGTACTTGGTACACAAAGACATTCCATGAATACCTTTGACCTGTTTGACTAAAAACATTCAACAAGTACCGGATACGACTATTCGACACTAAATGAGTACCTGTTTTGACAATAGGGCATTTAACAATTACCTGATACAAATATAAAAAAATCAAAACAGTATTTTTGACTATGGGACAATCAACAAGTACATATTTTGACTAAAGGACATTTAACAAGTACCTGTATCTACTATAGGACATTCAACAAATACATGTTTTGACTATAGGATATTCAACAAGTACAGGCTATGACTATAGGACATTCAATGAGTACCTGTTTTGACTATTGGACATTCAACAAGTACCTGATACAATTATAATATATCCAAAGAGTACCTGTTTTGACTATATAACATTTAAAAAGTACCGGATACAGCTAAATGATAATAAACAAGTACTTGGTACACATATAAGACATTCCATGAGTACCTTTGACCTGTTAAAATCATTCAACAAGTACCGGATACAACTATAAGACATTAAATGAGTACCGAATACAACTATTAGACATTAAACGAGTACCTGTTTTGACAATAGGACATTAAACAATTACCTTATACTAGTATAAAAAATCAAAAGAGTATTTTTGACTATGTGACAATCAACAAGTACCTGTTTTGACTAATTTAGGACATTTAACAAGTACCTGTTTTGACTAATTTAGGACATTTAACAAGTACCTGTATCTTCTATAGGACATTCAACAAATACCTGTTTTGACTATAGGAAATTCAACAAGTACAGGCTATGACTATATGACATTCAACAAGTACATGCTATGAATATTGGTCATTCAACAAGTACCTGAAACAATTATAAGATATTCAAAGTGTACCTGTTTTGAATATAGAACACTCAATAAGTACCGGATACAACTAAATGACATCCAACCAGTACCTGATACACCTATACATTCCATGAGTACCTGTTTTGACTTAATGACATTACACATGTACCTTATACAACTGAAAAAGACATTCAAAGAGTACATGCTTTGACTATAGGACATTCAACAAGTACATGCTCTGACTATAGGACATTCAACGAGTTCTTGATACAAAAATAAGACATTCAATGAGTACCTGTTTGATTATAGGACATTCAACAAGTACCTAATACAACTATAAGACATTCAAAGAGTACCTGTTTCAACTTTAGGACATTCAACATGTACATGCTATGAATATAGGCCATGCAACAAGTACCTGATACAATTATAATAAAATCAACGGTACCAATTTTGTTGCACCAGATGCGCATTTCGACAATACATGTCTCTTCAGTGATGCTCGTGGCCAAAATATTTGAAATCCAAAGCATATATAAAAGATGAAGAGCTATAATCCAAAAGGTCAAAAAGGTATAGCCAAATTCGTGAAAGGAATCAGAGCTTTGCATGAGGGAGATACATTCCTTAATTTATAATAATTTCTAATATTCTGAAACAGCAAATTTTAATAACACAAAAAATCCGTATTTTCATGCCAGTACGGAAGTACTGGCTACTGGGCTGGTGATACCCTCGGGGACTAATAGTCCACCAGCAGAGGCATCGACCCAGTGGTAGTAATAAAATAAAAATAAAATTATCTAATGACTATAAGATATTCAAAGAGAAGCCGTTTTATATAACATTCAACAAGTACCGGATACAACTATAGAACATTAAACAAGTACATGCTATGACTATAGGTCATTTAACAAGTACCTGATACAATTATAAGATATTCAAAGACTCTCTGTTTTGACTATAGAACGTCCAACAAGTACTGAATACGACTAATGACATTGAACAAGTAACTTATGCACATATAAGCCAATCCATGAGTACATGTTTTGACTAAATGACATTCAACAAGTACCGGATACAACTATAGAACATTCATCAAGTACATGCTAAGACTATAGGTCATTTAACAAGTACCTGATGCAATTATAAAAAAATCAATGAGTACTTGTTTTGACTATTGGACAATCAACAAGTTCATGTTTTGACTAAAGGACATTTAACAAGTACCTGTTTGACTAGGAAATTCAACAAGTATATGCTATGACTTTATGACATTGAAAGAGTACCTGTTTTGACTATAGAACATTTAAAAAATACATGACATGACTGTAGGAAACTCAACAAGTACATGATTATACTGTAGGACATTCAACAAGTACATGATTACACCATATGACATTTAATAAGCACATGCAATGACTATAGGACATTCAACAAGTACCTGATTTGACTATAAGACATTCAACAAATTCCTGTTTTGACTATAGGAAGGTCAACAAGTACATGCTTTGACTATCGGACATTCAATGAGTACCTGTTTTGACTATAGGACATTTAACAAGTACATGATTAGAAGCCTTGAAAACAACACGTTTGATAATTTCTTGCGTCTAAAGTGCTTTTCTGGATTTACCTTCATTAGAAAAGCTCAAAGACAAACATTTGAAATCCAAAGATGTATAAGTTCCGAAACCGTTGAAGAGGTTTAGGTAAAAAATACCTCAAATAAATAGCCAAATCCATCTAAAGCCAACATTGCCTGAGGGAGTTGAAACCTTAGTTTCTTAATAATTTCGAAATTTATAAACGGACAATTGTAGTAAAGTTTGAAATACTGACTACTTAGTTGATGAAACCCTCGGGGACAGATAGTCCACCATCAGAGGTATCGACCCAGTGATGTAAAAAATTGAAAACAAGACGTGCATCCGAAGCGCTATAGGACATTCAATAAGCACATGCTATGACTATAGGAAAGTCAACAAGAACATGATATGACTACAGAACAATCAACAAGTACACGCTTTGACTACAGGACATTCAACAAATACATGCTTTGACTACAGGACATTAAAGAAATACATTTTATGACTATAAAACATTCAATAAATAATGCTATGACTACAGGACATTCAACAAATACATGCTATGACTATAGGATATTCAACAAGTACATGCTATGACTACAGGACATTCAACAAATACATGCTATGACTACAGGACATTGAAAAAATACATTTTATGACTATACGACATTCAACAAATACATGCTATGACTACAGAACATTCAATAGATACATACTATGACTATAGGATATTCAACAAGTACATGCTATGACTCAAGACATTCAACAAATACATGCTAGGACTATAGGACATTCAACAAGTACATGCTATAACTACAGGACATTCAACAAATACATGCTATGACTATAGGACATTCAACAAATACATGATATAACTACAGGACATTCAACAAATACATGCTTGGACTACAGGACATTCAACAGATACTTGCTATGACTATAGGACATTCAAAAAATACATGTTATGACTATAGGACATTTAACAAGTACCTGTTTTGACAATAGGGCATTCAACAAGTACATGCATTACTATAAGACATTCAACAAGTATATGGTTAGACAATAGGACATCAAATTAGCTTATGCTATGACTACAGGACATTCAACAAATATAAGCTAGGACTATAGGACATTCAACAAATATAAGCTAGGACTATAGGACATTCAACAAGTACCTGTTTTGACAATAGGACATTCATGAAGTACATTCTACGACCAAAGGACATTCAACAAGTACATGATTAGACTAGAGGACATTCAACAAGTACATGATTAGACTATAGAACATTCAACAAACAAGTACCTGTTTTGACAATAGGACATTCAACAGGTACAAGTTATGACTAGGACATTCAACAAGTACTTGCTTTGACTATAGGACATTCAACAAATACATGCTATGACAATAGAGCATTCAACAAGTACATGATATGACTATAGGACATTCAACAAGTACATGTGTGGAGGTTAAAAGTAGTATATTTTCGCTAATATAACAAAGACGTCTGTTCAGCCATAACTTTTAATAACAACTCAAAGAGCCCACGGCGACGTCACTGAAGTCGCCAACGTCGCCAATGGTAATGTACAAACTTAGGAACGTCGTGATCCCGCGGTAATCTCGACATACTGGGGGCCGCAAAAAGTGCAAATTATCTTAAATTTCACATTAACTGTCCATATTTGTAAATAAATCAAATTTTAAAAAGTCTCTATCTCCATGAATGAACTTAATTGAATTGACTAAGTTCTTGTTCACATAAATGAAAAATTTGAATTAACTTTGAAAGTCCTTTTGAAAATTGTTAATCTTCTTCATCATTTTCGTCTACATTGTTTGTCCACTTTCGTATCCTCTCCCGGGCCTTGATGCTCGCATTTCGTTTCGGTCTAGTACTTCTTTGCGTTGTGTCTTCATGTTGCTCGTCAGTGTGATCGCTTGTAGCATCCGAATGTGTCCCCGATACCTTCAACGGAAATAGTTTAACGATTGGTCGGGATGTCTCACCATTGCTCGTCTGTATTCGTGCTGCCCGTACATGTCCATCATTGCCTCTGATAAGTTCATTAACTATACCTAGTTTCCAATTTACTCTAGGCGATTCATTATGTATTTGAACTATGTCTCCAATTTGAATAGATTGTTCGTTTTTTCCTAAAGTTTTGTGAAATTCGCGCAATGGAGTTAAGTACTCGGACTTCCATCTTGTCCAGAAGTGTTGCATTGTAACCGAACTAAGTAAGCCGAGTGGATCATAAATCTTTGAAGAATATTTCAAAACTTCTCGTTTAGTTACATGTTGAAGTAGTTCTGGTGTAGGAATATCACGCTTAGGGTAAAAAATCTCGTCGCTACGACTGTTCCACAACATTCCAAGTATTTTGGTATACTTATCCGTATCTAGGACGTTTTCTTCTTTAGCTAATTCTAGTAATTTAGCACTGTTTGAACTCCATGATCTCAAGTTGAATCCAGCTCCAGCCATCAAGCTTCTTGCTTCTTTAAAATACGTAAGTAAATCTTCCTCTTTGTTCATATTAGACAATATGTTATCAACTTAAATATCTCTTTCAAATGTTTCTGTATTGTGGCGTTGAGTATAAAGGGCGAAGACGTCGCTCCAAATAACACTGCTTTGAACCTATAAGTTTTCAGCTGACTTCCTGGATTTGTAGGGTCACTAAGCCATAAAAATCGGGTAACATCTCTATCTTCTTCGCTCAATCCAACATGTAAGAAAGCTTTCTCAATTTCAGTACATGTAGCAAACTGGTTGGCTCTAAACTGTACTAGGAGTTTTGTCAAATCATTTAATTTTGGTGGTGTGTCCATAAGACAATCATTTAGACTTGGATGACTTGGTGATTGACGACAACTGCAGTCGTATACTATTCGTATAGGAGTTGTGCTAGATTCCTTGTGTATAGGGTGATGTGGAATGTAATGAACTTTCTCGCCTTTTTGTTCTTTTTCATCTACTGTCTCAACAAATCCCCTGCGTTCCTGTTCGGCGATTATATCTCCATACTTCTTTAGTAGTTTAGGATCTTGACTAAGTTTCTTAATAACGTTCTCTGTTCTTCTTTTTGTGACTGTATAGTTTGATGGTAGTTCTTCATGTTCCTGTTTCCATGGCAATTTTGCAAAGTATTTATTACCTCTGAGTTCAGTCGAAGTGTCTTGATATGTTTCCAAAAAATCCGTATCGTCTTCGTCTGTTTCCTTCGAGTTAATAGCAATCGATTCCAATCTCCAAAATGTTTCTATATCATGCTCTTCCGATCTATGAGAAGTAAGAATATTAAAAATGCTAGTAGCCATCAATGAGTTATCCCTCTTGTCGCTTACTGGACCGGAAAGTAAAAAAAACTAACTTTGACCTCACGGCGTTTGGACCATTCCCCCGTATGACTTCATCCTCGACTAAGTCCCAGTAGTAGTCAGCTCCGATCAATAACGATATTTCGAAAGACTCTTCCTGTGTTACCGGATGTGCTAACTTAAGTCCCCGTAAATAATTCAGTCCTCTGTTGATGTGGCGAATATTGTTCTGCAAAGGTACGGCAATCATTGGTACAATTAGAACGTGTATCGGTATTTTCTGTCCTGCAACTGTTTCTACGAACACTGTCGATTTATCTAAATGTCTTACGGTTTTGTTTCTATATCCAAATGATGATAACTGTAGAATTTCAGTTCCCTCTGAATGTAAATTAAGTTTTCTTGCTAAATCTTCGGTCACAAATGATCTCTGTGCTCCCTCGTCAAAAAGTATATGGGTGTCTCTACATGAGTGGTCTGACCATACGGGTGCTACTGCAGTTTTTAAAAGAACATTTGTACGTACCTCGACTGACGATGAGTATAAAATTGATGTGTCCTCTTCCTTCTGATCCGTGTCATTCACCAAATGTACAGATGTCTGATTAGCTTGTCCATGAGTGTTACCATGAAAATCCATATGCTGTTGGCTGTAATTTGTATTTTGCACGCTTTGTCTACTTCTGTCATTCTCGTGGTTCTTGTTGTTAAATTGGCGTACAGTGCACAGACTTGTGTGATGTCTTTTGTTGCAATTTCGGCATAAGTGTTTTGACTTACAATCATGTATACGATGTGTTCTAAGGCAGTTGAAACACAATTTCTCCCGCTTTACAATGTTCATGCGTGCTGCTGGATCCGATATGTTCGCGCAATGCGCTGGTGCGTGTACATCGTGGTAAAATACACAATGTTTAGTGTCTAAATTCTGGCGTATATTTCTTGTATTTAGAGCTTGATTTTGGCGGGGTTTTGTTGATTTAGTTCCGGTAAAGAAAGATGATGTACTTGGTAAATTGTTAGAAGTTTCAGTGTCTTGTCCCGCATCAATTATGTTTATTTCATTGCAAATACTTTTCCGGAGGTCTCGTAATGACCAGTTTTCTGTTCCATGTTCACGGGCAAGTTTTTTTTTAATTTCTCCCGGTAATTTTTTCAAACTAATTGGTACAAGTAATGTTCCATACGAGTCTTGTGACTGGCCCAAAGATTCTAGCCCTCTGACGTAAGTTTCCATTTGATCATAGAATTGTCTCAAACTGACAAGATGATTTCGTGGTGATGGAATTTCTAATAATGCTTGAATGTATGCTTGCATGATTTTGTGTGTTTGTCCGAATCTTTCCTTCAATAAAATAATGGCGTCTGCATAGTTTGCATTGGTGAGCGCAAAACCAGCTATGGTGCGTAAAGCTTCATTTTGTAACTGCGCTTTGAGGTAATTAAATTTCTGGACATCGGTCAATGAAGGGTTTATTCTGACTGCTTGCGGATGCATACGAATTTATATTAGTACTCACTGTGTTACTAGCTTGAGAGAACGGATTTTGTGACGACTGCGTGCATGAGTTTTCTGTGAGGTTTGCTGAGACGAACGGTTGAGAGTCAACATTTAATATCTGGGATGAAGTTTCACTCTGACGTGTCTTTGGTGTGGTATGAGGATCTTGAACAAAATTTCTTATGTGTCTGATTTTGGTTTCTAACGTAATACAATACTCATCTGAATCTAGAATTTCACTTTCAATATCTTCTGCTTCCGCTAGGTTGAGTATCTGCTCGTTCAAATTGTTCAGTATCTTTTGCTTCTGAGGAAGATTTTCAAATGTTGCTGTCAATTCTTCTGGGTCGAAATCTGTATCTTGCTTCGCTGCATCTATCTTCCGAATAAGTTTTGTAACAGCACTTCTGTTCCCGGATCTTATCGATTTGAGCTTGCTTAAATCCATTGGTCACGGTACCATAAATGTGGAGGTTAAAAGTAGTATATTTTCGCTAATATAACAAAGATGTCTGTTCAGCCATAACTTTTAATAACAACTCAAAGAACCCACGGCGACGTCACTGAAGTCGCCAACGTCGCCAATGGTAATGTACAAACTTAGGAACGTCGTGATACCGCGGTAATCTCGACAACATGATATGACTATAGGACATTCAAAAAATACATGCTATGACTATAGGACCTTCAACAAATGCATGCTATGACTATAGACCATTCAACAAGTACATGTTATGACTATAGAACATTCAATAAGTACTGATAATAATGATAAGAGTAAACAGGGAATTCAACTTGTAAAGTTAATCAATGTTCCATTAAAAAGAACCAATATTTCAAAATTCCAAAACTAGAAAAACTGAACAGTAAGTGAGTCGTCCTGAATATGCATGGCATATTTGCTTCTCGACTTGTCATTTCTTTAACAACGCAAATTAAGTCAGTTATTTGCTTCTTGGAAACCAAATGGGCCTTTAATCTAAACCATGGGGCGCAAAATTTCCTTAGATCTGACGATTCTTTGACAGTGTCGTGGAAAGTACAACATGGAATTAGGGAAAATAACACTTCTTGGCCGTCAACATGCATGTTCTACCAAATTGAATTCAAAGTTTTACGAAAGAGGCCAAATTATAAATTTGATTTTAGGGGCAAATTCAGCAAAATTAAGGGTATGTTAATTTAATATTTAAGAAAAAAGATGAGATCAATGATTTATAAAATAAATAATGATATTTATAAATAGAGAATAAATTCCACAACGGCTTGCCAAATATACGAAATTAGTGCCAGTTATAACTTATTTACTTATAAATATTGTTATAAGTATACTATTACCAGGATTCTTGGTTGTTGCAAACTGGCATCTAATTTTAAATTTCGTATAATTTAATGTAACAAAAAAAAACATTTCAATTCATAAACAATATCATTTGAAACGATGGATATGATTGGACAAGTTAATTTAGCCTTCTCGATAACCCATTGGGTACATATCTAATGGCATAGAAAACAGGGCGTAAATGCATTTACGAATCGCACGTTTTACTGTTATTATCCAATAATGTGGTTCCCGCGTTCCTTTATGATAGATTATCGATCATTATCGACGTTAATGCATTTATGATCGAAAATGATAGATGGTCTCAATAATTTTTTTAAATGCATTTAGGACCGATAATAATAGTTAAGGTAAATTTACGCCGTTCATCTATAATGATCGACCGAAAATCTATCATTTTCCTCAATAAAATGTGATTATCTCATTTATGTTGTTCTAGTGTATCATATGTAATGGAACATTTCGCGCTATTATATTATCGTAATAAGGACAACACTTATAACCGTTACAAATAATATATTGATCCCCAGATATACAAGATGAAAGAGTCAAGATCGAATATGACCAGCAATATAATATCTACAACTACTAATAAAGACGCAAAAAAAACCAAAAAAACATCTGCCGATTGAATAGTTCAGAATAGTGTCCATAAATGATAAGAACCAAATATTAGTATTTCATTTTAAATACTTTTATTTCGAAAACAACAGAAACAAATTAAACTGAACTTGACCGGAATGTTCTTTATCGTTGAGAAATTTAATATATGGTTTGTAGATGTAATTGATTGTTACTCTCAATTAACCATGCTGAGTGACAAAGTCACCTATCGAAGTTTTAGCCTGTTAAAGATCAAAATACAAATAATTACTGGTATTTTCAATATGACTCCTGATCATACTCCGAAAGTCAAGATTTGTAATCAATGATAATGAAGATTTTATACATTGTTAATAACTTCTTAATCTTTTTTTATGCACATAAATGTTTAGGATGTTTTCTTACTCCAAGAGTTATATTATGGAATTAGATGCGACTGTTATACAAGTGAGAGGTTTAGGTAGCTTTAAAACCAAGAATAATCAAGCATTTTCTACATAATCAAATGCCTGTACCAAGTCAGGAATATGACTTGTAATCCATTCGTTTCATGCGTCTGAGTTTTGTGTTTCTGCCTTTCGATTAGGGACAATTTGAAATTCCCTCGGAGTTCACTACTGACACTAGACAGTATTTGTGTGATTTTATTATTATATTCTAGCTCATTAGAGCCTCTAGTTCAGACCAAAAAAAAATGATAATTATCTAAAAAATAAAATCTAGATTTGCAGTAAGATGATCAGCAGTAACTGATGTAGTAACAAAGTGTCTTCCAGTAAATTTTAAGAAATTGAATGAGTTTTTCTAAATATTCAGTAGTAATGTCACCATTATTCTCCTCTAATCATAGTCTTTGTTAAATGGCACTTTCCAAAAAGAAAATAAAGAATAATTTGCAAAATGTTATTCATCTTTGTTTCAAATAAGGACATACTTGACATGAATAAAGTTTTTTCCTGTCAAGTACTAAGACACCTTTTCAGATAAAAATTCATTGCATTGAAACTAAACAACCACACTGGGAGTTATCCAATTAAAGATTAACCTAGATGTTTTTTCTGTAACTTCCAAGTTTTCAAATTCTTTTATAGAAACACTAAATGAAAAAAGAATGGCGCTTAGAAACACCTAAGACATTTTCATGACTCAGGAATTTTTTTTGCAATGGAATTCAGGGTTAGTTTCCTACAATTCAAATCCAGAGAAATGTTTTTGTCCCTTTTCATGAAAAAAACGTATGTGACGTAATAGAATTTGTGATTTGGATGTATTATACCTTTGATAAGATAATTTGTTGATAAATGATAAACTTTTTATTTTTTAGAGTCATCGATATCAAATAATTATTTGAAACAAAGGAAGATATAGATAGTGAGAAATATCTATAAGTTACTTTGGTGCTGGTAGCATAATGACCGAAAGTACACACAATTCAGCAGAAGCTATGGAGATTGCTAATCCCGAAAATGAAGAACTAAACAAAAGTTATTATGGTTCATCTGAAAAATATCAACTTGTCATTGGGCATCAAGACAATTTTGACCAATTTAATACAGGTATAACATCAGTCCATACTTTACCTTTAGAATCTCATAAGATTTTGGTTCAAAAGGAAAATATAATGACGGCTTCTTCTACGATCAGTAAAGAACCTATCAAAATTGATAGTTTAAAGAATAACAGGATCTCGACTAGAAAATTTAACAGTTTTCAAGATGGACATTTAAGCAGACATTTGAAGCCTTCTTGTGGTAAAATTCACACAAATAAATCAAACAAGGAAAATGTGAACAAGGTAAACATTTCACCACTAGCTGAACTCAAACCAGTATTAAAAAGAGACCATATAAATGACAACAAAAACTTTCCAACTCAACCAGTAAAAGCTAAACAAGTTATCCATCAAGAAAAAAGTATAACCGAACTCATTAATGCCCTTTATGGAAAACGTGAAGGAGATTCTGTTGATAAAGAAGACAAGCCAAAAACTAGTTTTTCTTTTTCAAAAATAAAGGTTAAAGAAGATATTGTAGATAAAAAGGATGTGAAACAATCAAATATTTTCGGAAATGTTAATGATGATGTTTACAAGGGAGGAGACACGAAAAAGCCTGATTTAAAATATTGTATGAAAATTCAAACAAATACTTCTGATGAGAAACCTAATGAGGTTTTGATTAAAAACTGTAAGAAAGACATCTTAACAAAGGTTGAGGTCACTGAAGCTAGGATACCTACAAGTTGTACTGACTCCAAAGATATAAAGTTTGTTAAGGATGATTTGGACAAATCAAATGTAATTTCATCACTTCAGAACGTGAATAGGTGTGATTTCTGTGGATTAGAAATTACTGATAGTATTAAGTTCAAATCTCACCTGAGAATGCACTTACGAAAGAAATCGTTTCCTTGTGACACATGCGGTAAAAAGTTCAAAACTTTAGATTATTTAAAGACCCACAAGAGATTTCATACTGGTCATAACCTGAGCAGCTGTGATGTTTGTGGTAAAGATTTCATTTGTAAGAAAGATTTACTTAGACACATGAGAATACACAATGGGGAACAACCATACGTTTGCAGTATATGCTCTGAAAGTTTTAGCTCTCCACAAAGCTTGAATATTCACATGAGATCTCATACAGGAGAGAAACCGTATAGCTGCAATATTTGTCCTAAAAGATTTTCAAATCATGGCGACATGAGAAGACATAAGAGAAAACATGATGGCAAAGTCGAAAAGACGCACAACTGTACAATATGTAGTCAAAGCTTCAAATCTATGAATGGATTAGAAATTCACAACATGAAGCATACCGGGGAACTCCCTCACACATGTGAGGTTTGTGGGAAAGGCTTTAGAGGTTTCGGAAACCTATCGCTTCATATGAAAATACATACTGGAGAAAAACCGTATAATTGCAAAATATGTGGTAAAAGTTTCGTACAAAATGCACACTTGAGAAGTCATATTAGACGGCATAACCAAAGGCCATACTGTTGCACCTTATGTAGGAAAATGTTCAAATTGTCGAGTGATTTGGCAACACATATGAAAATACATACTGAAGAAAAACCATACATTTGTGTAACATGTAGTGAGAGTTTTGGAGACAAAAATGAACTCAAAAAACATTCACGTGTTCATAAAGAAAGATCGAAGCCAAAACAATTTACGTGTCGTATTTGTAATAAAACATTAAGTTGTGGAAGCCTGACAACCCATATGAGAGTACACACTAATGAAAAACCTTTCATTTGTAAAATTTGTGGGAAAGGATTTAAACAGGGTAGTAATCTTAAAACTCATCTGAAAATGCATACCGGCGAAAAATCACATAAGTGCGATATATGTGGCGAGAGTTTTCGATTTCCAAGCATTCTTTTGAACCATGTTCGAGTTCATACAGGTGAAACACCTTACGTTTGTACTACTTGTGGCAAAGGATTTACCACAAACTCTAGTTTGAGTTCTCATATTATGATACATACAGACATAAAGCCTTTCAAGTGTGACATTTGTGGTAATACCTTCAGACGGAGTAATCATTATGATAGTCACATGAGAACACATACTGGCGAAAAACCGTTTAAATGTGAAGAATGTGGTAAAAGTTTTAGCGAGAACAGTGCACTGAAAAAGCACATGAGAACACATACAGGTGAACTGCCTTACGAATGTGAAATATGTAATAAAAAGTTTGCCTATCTTAGCAATTTACAAAGGCATGTGAAAACACACTATGGTGAAAAGCCAAGATGTTGTATTACCTGCGGGAAAAGGTTTGGAGATAATGCCCAATTGAAAACGCATATGAGAACACACAGTAAAGAGATGTTAAGCTGCGAAACATGTGGTAAAGAATTGAAGGACGAACGTTCAGTGAAAAGACATATCTTAATGCATTCTGGAAATACACCTTTCGAGTGCGAAGTATGCAGCAAAACGTTCTTCACAGGAAACGAATTGAATCAACACCTTAAAACACACACAGGTGAAAAACCATACAGTTGTCCTCATTGCATCGGACGTGACTACCTTTCAAAACAACGCTTTAATGATCATATGAGAAAACATGATATTAAGAAAGATCTGTCATAAAATGGTCTGACTCAATGGTTTTATTTGTCGTAAAAAAAGAAAAGAAAGTTTGTTTTTGAACATATATTCTGATCCTGAAATTGTTTTATGAACAGTGATATTAATGCAGTATTACATGGTTATTGTAAAATGTCAACTGTTAAAGCATATGCACTATATTGGTTGTACAAAATATGAACTATATGCGAAAATGTTTGAGGGGAGACAACTCAAATGTAACGTCTTGTTTTGTAAATTGAACATGAAAAGCAAAAGGAACCAGGATTAGTTGATAATATATAAACTTTTAAAATGACACTGCTTTGCAAACCACAAACGCTTATAAAAACTATTTATCATCCTTATGGTTCTAAAGGTGTCTATCATGTAAATTCGTGTTATTTAATTTTATAATTTTATAAAAAAAAAAGGCCAACACCTCTCGAGCTGCTTTCCTCGCAGTTTTCAATTGGAATCAAATTTTTGATCTTTGTATATATGTTTGTCAATTTTCAAAAAAAATATTTTCTACCTTTGGTTTGGTTTTCGAGTGATTTCCGTTTCCCGAAAATGCTATGTGTTCATGTTAATCTTTAGATTATGTTACTAACAATTTTGTCAATCGCCATTTGAGTACAGTTATCGAACTTTCATTGGGCTCTAATTTCTCCCAATAATAATTTATATTGTTAGGTAAATGTGTCTGTCTGACATTGACTACACAACATGGAGAATTGATAATGTTAAGTTTATCTTTTTACCTAAAATAAGAGATTTTATTATAAACATAGAAATGAGTATTTCCAGTAAAGAAGGCAATACATTTAAGCGTGTATCTAAACAATCCCCCCACAAAAAACAAATAAAACCAAGCTTCGATATACAGTAAATTGTTTTTTATGAAATAATCTGTGATTATTTGATTTGAGTATTAGGTTTGTTATCTGTTTAATTTTGTTTTAAGTTTGTTTCATTAGTTGTTTTAATTGATTCATTAAAATAGTTTGTTTTCTTTTTTTTAAGTTTCTTGCCAAATTCACCACATTAATATAAAAAGATGAGTTTCACACTGTGATAGATATGACATTGTCTATGAATAAACTTATAGATACCCGGATTAAAATTTTCGACGTCAGGAAAGACCCATGTTTCGTGTAGAAGAGACTCACCAGTCTTGCTTTACCGGCACTTTGTGTCTCACATTTTTGTTGATTGTTGTCCTTTTTATGCCACCCTCTTCTTACTAGGTCAACTGATTTTTACCGCGCGTTCATTTTGAAGTCCTGTAACATCACTGTCCAAGGTTGAAAGGTTAGTGGTTAATTAAGCCCTTGCAAAAACGTTATGTTCCGAAATCAGATGCCTGCCCTAAGCCTCAGAAACTCATAATTACGCGGTAGTTGAAGGTTGCTGTATCATTTGTTTTTCATTGACTATGATACAAAAAAAATCATTTTTTCTTATAAATTGTATCCATTTCGTCATATCAGTGACTTTAAATACGGTATAGGTTTTACTGTTTGGCAACTATATTACATCTCCTTATTCTTATAATGATGGAGAGACAATAATGTTTTGGGAAAAGACTTGGCTCATATTTAATTTTAGTAAAATGAGTATTATATTTCAAAAATTTAAATTTCAGAATGCCAGGTCAATACGCTAAAGTGATATCGAAACTTATAGTTTTGAATGCAAGTGTAGTGATTCAATTCAAATATCAATAAAACTATCATACTTTTTAAAGATTGTATTGAGTATTTGCAATGTCATAACACAAATAATGGTTTCTATCATACTTTCTTCTTTGGTCCTTTGAAGCGCATTCCTTAATTTACATTCTTTGCTTAGACCAGAGAAATGAAAACTAATAATGCATTCGATTCTGTCATACGGGAAGAAAGGCAGACGGTGGTCACTTGGGTAACTTTCATCAGGTACTTGAGAGATGGAACGATGAGAACCAAATGCACAATACAAATAGAAGCACATATGACCAAGGCTTAAATAAACTCATCATAGATACCAGGATCAACATTTTATATTAAATAGGTCTCTCCTGGACAAAACAAATTAAAAGGGATAAAGGAGAATTGTGTCTCGAAAAGTATCATTCGTAGGTTCAGTTTGAAAAGGTTATTTACTTAATTAATACGTATAGTGAATATTTATAAAAAATTGTACATTACAAACGTATCTTAATAAACGCGAAAGTTTCAAAACATTAGTTTAATTTCTGATGGTAAACATGGTAAAGTTGACGACTGAAAGTTAATAAGTATATGGCAAATTGGGTTGATAAGAATGCCACAATAGAGTTTCTAAATAATTAAAATAAAAACATATTGGGGCAGCTAGATAGAGAAACAGAAATCTAAATGTGATGAAGACTTAAACAAAAAATCAATTCTAATTTTAACAATTTACTGCACTAGATATGTACTTTGACAATTTATGTTTCGTCAAAGATATGCCAGGCCACATCATCAGAAAATTAAAAAAGATATATAAGTTTTTATTAAAGCGCTGAAAGAAAGATTCAAACCTTGACGTCGAATTTGAGCTTTGCACGAGGGAGGTATATTCCATAATTTTAAATGTGTTTATGCCAAAATTTTATAAAAACACTAAACCTTTGTGGCCATCTGATGCAGTTATGCAATAACTACCAAGCAAATGAAATTTGTGTCCGAAAAACATATAGGTTCTTAAAAAACTTCAACAAAAATTCCACAGCATCAAGTTTTAAAAGATGACAAAAAGCGGAAGGTGAAGTGAAGATCCCATTACTAATTGTCAATGGATGTAATCAAAGAAACTAAAGAATATAAGACTATTAAACGCTCATCCATTTAGAAATTTGGATAGTAAACATTGCTTGTGTTGATATCATTCAACGGATCAGAATGTCCCGGAATTTTGCGTTTCGCTTGTCAATCAACATGAAGATAAATTGATTCGTTATATATTTCTTTAAAAAAAATTAGTGATCAACATAGACCCAATAAAAAGATGAGACAACACATTGATTGACATAACGTGGTACCGACAATAAAAGTAACTGTATGATTAATTTTATATCGCGCTTATCTTCATCCTTTACAGAGGACAACAAAATTTGCAAAGATTACCTTAGCCGTATTTGGCATAATTTTTTGGAATATTTTATCCTTAATGCTCCTCAAGTTTCTACTTGTTTGGCTTTGTAAATATTTTGATTTGAGCGTCACTGATGAGTCTTATGTAGACTAGTCCGTCTGGCGTACTGAATTATAATCCTGGTACCTTTGATAACTAATTAAATAATCAGAAAAGAGACATCAATTCTCGGGGGGTGGGGTGGGGTGGGGGGCACTTCCTATGTAATAACTGATAGGGATGAGCCGCTGGAATAGGTCACTATTTCATGCTTCATGATATATGAAAAGGGTGAGAAATTCAGATTAAATATATCAATAGGTTGATATTATCACTTGCTGGATATATATTATAAGTATCTGAAACTAATCAAATGTTCCTGTTTATTTTTAATGCAGTTAAACTATTATAGTCGTAAATGCATCAGCTATTTGTCAAACCAATTAAACTCTATTTATTCAATGTGGTATTTCCACTGAGGTTAGATATAGGAGCAATAAATCCAATCATTTTGACATTTCCACCTCATTAACATTGAAAGGTTTGTATACATGAAACATTAGAAGAGATTCCATAGCATAGTGTCAGCGTCCTTCCAGAGGGAACGACAAAATAGTTTTTAATTAATGTAAACTCAGTAAAAGTGATACTATCTGAAGTGTTACTACAATTATCTGATAAAACATTATCTATTGTCTTTTCAAATTGAAATTTATTCAAAATTAAAGTTATAAAAGGGGCAAATAGCACTGGCAAAAAGAATTTATTGGAAAAGCAATTTGTGCTTCTAAACAAAAACGTAAAATGAGCGGGACTTCAAAATTTTGGTGAACTCTAATCTATCAGAAGATGAAAAATATCAAAATATATCTATAAGTCTGTTTTTTGTTCATTATTATATGACAAGGTATATATTTTTGATAAACAAAATATATGAAAAGGGTGGGGTACTTGATGTCTCAGCTGCTCACCCCTACCCAAACAAGTTTGAAATGCCCCCCCCCCCCCCCCCCCCCCCCCCGGGCATCAATTCAACAATGAATCTGATAAGCGCCGATTCTATATGTGAAGCATGACAGGATTCGAATAAAATATAATTGACAACATAGCATATGCATAATTGTTACTAGTATTAAACTTTTGACACCGATACCTCGATAATCGCTGTCGACTGTTATTCTCTCTGAATATAATAGGAAAGCCAGCACGAGACAGGAATTTGTAGGCACCGAATTTACCTATTATGTAAATATTTATACTTTAAAAGAGGCACCGATTCCTTGTAATAATTAACTTAATTATAAACATATATTCTCTGAACAAAGTACAAAGCTTTCATATTGTGTTTGATGATACAGTATGAAATATGCTTTGGAATATACTCCACCACATTTTGTATGCATGTGCCTGTTCCAAATCAGGAATCTGTTATTTAGTGGTTGTCGGTTTTTTGCTGTGTAACATATTTGTTTTTTTCGTTCAGTATTTTGTACATTAATTACATCGTTAGTTTTCTCGTTTGATTTGTTTTACATTTGGGATTTCGAGGTCTTTCATAGCTGAATATGCGACACGGACTGCGATCATTGTCGAAGGCCGTTCTGTACCTATAGCTGTTAATTAATGTGTCAATTGGTTTCTAGTGGAGACATCTCATTTCCAATCATACCCAATCCTCTTTTTAGATTTCAGGTTTGAATCAGTTTGAGCCTTTCTTGATTTTATATAAAATTTTTCCTTTATTTGATTTATGACAAGACGAACAAATATTCCGGCATTCCAACTTCTGACAACAAGGGATAAGACATCCATGTAGGAATAGAATCATGACTCGTATAAACATAAAAGTTGGATAAAGTTGTTACAACTTTAGGCTGATTAATTGCAGTTAATTTTCATAAAATACTTTTGGTTTTCATCCAATATGTAATTCGGATATTTGACCACTGCATTTTGAAAAAAATGTATGTAATCAAATATATAGCTGTTGTCTCATTGCCCCTTAAACCAGTATTTTAAATCGTTTTCTTTGAACCTTAAAGTTTGTATTTTTGTATGCAATAACTACGCAAACTTGATGAAATAAAGCTATTCATTGATTAAAAAAATGAGACTAATCAACATTAAAAACTAAATAACGTTGAAAAAAGCATATGTGTACGAAATATGAGTAAGGTAACTATGCGCAGAATCGCTCCTTTTGGAATTCATTTGAATTCCCCAGTTTTTTTTTTGGTTTTTTTTTTGTTCTTTATCTAGATTAGTCTTCATAATCAATTTATGAGATTATAACATCAATTAACTACTTTTGCCTTAATTTTACTGCACATCGATGAACATGTCACAAAAATCAGCACACTGGAAACAAGGCTGATATACAGCTTCTGCTTACAGTGATGATAATAAAACAATAATGTACAATGACGGCGTAGATAAGCGTTAGGGCAATTTATCTGCATAGTTTATATTTCAAATGAGAAATATAATTTCTTAATAACATTTAAATCAAATTAATATATCAGTATAAATTCGGAAGGCGCTCTATTTTTGTGTCTCTGCTATTTTGCGTCTTATATCAAAACATCATTAAGTTAATGCAAATTTTGCACTTTTTAATGTTTTTTTAAACACAAAGTTTGAAAACTAAAACAATGTTTGTAGGATAAATTTCTCCTATACTTATCTTGAAAATTAAAATCTAGTTTTAAATAACAGTTGTTTTCAGAATTGATGAGTCTTAAAAGTCATAAACTAAATTTGTTCATTGCATCATCGAAATACCGCCAAATAAATAATTAAAAACATATTTTCTGAACATATGAAGAAAGAAAAACACTCGATCCAGTTTGTTTATCAATTAATGCGCGTTGAAGACGAGACGAGAAACTTAGTAATGACAAAAAACATATATTGCAGTTTCCAACATTTTTACTGATCTATATATTATATATTATTAAAACAGCTGCAAAAAATCATTTTGAAAGAAAAAATGTCGGAATTTGCCATGAGCTGTTCTATAAATTGTATACATTAATGCATTTATGAATACTATAAAGCTTACCTTGTACATGTCTCTAAGAGTAATTATTTAGAAGTAATGTAATGTAAAGGTTTTACGATATAACTTTTTTTTCAGAAAATTTTTAATTAAAATGGCTGCATTGGTGCAGATTTGAATTGATACTCAGATTTTTTTTTGTCTTGTAAATTTTCATGTGTTTCTTTAGAATAAGCCACCACCTGTTTTTTGTTAAGAATACGCTTATGTTACCCAAAGACTAAAATCAAACTGTAGTCATTGTAAACACATCTTGCAATAACACAATCAAAGAACATAACATATAAATCACATTTTGTGCTCTGGTCGTCCGGATAATTTGTTTACTTTAATAAAAGCAATTTATATCACTTGTATTATTGCTTTAATAACACCAAAAAGTTGTCAGTTGAACAAAATCAAGATAAGCAATAATGACCAAATCATGCACTGACCGCTGTTATCAAGTATTGCAACAGAAATTGATTAAAGATGATAATTGTAGGAAAGATTTATTTGATATTTTAGAGAAAGGAAAATGTATAACACTTTTTAGTACAGTTTTGGCAAACATGTGGTCAGATAGTATGATAGTTTGGGATGAAAAAGATGAAATTAGAAGTGTTTTGAAATACGAAAATTTGGATCGGATCAACAGTTAAGCTTTAATGTTCTTTTAGGTTCAAAATTTGGGATAATTTTCTTTCAGATTAAATTTTTTGGAGAAATCACTTTCATTAGAAACATGCAGGTTAAGATCAAAAGGAATACATTCAATCATGTATGTATTATGCAAATCAAAACCTTTAAAATGTGTGCCAGAAGTTAATTGTTAGATACTATTTTCGCAAAAAAGTTCCCTTGTACAAAATGTTATAGGTATTTCTCTGTCAAAGCAGTTGTTTAACTGAATATAAGTTATTAAGCAAGCATTGTGCACAGTATTGTGATTATACGCTAATCATGTTCAATTGATGACCACATCATGTACAGGCCACAGTAATTAAGTATAAGCCTTTTGTAACTGATTACTTTTGATGACAATAAAAGAACAATATTGTACAAATGTATTATATCTATTGCAGTATTGACAATAATGCATGAAAACGTAGTTAGATCTTTTTGTTATTAAGCATGTGTCTAATTATAGTCAGCACTTTGGTGTTGACATGCATATCAATAAAGTGGTCATTTGTATAATTTTTCTGTTTACAAAAACTTGAATTGTTTGAAAAACTAATGATTTTCTTATCCCAGGCATAGATTGATAACCTTAGCCGTATTTGGCACAATATTTTGGGAATTTTGAATCTTCAATGCTCTACAACTTTGTACTTGTTTGGCTTTTAAATATTTTGATATTAGCGTCACTGATGAGTCTTATGTAGACAAAACGCGCGTCTGGCGTACTTAATTATAATCCTGGTACCTTTGATAACTATTACGCATGGCTGATAACGGATAATGCAGTACAGGAAGTTAATTAGGAATGTTGGAGATTTATTTATGTATTTTATATCAGTTTTTAACATCAATCACGTTAAAACGAATATCTTTACCACCATTTGTTTTTACTGACGTTGATTGTAAATGAATATCAGTTTATTTTGTTTTTTTTAAATTTTATACGAAACGTCCCCACATTTACACATTATTGTTCATCTCTTTTCATATGTATGTTGATAACAACATTTCTTCGCATTGTGTTTTAAACTCGTTCGTATAAAACATTTTAAATTTTAAAACTCAATTTCCTGTTCCTTTATTGATAATTTAACAGAAACAGAGAGCACTTTTTGGATAACATATAAGATACCATTGAGTATTGATATCAAACTAAATTGGTACGAAACTACTAGTAGTTAATATGATTTAAATGAAAAAGGGAAGTAATGAAAGGATTTGAATGGGATGAAAGAGTCTTGAAAAGCTAAAAATACCCCAAGTTACGCTTAAACCCGGGAGGAATTTGGTTAGGTATTCCATACTGAATTATAGTGAAAATAAAATTAATCTAAGAAATTCGCACATGACTAACTAACATTATGTAGCAATTTTACCTGACCATATCGGAAAATAGGTATTTAGTCGGATCTTAACACGTACGTGTGATTTGTTTAAACCGGTTTTCGATAAAAATATACGAAGAAATGTTTAGGACTTAATTAAATCCGTATTTCGGTAAGATTGTGCATGCATACGATTGTTATTGCGTCTTACACTTTTAGAAGCGAATAATCTGTAACTACTTTATTCAAATATTCTGTAAAAACGTTAATTTTGAGCTATGAAAGTCAAGTGGCTAGAGAATTTTTCCTGAGGAATTGTTAAAAAAGTGCAAAATTTTTTTTTACAGTGGGTTAGCCTTTATAAGTCTTCACTATCTATAGATTAACAACTTTTGGTTACATTTAAAATTCAGAATCATCATTGAAGGTGGAGCGCGATTGTGCAGTTAATTAATTATATGGAAGTGCCATTTGTATGATGAGTGACATTCCGTGGTATTATGTGCCAATTCGAAAAAGTTGTCCCCCTTAACAGGTTCATTTTTTTTTTATAATTATGTTTAGGTTTCTGATATAATTTTGAATAATTACAAAATGAATCAATTCAATATATTTCAGTTTTCGTTATTGATGTATCAAAACAATTGATGTACGAATATAATTTCATAAATTTGAAACGTTTAAAATTTTTACATACCAATATAAAGATTTTTTTATCATTTTTGAAATAGACTATGAATAAAATTTACTTCCCTTCATGATAGATTGACTGGGACATGAGCCAGAGTTATCTATTTGTGATAAAAGAGAGGGACTAGCAAGCAAATTTTGATTGCAGCTAATTCATTGATAAAACAATGTTCCACTATAAACGAATGTTATTTTATACAAATATAAGGACTTAGTTAGCTAAATCTACAAATTTTATTTGAAATTATGAATTTTTATTGCAATAGATTAATATGCTACATAATGTTGGGTTATTTTCATTATACATTTCATATCATTTTACCAGATTAAAAATTATTCCTGATTCAAACAATTTTATGTTTTTATGGTGTGATCTGTCCATGAGAAGTAGGATATGGTTAATTTACTTGATCATAAGAATTTGAAATAAATGAAAATACAAGAATAAGATAGGATCAACATATGTAAAAAAGAAGATGTGGTATGATTGCCAATGAGACAACTATCCACAAAAGACCAAAATGACACAAACATTAACAATTATAGGTCACCGTACGGCCTAAGTTATGTTCCCATTCTACACAATAAATATAAATAAAATATTTACTGAATAACAAAATAATGAGCTGCGAATAATACAACTATAAATGTTGTTTTCTGTATCTCTGTTCAGATGGGGGTTGCATAATTATCGTGTCGTCAGAATTTGAGACACACATGTAATATTTGAAATAATATATAAGGCTGTGTTATCAGCATTTGGATTTACAATTTAAACGGTAAGCATTAATCGTTTAAATCACAGAAAAATATGCCGATTTTATATTACCTCTTTTAATTTTAATTTTCCTTTTAGACGGTGCAACCAAGAACTATTAAGAAAGATTATGATACATAAATTATTTGAGAATACCAGAGCAAAAAGGCAATACATACAGTTAGTTTGCCATGCGCACATTTTGTCAGCAGGGACGCTTCAATAAGAAAAGAATAAAAAGACAAACAAAGTATGAAGTTGAGCATTGAGGACCAAAAGTTCCGACATGTTTTGCCAAATACACCTGATGTATTTCTAGGATAGAAAATCCTTATAATTGTGACGGGGTTAACTATGCATTTAGCTTCAATATGAGATTTTTTTCAATTGACCAAATTCATTCGAAGTCTTTCAATAATATATTAATTTCCGAACTATCTACCTCCTACTTTTTTGTAAAGATGTTAGGACAAATCAACTGGCATTTCATTCCAAGCAAGAATATTAATAAAGTTTTTTTTCTAAATTTTCTTTTGTGAACTTTTCAGTTCATTTATTTAGAGATCTGTGTATGTATGTTTGTACCTTCTAATGTTTCCTTATTCTCTTAGTGGTATATGCTGACATGTAAATTCCTTATGGTGATCATGCACTGTCATCTCTTGCTTTATCTGCTACAATTATTTGAATCTATGCATGTTGCAATAGTTAGGTGTCTTTTCCCAAGGCTTAATTTATATCCCTTGAAAGTTTACAATAATGTTTCCGGTAGCAGTACATATTTCCCGACCTTCATCTAGGTCGATACCCCATTTCAGGACCTATCTACTGTATGAATTGTTACTTACTTGTAGTCTTGAACATACACAAACAAATGTAAATAGCTATTGAAAAAAAAACAGTTGTAAAGCATCAATACGTTTTTTTTTATTACGTTGTACTGGAAAAAATGATTAGTATCTTTGATTTAAAAATATGCCGTGTTACATTGTATCATTCATACTTTATTACTTTTATTAAAACAAGTAGCTTTGTTGTTGGTAGATTCCAGTTTAATATACGTTTATTATCACATATACCTATTTTATGATTATAAATATGCTATATATTAAAGACAAAAACACCAACATTATTAGATAGTGACCAACTAGTTCAAATATAAAAACAAAATAAATTTTGTGTGTCCGAATGTAGGATTCATTTATATGCAATACAATTGTTAAACACACAATGCAAAATTATTTATCCAAATTAAAGATTATTACCTAAGGATTTAGCTAAGCCGTATTTGGCAAAGCCTTTTTGAATTGTCTTCAATGATCTTCAACTCTGTTCTTTAATACCTCTAGTAACTCTTAAACCGGGGAGTAATAGGGACTAGGTAGTTCATACTGAATTATAGTGACAGTAAAATTAATTTAAGAAATGCGCGCATGACTAACTGCCTTTGTTGGGTTAGTTTTCATCATACATTTCTTTAGAATTTACCAGATTTTCAAATTATTTCAGATTCAAATTATGTCATGTTTGTATAAGGTGTTCATCTACTCATGAGTAGTAGGATAAGTTTACTTGATCATGAGCATTTGAAATAGAAAAATACAAGAATAAGATAGGAATAAAACATGGTCTATAAGTAATGTTTCCGTTCTAGAATTTAGTTATATCGATAATGGTAAAATGATGTATTTTTTCACAATAAATGTAATTAAAATATTGACTAAATAGCAAAATAGTAAGCTTTAATAGTGCTTCGAGTATAAATGCAACTATAACATGTTGTTATTTGAATCTTGGTTCAGCTGGGGATTGCATAATTGTCGTGTCGTCAGAATTTGAGACACACGTGTATTGTCAATTTATTAGTTGAAATAATACATGTAATATTTCAGTCTGTATAATCAACATTGGGATTTACTTTTTAAACGGTTAGCAATTATCTTGTAAATCACAGACAGATTTGTCGATTTTACCGTGTCGTCGTAAAATTTAGCATTTGCTATCAGAAGGATAACTCAGAATCAACATTAGGAAGGATTAACAATAAATGCATAATTTGAGGGTACTAAATGAAAAGGAAGCCTGGTCATACGGCACCATTTCGTCATTATTGCTTGGGGGCTGCTGTTTTTGTTTTTAAATATAGAACAGAATTAATTTCCGCCTATGAAAATAAAAAGGAAAGTTTTAATGTTTTACTGGGCAGGGGGAGATAATACAAGGAATAACATGCCAAAATAACTGAATCACCTCAGTGGTAAAAATTACAACAAACACACATTTGATGATATACAATAAGTATTACTAAATAACATATTTATTTGATATGCAATGTCTCTCTTGTGATAAGTTTCCTAAACATTAAATTCATTTTACTTTTTAGATAAAAATCTTTAGATTAAATTGGAAAAGTGGATTAAACAATTTCCTCCATCATTGTTTTTTTAACACAATTTTATTTAAATCCGAATATATTTTTTGAATATCAAATATTTGTAGACATCCATAAGATTATCACAGATGATATCGGATATGTTCCCTAGTCTGTCGTTACTGCAGTCACCTTCCCATTTCACTAATTGACTTATCGAAGTGGGTTAGAGATAACATAGGCGACACGACGGGTGCCACGTGTGGACCAGGATAGGCTTTCCCTTTCGGAGCCCCATGGATTGCTCCCAGGTTTTGGTTGGCGTGGTGTTGCTCAGTCGTTAATTCTATATGTTCTGTCTTGTGTACTATTATTTATCTGCTTGTCTTTATCTTTTTTAGTCATAGTGTGTTATGATATTGTAATTATTATGTTTATTTATGTTGGCCTAATTTGTGTTGTATGGCCTGATAGTTGTTTACCAAATAATCTTATAACTGTGCAGTTTAGGAATCACTGGAACAATCACAGAATGATTAGAACTTTCTAGAATAATCCTTATAAAAGATGCGTAATTTAAACTTCTACGTTATTCCAGAAACTTCCGTTGTAACTTTCCAGGATTTTCCACAATGTTCCGTTCTAGCGTGTTCTAGAATAATCCGTCACAACTATATATATACAGACACTAAAGTTAAACTCTCATAATTAAACTTGGACATAGACATTGATAGACATTAGTATTCACAGCATTTGGATTGACACTTTTATTCTACATACAACATCATACTAGATTGTGACCTTAGTAGTGAACATAATATTCAGATTGGATTCCGAAAGATTTCCGGATACAGATAAAAGAGTGGACTCATATTTTGACAGTTAAGTTAACAGTTATATTTGTAAAATACTTCTTGTAAACTTTTGTATAATAAATATTGTTAAATTTTACTATTGATTTGTGTCTTTTGTTGGCTACAATTTAAAGGCGATTTCTGGCCGTAACAGAAATTGGGGGCTCGTCCGGGATACTGAACATATTTTATTCAAAATTTGTTTAATATTTTTATTATAACTAGCCAACAAAAATTCTACAAAATGGCATTTGATGCTGGTAAATTTTTGAAAACGCCAGACCTGGAGAGTTTTGATAATTTAAAGAAAGAGGAATTAGTGTTGCTTGCTAAACAACTGAAATTAGCTTTTAAAGTATCTATGAGAAAACAAATTATAAAAAATTTGGTTATAGACAAATTAGTTGACGAAGAAATTTTAGGTGAAGAGGCTCTTGATCTTAAGGTTGAAAATGTTGACGCCTTCAAATTAAAACAGCTTGAATTAGAACATGAACTTAGATTAAAAGAACTGGAAATGAAGGAAAGATTGGAAATGGATAAACAAGAAAAAGAAAAAGAAGATGAATTCAAATTAAAACAAGATGAACTTAAATTAAAACAGGCAGAACTTGAAATGAGAGAAAGGCTAGAGATGGAAAAACTGAAAATTGAAATGGTCAAAGAAGAAAGCAACACTAAAGTCCAATCAAAATCAGATTATTTTGATGCAGCAAAAAACATACGTTTGGTTCCGAAATTTTGTGAAAAAACAGTTGATAAATATTTTCCACAGTTTGAGAAAATTGCTAATAATTTGAAATGGCCAAAGCCATATTGGACTACGATGTTGCAAAGTGTTTTTGAGGGCAAGGCCGCTGAAATATACTCTGCACTTCCATCAGAAAAAAGTTCTGATTATGACACGGTGAAACAGGAAGTTTTGAAAGCCTATGAGCTAGTACCAGAAGCATATAGACAGAAATTTAGATCTTATAAAAAGTTTGATTCGCAAACCTATGTGGAATTTGCTCGGGAAAAAGAAGATCTATTTGATAAATGGCTTACTTCAAAGAAAACAGATAACAATTTTGATAACCTAAGACAATTGATGTTATTAGAAGAGTTCAAACAATGTGTTCATTTAGACTTAAAAACACATTTAGACGACAAAACTGTTGAGTCAATACATGATGCAGCTGTTATTTCAGATAATTATACTCTTTCACATAAAAGAAGTTTCAAGGGTCAAAATGTTAATACTTCCAGTGGAAATTACAAAAATCAAAGCACTGATCATACTGATGGTAAGCCTGTTCCACAGAATAAGAGTCAGTCCAGTTATAATATGTCTAGTCCAAAATTTGATACTTTTGAGAAGAAGTCACTGACTTGTGCTTATTGTAAGAAGATTGGTCACCTGATGGCTGATTGTTTTAGACTCCAGAAGAAGAATGAACGAGATAATAAGCCGAAGACCAGTGCTTGTACGACACCTTATATTATCAGTACATTGGAATGTCCTGCGAGTCAGGCTTTTAAGTCCAGTTTTTGTGATTATATGGAGGAATATAAACCCTTTATGTCTGATGGGTTTGTTGCTATTGTTGATGATACCACTCTTCAGCCTATTAAGATTTTACGGGACACTGGAGCTTCTCAGTCGTTATTGTTAGAAGGTGTGTTGCCTTTGTCCGAGAAGACTTCTGTTGGTGCCTCCGTTTTGTTACAAGGTGTAGAGTTAGGTTGTATAGATGTTCCTCTCCATCGTATTTATCTGAAGTCAGATTTGATAACTGGACCAGTTGTTGTAGGTGTTCGTCCTAATCTCCCTGTTGAGGGTGTTACATTATTGCTAGGAAATGATCTAGCTAGGAACAAAGTGGTTGCTGAACCAATTGTTACCAGTGAACCGGTGGTGGATGTTAAATCACCTGAAGATGATGCTGAATTGTATCCAGCTTGTGTTGTTACTAGGGCGATGGCTAGAAAACAACAAAATGAGAATTTGCAAGAAGACAAGTTTGATTACATGGACCTTTCTGACACTTTTATAGCTGACGTTGAAGGTCCTGGTAGCTCAGAAAAGGCCATTACAAAACCACCTAGTGTTAACAAAAGTGTTATTATGCCATGGCCAGACGTTAACAGCCATTCATTAGACCGAAAGAATTTATCTGAAGAACAACATAAAGACCCTGAGGTTCTCCAGCTCAGCCTGAGAGCTCAACCACAGGACGAAGCAGACAAAGTGGCCGAATGCTACTACCATCAGGACGGCATTTTAATGAGGAAGTGGAGGCCTCCCGATGCTACCCCAGAGGAGGAATGGAGAGTGGTGTACCAAGTGGTGGTGCCTAAAGTTTATAGGCAAGAAATTATTGGTCTTGCCCATGACACCCCCTTGGCTGGACACTTAGGTATCAGGAAGACTAGCCTTAAGATCTTGCAGCATTTCTACTGGCCTAAACTTAGAAATGATGTTGCAGAATACTGCAAATCATGTCATATATGCCAGGTTGTTGGTAAACCTAACCAGAAAATACCACCAGCACCACTTCTGCCTATTCCAGCCTTCGACGAACCTTTCAGCAGAGTTCTAATTGACTGCGTTGGACCTTTACCAAAGACCAAGACTGGAAATGCATATTTATTGACAATCATGTGTACATCTACTCGCTTTCCTGAAGCTATTCCGCTCAGAAATATCAAGACAACTACTATCGTCAAAGCTTTGATCAAATTTTTCACATTAGTAGGACTTCCTAAGTCTATACAGTCCGACCAGGGATCAAATTTCATGTCAGGTTTATTTCAACAAGTCGTATACCAGTTAGGGATTGCTCAGTACAGATCAAGTGCTTATCATCCAGAATCTCAAGGTGCCTTAGAACGTTTTCATCAAACATTGAAGAACATGATTAGAACTTTTTGTCTTCAATTTGACAGAGACTGGGATGATGGAGTTCACTTTCTACTTTTTGCAGTCCGAGAGGCTGTTCAAGAATCCCTTGGATTTAGTCCCTTTGAGTTGGTATTTGGTCATACTGTAAGGGGACCGTTAAAATTGATTAAGGAAAAATGGCTTACTGAAAATACTGACTTGAATCTTTTAGACTATGTATCAAGATTTAAAGAAAAATTGTATACTGCTTGTCAAATTGCTCAGAAAAACTTAAAAAATGTACAGAACAAGATGAAAATATGGTTTGATAAAGATGCCAGGGACAGAGTTTTTGAGCCTGGTGATAAGGTACTTGTATTTCTGCCAGTCCCTGGACATCCTTTACAGGCTAAATATTGTGGTCCTTATACAATAGAGAGTAAAATTAATGATTTGAATTATATTGTAAAAACTCCAGGTCGGCGCAAACAAAATAGAGTGTGTCATATTAATATGTTAAAACCATATTTTGAGCGTACTAATGTACTATGTGATAGTAAACCAGTTGCCACTTTAGGCATGGTTAAATTTGAGAACAATCATGACAAACCAGATGTAATTGAACCAACTTTTAGTTGTAAAACTATGGAAGAGACAGTTAGATTGAAAAATTCAGAAATTTTGTCAAATTTAGATTCAAAACTTGCACATCTGTCTTTTGATCGTGGAGAAGAAATAAAAACTTTGGTATTTTCTTTCAAAAATCTTTTTCCAGATGTGCCTAACAAAACGACTGCTGTTTGTCATGATGTTGATGTAGGAGATGCTTCTCCAATTAAGCAACATCCTTACCGGCTCAATCCACTCAAACTTGAAGTTATGAGAAAAGAAATTAAATATATGCTTGACAATGATATTATTGAGCCGAGTAACAGTGAATGGAGCTCTCCTTGTCTCCTTGTGCCAAAACCAGATAAAACCTTTCGTTTCGTGACTGATTTCAGAAAAGTAAATTCAGTCTCAAAATCTGATTCCTATCCGATTCCAAGGATAGACGATTGTATTGACAATATTGGTCAAGCAAAATTTGTGAGCAAATTTGATTTATTGAAAGGTTATTGGCAAGTTCCATTGACACAGAGAGCTCGTGAAATATCAGCTTTTGTTACACCAGATGGCTTATTTCAATATACTGTAATGCCGTTTGGCATGAAAAGTGCTCCAGCTACATTTCAAAGAATGATCAATAATGTTATAAAAGATTTAGACTGTTGTTATGCTTATATTGATGATCTTATTGTATGTAGTGATAGCTGGGAACAGCATTTAACACATTTGTATGATACTTTTGATAGATTGTCAAAATCAAATTTGACTGTTAATCTTGGTAAAAGTGAATTTTGTCAGGCCACTGTTGATTATTTAGGGCATACAGTTGGCCAAGGTCAAGTAAAACCTATAATGGCTAAAGTGGAAGCTATTTCCAAATTTCCTCCTCCTACAAATAGAAAACAACTTATGAGATATTTAGGCATGATTGGATTTTACAGGAAATTTTGTTCAAATTTTGCTACTGTTGTTCAACCATTGACTCATCTTTTACGAAAAGACTCTAAATTTATCTGGAGTGAAAATTGTCAAAACGCTTTTGAAAATAGCAAATCACTTTTAATTAATAGTCCAGTTCTGATTACTCCAGACTTTGAAAAACAATTTAAACTTGCCGTTGATACAAGCGATGTAGGAATAGGAGCTGTTTTATATCAAGAGACAGATGATAATGTTGAAAAACCTATATCATATTTTTCTAAGAAATTAGATAAACATCAGAAAAATTATTCAACTATTGAAAAAGAGTGTTTTGCAATGTTGTCAGCACTTCAACATTTTGATGTATATTTGAATCCCACTGTATATCCTATTCTTGTTTATACTGATCATAATCCTCTCACCTTCATGCATAAAATGAGAAACAAGAATCAAAGGTTGACTAGGTGGAGTTTATTGTTACAGGAATATGATGTAATTGTAAAACATATTAAGGGTAAAGATAATGTAATAGCTGATGCTTTATCTAGAGCTTATTAAATCACTTTGTATATATTATGTATTTTTGTTCATATTATTCATGATAAGTTTTTGTTACACTAAAACTTCTTTTAAGGGGGGAGGTGTTATGATATTGTAATTATTATGTTTATTTATGTTGGCCTAATTTGTGTTGTATGGCCTGATAGTTGTTTACCAAATAATCTTATAACTGTGCAGTTTAGGAATCACTGGAACAATCACAGAATGATTAGAACTTTCTAGAATAATCCTTATAAAAGATGCGTAATTTAAACTTCTACGTTATTCCAGAAACTTCCGTTGTAACTTTCCAGGATTTTCCACAATGTTCCGTTCTAGCGTGTTCTAGAATAATCCGTCACAACTATATATATACAGACACTAAAGTTAAACTCTCATAATTAAACTTGGACATAGACATTGATAGACATTAGTATTCACAGCATTTGGATTGACACTTTTATTCTACATACAACATCATACTAGATTGTGACCTTAGTAGTGAACATAATATTCAGATTGGATTCCGAAAGATTTCCGGATACAGATAAAAGAGTGGACTCATATTTTGACAGTTAAGTTAACAGTTATATTTGTAAAATACTTCTTGTAAACTTTTGTATAATAAATATTGTTAAATTTTACTATTGATTTGTGTCTTTTGTTGGCTACAATTTAAAGGCGATTTCTGGCCGTAACAAGTGTTGTAAGATATTTTCGATTCATGAGTATGACTTTTCTTCTAGTATCTTTCGCCCCTCTTTCAAAGATTAACAGTTTGTTCGCCCTGCGCATATTGTCAGCAAAAGACTCACCAGTAACGCTTCATACAAAAAATAATAAAAAGGCCAAAAAAAAGTATGAAGATGAGCACTGAGGACCAAAAATTCAAATAAGTTTTGCCGAATACAGTTAATGAATTTCTAGGGAAGAAAACCTTATTATTTCGAAGGATCAAACAATGCATTTAGCTAAATTATGATTTGTTTTTAAATTGACCAAATAAATTCGACGTCATTCAATTACATACTTAATTTCCGAACTATCTACATCCTACCTTTTTGGAAACATGTTAGGACAATTCGACTGACATATCTTTTCAAGCAGGCATATTTATAAAATTTCATCAAACTGTATTTTTTCTCCAAATTTTGTACTGTGTATTTTTTAGTTCATTAATATCTATGTATGTATGTTTGTTCCTATTAAACAACTTTTGGGAATTTTTGTTCCTCAAGCTCTTCAACTTTGAACTTGTTTGGCTTTTTAACTATTTTGATCTGAGCGTCACTGTGTAATCGCGGGTCTGGCTTATTAAATTATAAGCCTGGTACCTACCAAGATACCTTCTACTGTACTCAAATTCACAATATATTTAATGTTTCGTTCTATCATATCAAATAAAAAAAAGATGAATATATGGAAACATACGATACTAGAAACTAAAACTGCACGTGTTTTGTTAACCTTCTGTCATAATAATTGAACATAAAATGGAATAAGTGAACAAAACTTAGAAAGGTTTAAAACTAAATATTCTTTCTAAAGCATGCTTGTTTTGTGGAACATGTAGCTAACAAATGTTGAAACATGAAGGATTTTCTATATAAAACCAGAAATTTTTGCAGTATTCGTTTTCAATCACGGCAAAAAAGTTTTGTTATCAAAATATGTTACATCATACAAAAAAGTCTGCATATGAAAGCAGAGAGATAGAAAAGTGCATGGATGCAATGAAATAAATGTGTCACGAATAGGAAACACAATTATCTCAATTGATATGATCATGGGTTGAATACCAATCAAATAGACTGATTGAATAATAATAAACAATATAAGGTCGAACCATGAGTAGGAATTTTATTTTCCAGAAGAAGATTCTGAGTCGGTATTAGTGACGATTGACAGTTAGTAACAAAGAAACATTTTACAATCTCAACAGCATTTATGTATCTTACAAGGTGAAAATATGGTAATGAAAGCAAAAAATGTGAATAAGCAAATAAACTGTTTCTGCACACTTTAACTATGACTGACATATGTATTTTAATTGTTGACTATATCTAAAAAAAAAAAAGGAAAAATAGAATAAAATTGTCCATAAAAACCTATAATTTAAGAAAGGTAAAAGTGTGCGCACGCAAAACAATCTAATGCGTTGTTTCATTAGTTGGCGATGCAGGTTTTAGGAAACATATGTTTGGTACTTAAATATATTTTTTTTTACAGAAAAAGGTTTATACTAAAACAAGACAAAAAAGTTACATGTTTCACTTCAATGAAGGGTATGAAATGCGATAATAATTTGACTTACAAATGGAACGATATCCTTTATAGGAAGTAAGAAAAAATGCTCATTATTGTGCTATTAAATGGACTGAAATAATTGTGATTGTTAGATCAATTTGATATGCTTTAAACAATATAAAAAGTTGATAAACTAATTAGAAACATATGATATATATGAATGCAATTAAATCTATGATCGCGAACGTCTATTTTGTCTATTTCTATTTCGATTGTTGTTTTGTCTGTTTCTTCTGCCTGGTCTTCGTCCTGAAAAAAGGAAAAACATAATTTAAAAACAACAATGATTTAGGTTTGAAGAAATGACGGGGGCGTCCGAATGTTGATTTTCTTTCTTTGAGCAACAGAAGCATTTTAATTTTGGTCCGTAGTTATTAAAAAATAACCTAATTTTACAATAATTTCGATACTTTATTGTTGCCCGGTATAGACATTTCATTTCGTATATTTATTTCCTCCAAATTTCCAATATCAATTAACCACGTCTTAAGTAATTAGGGTGACACCACTTGAATATATAAACTAAAGATGTAAGGTTTATGTCAGACAAAATCTGTCCCTTCTATACTGTTGATATAATGGTTATCGTTATAGACCATTTACCTATGGAAAATGCCTTTCAATCCCCTTCCCTTTCATGAATTTGACCTACCGAATAAGACTATTTACCGGATTTGTAATCACATAAGCAACACGACGGGTGCCGCATGTGGAGCAGGATCTGCTTACCCTTCCGGAGCACCTGAGATCACCCCTAGGTTTTGGTGGGGTTCGTGTTGTTTATTCTTTAGTTTTCTATGTTGTGTCATGTGTACTATTGTTTTTCTGTTTGTCTTTTTCATTTTTAGCCATGGCGTTGTCAGTTTGTTTTAGATTTACGAGTTTGACTGTCTCTTTGGTATCTTTCGTCCCTCTTTCATATAACCAAATAAATCTATTTGACGATATTATATATTTTTTGGGCAATTTAAAATATATTGAAGAAATATCGTCTCGCGTTTTGTTTTAAATGATAAATCATCGTATCGATGATCCTACAAAGCGTTCAACATAACGGAACATACACAATTTTAATCCTGGTATATATGATGAGTTTATTTCCAAATATAACTTGCTTTAAGGAGGTAGACCTAGATTAAGGGAAATAACTCTTAAAATCATCAGTACGTTTGTGTCAACCATTTTCATAAATATATTCTAAGCTTCTACGTTACATAGATTATTTCCAATCTGTTTCAGGTAAATGCTTAAAAATACATTGATGATACTTGACTTTTACAAACGCATAACTGATTTAAAGAGTTATCTCCCTGAACCAAGGTCTACCCCCTTAAGTTCGTTTATTTCCAAATGTCGAAAGTTATAAGATAAATTCGATGTTTCGCTTATTTTCGAATTCCGTCTGATAACATTATAGTAGTTTTAATGTTTGGCAGTATATCATCTATATTTTAATTCCTTTATCATATTTTCGTATGTAACTCAGAGAAGAAATTCACATGAGAGTTATAACAAATTAATTATAGTATAATTTCTACATCAGGGTAATGTCGTCGTCCATTTTAGTTTTTAACTTATTAAGTTATATAGTAATTCTAGAAATTCCCTATAAAGATGTCCTAGTGACATACAATACTTTAAATGTGCAATAATTATTAATTTCGTGGTTGATGTGGAGTGGGAGAGTAATCAACCATACTAGGAACACCACAACTAATAGAAATGCGGTCAGTATGACAGTATCCGTTTGACAACATCGACCTTTTCTTCAAATTTTCTATTAAGGAAATACAAAAGTTGATTGAATGTATATTATAAAGTAGTGTCGGATGATTATTTATATCTTCTGTGTTGACATGAACTAGCATTGATATAGTCATATTTATAAATCAATTATTAACAAAATATTGAATGTTTCATTATAAAGTACTATTAAAGGACTTTCTAACCCCAAAATGGATACTCTTAGCTGAATATGGCAAAAACATTCCGGAATTTAGGTTTCACGCGAGCTTTGTAGACATAATATGCAGTAACTGGTAACGCTGATGAGTTTTGTTATTCATAGATAATAGCAAGTAAAATAATTACAATTTTGTATGGAGAATACCTTAAGCAAGGCGGAGGTCAACGACTTTTATGTCTAAATATCTAGCATTTCCTTAATGATATTGAATAAAATACAGGCAGATACACAATTGAAGAGATCCCACCATTATTGTTTTTATCGTAGAAATACCATAGGAAATGTTTTAATACTGTTATGCACTATTATAAGCAAGTATATGATGTAATAAGTTTAATAAAAATCACGTATGTTCAATCTAACAAACTATTCCCTCCCCTACAAAAAAGCTCTATCCGAAACTACTGAGGTAACAAAATCTCTCTGGCGAAAGTGTCCTTAGTTTATATAAGAAAACATCAAGATAAAGAGTTTTCGCATATTATTTATCTCCAAGTTTTGGTCCTCAATGAAGACAAATTTAAAAAGAATCTGGCCTCCAGCAACTGCTTGGATATTTCCATAATAAACATTAAACATGCTGTCTTTACATTTTTAGTTCATAAAATTTTGTATTGGAAAATAAAATAATGGTTCCTGCGGTGTTTATCAAACGCCTTCCATTTTTCTTTCTAAAAACCAAGGTTTATACAATATTGAATCTGTCCTTTGTTTGACCTATAATAATTTTCATGGATTGATCCATCACCACTGAAGCTGGTCGAACTTATCATACCTAAGATATCAGGAAAAATGTCTCGGGCAATAAATTATAAATAGGATTTTTTAAACCTTTTATGTCCTAGCAGAAGATAAATCTAAAATGAAAATTAATCAATATAAAAAAGTAAACGATGACGGACTAGAAGGACAGGCATTAGTTTTGAAATTGTAAAGTATTAACATCTTTTTATATGAGTAAATTTTTTACACGAACGTCTGTATTCTTTTCTCAATGTCAACCACAGCACAAAACTTATCAGGTAATTTAAAGATAATCTAATTATTTAAATTCATTATAATGGTAATTTGTGATAATTTGAAACTGTAAAACCTACAGATTAGGTGCATATTTTTGCCCAATTACTGATGTTATCACTTATCCGACCTTCATAACATAAAGTTTAACATAATTATACTATTATAGTGCAAAAAAGTGCATCCAATTTTCAAATTGTGAAATAAATTTTGTTATCATTTTTGCATACTAGTAGCTTAAGTCTGACATAACATGCTTAACCAAAGATATTTCGTTACATAACGAAAATTGTGCAATTTAACTACAAAACAAATATATAAAGACTGTATTTTAATGTTTTAAAACTTTTTTTTTAATATATATACCAAAACGTTAAAATTCATATTTGTCAATTTAAAATATTTAAATGCTTCCTTTTATCATTCCGACGAGTCATTCATCATATAGTAAAACCTTATATGTTAATAAGATAAAAGACATACGCCTCCGGGTGCTGGAATTTCTCGCTACATTGAAGACCTGTTGGTGCCCTTCTGCTGTTGTTTTTTCTATGGTCGGGTTGTTGTCTCTTTGACACATTCCCAATTTCCATTCTCCATTTTATTATGCATACTTTGATTGCGGGTCCGTATCCGGAGCCCCGCCAAACTGCACAAGCTCACAATTGCATCTAATCAAACTTATCAATGGATGTTTATTAGTCGTGTGCAGCATGCCGGTTGTATCATTGGTGCAGAACTTCGTACTCGTACGGATCAATATGTTGCATGTAGTTGTCGAAGTTTTTGCAAAAAGTATTGAGGGTTTATTTCAACCAGTTTTAGAAGTTGCTCATGGTGGTCATTTTTTTATGTTTCTGTCTTGTGTTTCCTTAGAGACTGCTGCTTGTTTCTTGTTGTTGTTTTTCTTACGAAAGTTTTGTCTGTCTTTCTTGGACTAATGACGTTTCTTTTTCTGGCACTCTTAGCAACTTCGTATTGAAATTATCTTTGCAAGATATTATAATTTTATATGGCTGTGAAATATCTCTGATTTGAAAACTGCACTTCTTTTTGTACTTAATCATTTCTTTTAATTATCTTTGGAATGATAAACCTGTTACATAGTTTAACTAATAATAATAATTGTAATCAGATTAATGTGTTATTGAAGTTTATCAAAAGGTAAGACTCTTCTATATCTGATGCCTATCTATTCCTTGTTTTAGATGGAATATTTCAGGCGTATGAAAGGGCAGATGCGCGTTTCCTCAATAAAATACTAACAAGCGGGGCTCGTTCGAAATCGTTTGTAGGCCAAATAAAATTCAAATAAGAGGTGCATTGATAGCCAAAACTTCAGAAACGATGATCCAAATTAGAGTTTAACATAGTATATCGATGTTCAAATCACATAATTACATTAAAAGTATACAAGGTACAAACACTGATGTAACCGCAGCTAGACCGGATATGTCGACATGGAAAACGTATTGTGATACTGTAAACCAACTTAGTTTTGTGGATACTTTTGCGATTGACCCTTTCTATGCCTTTTCGTTTCGACCTAATTTCACGATTTCAAATTTACTTGAATAAGGAATAATCTAAGTTTTACATTTTCGAGACGATTTATATTTGCGTTTGTTTTCTACTCGCGAAGGTCGCGAAAATAAGGTGTACAGTATACATGTACAACTGGTAATAGGACACACTCGGTAAGTTAAACTTAATTTACTAATTAAAACAACTGATCCCATATACCTTGTTTATACTTCTAACAATCAACTAGCTCAAAACAATGAGTCTAAATTTCAGGGACTTTAACCGCTAAAATACAGCAATGAAAAGACTTGTTTTACTGTAATATACTTATATAGTCCAGTCTTTTTTCTGTGTATTTTTGGGGCTTAATGCTATAGATTAGAGCCAAAACGTTTTCTGTTGAAATTAGTTTGATGTTCAAACATTAGTATTAGTTTGACTGGACTATTATTAATGAATAAACACCTATCATGACTTAATATATATTTTTGAAGAAACGGTTAATATCCTTTTTTTATTCGTTTACTGGATTCTAATCAATATTAAATGCTTTTTTTGCAGTTAAAAATAACGAAAGAGAATATGAGGTTAATACCAATAAGACAGGAAATCAACGACACCAAAACTAAAACCAAAAGATAAAAATACAGTATGTAACAATAGAAAGATATCTGAGGTTCTCGACCTCAAAACATTCATTTGTGGCTTAACCAGTTGTCATTTTTCATTTTAAACTAAAATCTACCAGAAGTTATAAAAACGTCTTGGCAAATGATTTCCAGCAAGAAAAACTTACATAAGATAACAATGATAAAATGGTGCTCATTAATTAATGGTAAAGGTAAAAAAAACTATTCATAGTCATGGCACTAAATTACCTGATTCATGTATATTAGTAGGTTGTTAGTAGGTGTCGAGTCCTTCAAGCTCCTCAAGGAACTCTTCTCTCATACCTGAACATCTGTACGGTCGAACTTGGGCATAGTCTGAAGAATCGAATCTGGTTGGATATGTTTCGTATGTTGATTTTCCTATTCTTCCTCTTCCTTCTACTGGGTTGAAATGTCTCGGACATGTACACAGAATCTAAATATAATATGGATCAAAATAACATTACTTATTTATATATACTTATTTATATAAAATATATGAATTTTGAGCTACGTTTTGATAATGATACGGTCATTTGGAGAGGTCAACTATCGGGGAATATCTTTTTGTTATATTTATATCTATATCGTATTATATCCATATGACTTAATTGATTTATCAAGTATTACTTTATTTTTCAAATGTGTATCGAATACTGTAGTATGTAATTTCACATGTTTCATCATCAAAAATAAAATAATTACAAAAAAACCTGTTGGGGAATAACAACATTTAGGTTTACAAAACAAATGTTTTAACTAAAATGCACTTTTTAATTTTTAATTTTCAGTTTAAAAACAATTTTCATTATAGTCTGATCAACAAACTATACCTTTTTTGCAGAATTAAGAAGACTTGATAGAAACTGAGACTTGTGTACGAAAGGTATACAATTAAAACTGTGATGGTTTAGCAATTCCGTTTATAATGCTCGCAAAATAAATCCATTTATCATTTACATCAGTACAAACATTTACGACAATATTGAATTTGGGGCTTAATGGTCTATTAGTTGTCGTTGATATGCAGGTGGTGCATTGACTATTAATAATCGCATTCGATCCGATGTTCTTAAGCGATGAAAAACTATATAACAGCAGGTACAATTCCTTCCCTTACTTTAAATAGAGTTTACTTAGAAGATTACAATATGCTATCAGCGAATCCTTTTGGTAGATTACACTATTTGTCAGTGTAACTTGACAAATCTTCATGTACAACATTGACGGATGTGTCTTTACAGTAAAGAACCGCTGTGAAAGAAGTTAAACATATTGAAAGTGTGAGGCAAATCAAACCTTACACTGTAAGTTGTTGAAATAACGGTGCCTACGTCTATACACTTGAGAATCTATGGGTTTACGGCAAATTAAGACGTATTGACAAAGGTAATTGAAAGTTACGAGAGCTTGATCTTATGTTATGTTTTAACAATCTATCGAATACAATTAGATATATATGAGTACACTTTATAAAACAAACCAAGATTCTTCATATAACAAAAAGCCAGAAAGATAAAGGTACCCACTAACATGTTTCAAACTTGAAACAGGCACATATACACGTTGCGAGGTTCTACAAATTGTTTTTAAAACTGAACTATTTTGTTTTGTCATAATCTAGATCAGTTGTTGTAAGGTGCACGAAATAAAATGCAACACAGATATCAGAATATAAAAAAAATAATTAGATAGATATCAAGGCCAAACAAAACTAATGGTCCAAAATCATCGAGTATTCGCAGCTATTGAAGACAAGCTCACCATAATTAACCTTAAATGGTCAACGAATGTTAAAAGTATAACCTATCATCAGAAACAACATCAGTTCAATTATAACCTGATGTTGAACAGATAACTCTTCCCATTTAAAAGAAAAATACAATCTTATAATTGAAAAAAAATGTCTATCGTTTTTTTCAGATTGGTATGTTTAGAAATCCTCTTTTATATCGTTTCATCTTCACATGTTTTCGGATTGACGTTAACGACTGATCAATGGACTGTATAATTATAGATTACAGCTTTCTGCACTTTACTTTTCATAGGTCAGCTTTCTTCGATTGTATTGATTCCTTTCCGGATTCTAGAAATTTTCAATCTTTTAATTAAATTTTCATGTATCATCTTTAACCAATCAAATATTATTTTCGAGCCTAATTCAAGAATCAGAAATCCGTCTTGTATTTTATACGTTTCTTACACTATAGAGACGAAAATTGAGGACGAAATTGACAAATTTGATGACGGTTATAACAAATGTGATGTCCTTTACATCAAAATACATTTTTAAAGATTCATTATAAAAATGCACTAGTATGCTTATCAATATATTGTTTACATTTTGTTCCATCAATGATAAAGGAAGATCGCTACTGTAAAAATTTCATTCTTTTAAATACGTGAAGATATTGACCAAGCATCGTCGATATTGTAAGATTTTCAAAAAGTGCGATAAAACAAAAATCATACATCCGTGTTTTAAAGTATATATAAGTATTGACGCACATGGATTTTGATTTGCAAGTCAGTAAGGTCTCATGTTTTTGAAGTCATGGTAAGATCACATCTGATCTTTCCTTCCTGGTGTGTTCAGATTGTACAAAACAATAAATAAATAAAAAATATACACTTATTCAAAAAAGAATAAAAAACAAAATGTTCGATCGGTGGGTAACTCTCAAGAAATGATTTTTAAATACTCGTCGCTTACAAGATCAATGATATACTTTTCTTTATCAATGATGCAAGAAACCGAAATTAACAGAATATGGGGACAACGCATTCTGTTATTTGGTGCTCGAAAAAAATAGTGTATATAAAAAAATTAAACTGTTTTTAACGTTATTCGTTGAACTTTTGGGTCATAATTCTCTTTGCAATCAACGTTACAACGCAAATAACGGTTATCAAACCCTCTATTAATTGTAAACAAATATTGTGATAGCAGTTTCATTCCTGCCAATTACCCATTTGTACATGAGATAAATACTGCATTAATTGACTGTAGGTCAAGTAAGAAAACATAGATAATTAACAATTATGCCATAAGTTATTGACGTTACGTATTAGACGTAGTTACTCGTAAACGAGACAACTGCACTCAATCCACATATATAGAAATAATAAATAATTCGTTTATCTTTTATCGGATTCTAAAATGAGCAATTTTATTTTATAAACCGAAATATTACTGTTATAATTAAAAATTTCCAAGTGCAGTTACACTTTTAAATGACTATGTTTCATAGTTCTAGATTTAGAATTAATCTTCATTGGCCCAATTTCTGTCATCACACTGATACATTATCACTACTTTCGTAGGACAATATGCATAGCTATTATATCCAATCTTTTTCTGGTGTAATTGCTAGAACCTGATAAATGGTAATACTTCTATGTAAATATAAATACGTTATTAGGCTATCAGGACTAGTGTAATTAGGGTTATACTATATTTTTGTGAGCTAAAAGATTATTAAAACTCTTCGTTACGTATGCAATTCTTGTCAGCTTATTATATATGAGACGAATATTTTCAAATACCAGTAAAACACATTTTCTAACATAAAATAAATAGAATATACCTCAAAATATGACTGCCCATCTAAATTATCAGAGTTCATACGTAATTGTCGGGCTGTTTGTCCTGGTCTGCAGGTTTTGTATGAGCTAACTGGTGCACAAAGAGCTTCTCTGAAAACAAATACCAAAATTAATAGTTGTTTTAAATGTTAAACGATTACGCAAAATATTTCAATTCAGCATGCTTTGCCGAATAAAGGCAACAGTAGTATATCTATGATCAAAAGACATAAATCGATTGAGATAAACAAACATTTGGGTTACTCGCTTAAACCAAGGGCTACACATCAACAAAAAGAGGAAAACAGAGAAAAAACAGGAACACTGAAGTGCAAAAAAAAGTAAAATCACAAAAATACTGAACTCAGAGGAAAATCAATTTGGAAAGTCCATAATCACATGGCAAAATCAAAAAACAAAACGCATCAAAAACGAATGGACAAGAACTGTCATATTCCTGACTTGGTACAGGCATTTTCAAATGTAGAAAATGGTGGATTAAACCTGGTTCTATAGCGCTAACCCTCTCACTTTAATAACAGTCTCATCAAATTCTCAACAGAAACAAACGCCAACATATATATAAACGAACTGTTTGATGCCATATTCCTGACTTGGTAACGTTATAGTTTATTTCACTTTACAAGAATAGTTAAAATTATACAATGCAAAGAGATACCAAAATGCAAAGTTATGTTTTGCATCTTGGTATCTCTTTGCATTGTATAATTTTCACTAATTAAGATAAACACCATAGCTTGAAAGAAGAAAAAAGACAATGATAATCCACAATATTGTCAAATTAACAAGCGAATAAAGGAGGGTGCTTTTAAGGGTAAGAATTACCTGTAATATGGATAAGTGCACCCATACATACAAAATCGACAAAATCGTAAAAATAATAGATAAGTGTAAATAAGGTAGTTAAAAAACGTAACTCTGGTACAATAACGAAGGTGAAATGATTTTGAATAAATATTTTTTTCCCAAAGACTTAAGTACTCAAGACGTAAGATTCGACTTAATAAGACCTAAATGTGTGGCACTTGAATAAAAACAGAAGGAAGGCCAACACAAGCAACACATAAGTACTAAGAAAAAGAAGGTATTAAATAACTCGCTAGATTTAACGATCCCCACACCACGTTGCAAGTGTTTAATAGAATTAACATCTTGAATATATTTTAGTCGATATCTGTCAACAAATACTAATAAGGCGTTAAACAATATTCCTTAAAATATACGGTCATTACTCACCATCGAATGCATCACAATATGTTTATGAAAGACACATAATGTTTTTCAGCCTTGAAGAGATTATAACCATTATATATAGACCGTCATTCAAATTTTTGACTTGTCATTTTTAATATATTTTCTAAATGAAACGTAAAAGACTATCTCCATATTTGCGCTTTGTCATTTGCTTCTGACAGACGTCATCACGGTTATTCATGGCACCGACTGGGAAACTGATAAGATTTTATGCTGTCTGACGACATGTAATGTTGGAATTATTTCTACCATAAAATATCTCCATTCTTGCAACGGGATTTGTTGAACTAATACATAGGATTCACTTTAATTAAGATATTATTCAAATAGGCTGAAATTGTCAATAAAGCTCGTTCGACTATGAAAAACATTTATGACAAAGGATTTCTACAATACAAAATAATCTTTTGTGATAAAACTTAACGATGTCATACAATAAACCGACTTACACTTTTGTATAAAACCGTTTATCGTCTATGATTCTATTATGTAAGACTATCAGTGTAACTCGTCAGTGTTTTAGTACATTTCCCCCCGATTTATGACATGCGATGCCCCATTGTTTTTCAGCTGGTCCCTCCGTTCACTTATGACATCATATTACGTGTGAATAATGCAGAGCAGAAAATGCTTATCATGATCACGCACCTGGATTCTCTTATGTTTGACTTAATACAACTCTAATGCTATCACTTATATATGTGTATGATTCCAAGGACTCGTATAGGGTTGGTGGATAAATAAAGGCAACAGTAGTATACCGCTGTTCAAAACTCATAAATCCATGGACAAAAAACAAAGTCGAGGTAACAAACTAAAACTGAGGGAAACGCATTAAATATGAGAGGAGAACAACGACACAACATATATAAAACATAGTTACATTTAAGATCTTCAATAGATTGTTACTAAATCTTAAGATAATTCATTACAAAATTTCGAGATGAAGACTTATATAATAAAAATAAATGATAATTTTAACTATAATAAGTTTCCATGTATCTGTAAGTAATAAAAGAAAAATACAACGAAACACAAACTAAAATGATAAAAAAAACCTGTCTACATCATGACAAAGTTTTAGTTGTTAGGGAATTATCTGTTATCGCGACTTTTTGAACATGTTGAACCTATGGGAAAGGATACTCATGGTGATATCCTATGACGTCATTATTATGTATTATGGGAGTAATTAATTAAATGCATTATTTCATTTAAAGAATAAGCTTATTACTGAGTGTTATGTTACTAATAACAGAACTAATTAGTTAATAATAATTAATAAACATTATTGACTTACATGTTAAGATGTTTATCTCTATCCTTCATTTGTATTAATTAAATGGCAGGTAATTGATTGTAATAGAACCGGCAGTTCCTCTTCTACGCATGCCTGTAATTCCCCTGAGAATCCTTTGAGGATTATTTATCCTTTAGAAGAACAAAGACAGCTATGATGTGCCTGAATGTGAACAAAGTATTTTTTTTTAAACGTGTTTAGTTTTATTTATTTAGTCTGTTTTGAAATAGAATTCGTTTTGCTATTTATAATCTTAGAAATCCTGTTTTACCTGTGTGTTGTACTTTGGAAGATCGTGTGATCATCATCAAAATTACAGCCCTCAGTACCAGGACATATACAGTTTGTTATATGGCGGTTTTCTGGTCGTCTTGTGCCGTCTTTGAGCAATCTTCTTTGGAAAAATATATCACCACATGTCGCATTTCTAGGACAAAACAGTAACTTTGGTCTCTGAAAGAAACAAACCAAAATGTTTAAACTTTAGTGATGGAAAGAACACACATTTCTCCCTATTTGTTTTTTCAGTAATATCTGAAGATGAATACATGTCCTTGCTACATTTTGTCCAAGCATTTAGTTAATCTATTTAAACGAAACAATCAAATACAGCATGCATTAAGCATGTGGGTGTGATTTAAATGATACACACGAAATCTAGATTTTATTATAACACAAGTAAAATATGTTTTGGGGATTTAAAAAAGACATTTATCCTACAATGCAGTCAATATTCAATAATAGTATAATTAATGCTTAAATATGAAAAACGTCTTTTTCATAAATATTTTGAACCCAGATATTTCAAAATGTTAAAATCTTTGGAATTACGCAACCAAACAGACTTTATCACGCAAGAAAAGGATGAATATTCAAAAGTGGATATTTATCTTGTCCGGGTTGCGTTTTCCTTAGCAACAATATATATGAAATATTATGCTTTGACTACGGAATTTTAACTTTAGCTTTAGATTACGGTGAATGAATATTATACTGTCTGATGCCTCAGATCTCAATTAATTCTAAACGTTATGAAGTAATTGCGAACATATTGAATGGGAAGAACAAATAACATTCAATTCTTAGAATTTTTGTCATTTTTTATTGTAATTTTGTATTATAACTGATAATTAAAGTTCAAAACAATTTCACTGCACGAAACATTTATATAGCATGTATTTTGCGTATATCGTACTGATTGTGCATCAAAAATCTAGATTTTCTAATAAACAATTGCTGCATACGATATCTAGAAATTTTAATAGACACGTGTAAAGCATCGTTTTGTCGCGATTCATAAAAAAAGAAATGGTATCGTACATTACAGTAAATATCCAAAACATATTTATGCTTAAATAAAATATGTCTTGTTTTAACCAAGAGTTATACTTCAAAATGTACAAAAACTACAGAACCACACAGCCAAACAGATTATCACTCAAGAAAATAGATGAATATTCAAAAATGGAATTATCTTATCCAGTTTAATTTTTCCTCATCAACAATAAGTCTGTAATAGACTTGGCTTTTACTGTTGGATTTAGATTTTCGATGAATAGAAAGACCGTCTGATAAAGATGGTCAGTCATTCCGTAAGTAATTCACCAAATCATATGCCTCAGATCTTAGATATTTCTAAACGTAATGAAGTAGTTAAAGGGACAGATATGAAGAATGTCTTAATGAGTTTGATGCTGGAATTAATAGACATTTTAAATACAGTTAATCGACGATGTTGATTATACTTGTCAAGCATATTGAAAAGCACGATTGAAATTCTAAAAGATAATCTTATTTTGTACAAAAAAAATAAATATCTTAAAGCTTAATTAAAAATAATTTAAATGAACACACTTTACCACATTTTTCTGTCTTTTAAATTTGCCGTTAATTTACTAGGCAGACGCATTCGCCTGTAAAAAAGATGCTCCAAGAAGCTTGAACTGCTTAACCGGAAAACTATCCAATTTGGATGGTTTTTTTTTCTGGCCATCAATTTTTTTTTCGGAGATCAATTATCTCTTTTGAAATATACCGGTTTTCGAGTGCTTTAAATCAAAATCAAGCTCAATGAATTACAATTTCTCCAGTACCAAGATCGTAATATATATGTTTATCATTTAGATTGATGTACCAAGTTCACTTTATTGTTTCAGTCTAACACAAAAAGTTCATCAAAATCATCCTTAATTAGCTTTATCTTAAACAATTATTTATTGTACGGTATTGGTCATAATATTTCATTGGCAAACGGGCATTTATTATCGCTTTGTTATGTTTACAGTTTCTGTCTATCTTTAATAGTTTGTAAGATAACATAAAGAAATGCTGGACAAATGTTGTTAATAATGGGCAATTAAAACTACAAGAAAATCGATTGGTGGTTTAAGTCATATCAGTATCTTTAGATCCTGTTTTGCTGATAGTTTTCCTTACCAGTTTCCGATTATAAATATTTACGCTAAGTTGTCATTAAAATAATTGGATATTCGGTATCTATCATGTTGTTCCTGAAAAAAAGGTCAAATTTTTTGAAAGACACCGTCCTAAGTGATTGAAATCTATTTCATTGTTTAACCGTAACATATTGGTGTCAGCAAATTCGACTAACGCCGTCCAAGGACCTACCTTTTTTATACACATTAATAAAGGCAACAGTATTATACCGGTATTCAAAAGTCATAATAGTTTTCCAAATATATGATAGGAAGAAATGCTATAACTGACCAAAACGCAGCATTTATTGGCAATGACTTCTATAAGTAGTCTATTGATACATCCGTTCATATACGCATTCTTGTGGATCTCGTATTGCTGACTATTATCGTTGTTTTTAATTTCCGCGTTTTCCGCCAATATTGGTACACATCGTAATTTGAGGTAAACAACTATCAGGAGTCAATAAAACCCTTCAGTCAATAATATAACCATTGTAAATCTGGTATTGATGACTATTTACGCTGATAACTGTCTATTAAATGGTTTCAGGACAAAACGTTAGAATTGGTAAAACAACTTGTAAATTGAAGGACAGTACTAGAAGCTTATACTATGAAATATCATCATCATAGATAATTGATGGTTTTATCATTCTTATAATCATAGATTAAAGATGTTATACAGATCCAACGCAATATCAGATGATAGGTATTTATAACAATGCCTGCAGATATGTAGACAATAATTCTTTGTAAACTATATTATTCTAAATAAACAAATGAAATCTCTTCACAAGAACTCGCTTAATAAACCCAACATTATTAGTAAAAGTAATCGATATCGTTTTAGAGTAAAAACATATAAAAGATAGCAAGTGTCACTAATAGCTTTGAACAGTACAACAGACTATATCACCAACCAACTACTCATACAAAGGAGTAGGTTCAGTAAGACCCCTTTTTTGCCTCAAAATATAGCAGTTTTACAGAATTGAGAAAATGTAATCTTTTAGCTATATACTGGAAAGTAGAATGCTTCTGCTTCATAAATATGGGCTGTCTTTGATAATACAATGCACATATATCGGGTACCAGCATCATCAAGTCATGCTAATATTATTGAAATCCTCACAATTTTGGCATTTTAGTTCAATTTTTAACGGTTTTCGTCTCAAATGTCTTATCTTCGAAATTAAATCCAATATAAGAAATGCTCGGAACATAAAATATTAAAACATTGATATAACATGTGTAATGGAAAGCATTTCGGAAATTCCTAATTCAATTTGAGAATTATGTATTACAAGTAGATCATTTGAGACATGTTTATAATAAACAAGTTATAAAGTCTTGTAGGTAAAAAACCCAAGTTTTTTCTCGTCTGCTTATGCGTTGAAATACCAGCATAGAGCTCGCCCCGCTTAACAGTTTAAAGGTATGTAATGCAAAACTGAAAATTTATCTCTGAATATCAAAGTTATATGTGATTATCAAAACATAAAATGTCTACAGTTAAGCTTTGATCACACAGGCACTTGTTTCTATCCATTGGAAGAACCACTATCAACGTATATTTACGAGAAGGTACCCAACTACTTTTTTCACCTCTCCGCTTAAAACCCTTATTTCTCTGTCAATCCAGTCTTAATTGTTTTGTAACATACACCATTCGATTCATGAAAAGTTTATCTTTCAGATGATATGCATTGTATTTACCCTAAGAGTACCCCTTATCCCCAGTACACAAGATTTGTCAATAAATTTTCATATTCTCATTTTAGTCCTCCTACAAAATACAACAACAACCGGTTTAAAGCAGAAAGATTTAAAACCGCTTGTGATTGGTCGGTTCATAGTTCATAGGGTCATTCACTCTCTAGACTTTACATTAATCATTTGTGACTCTTTAGACTTATCCTTTACTGTTTTATGCAAATTATCTAAAACGGAAATAGTTGTATTTTGTAGGAGGACTAAAAACGATCACATGAAAATTTATTGACAAATCTTGTGTACTGGGGGTAAGGGGTACTCTAAGGGCAAATACAATGCATATCATCTGAAAGATAAACTTTTCATGAATCGAATGGTGTATGTTACAAAAAATTTGAGACTGAATTGACAGAGAAATAAGGGTTTTAAGCGGAAAGGTAAAAAAAGTAGTTGGGTACCTTCTCGTAAAATATACGTTGATAGTGGTTCTTCCAATGGATAGAAACAAGTGCCTGTGTTTGATCACGCGAACTTGATGTAAATTTTGAGTTCATCCTTAATGACGATGTCAATGCGAGTTTCAAGTGAAAAGAGGTAAACAAAACAATTAACGTTTTTTAAATCATTTGTTTGTCTAAAAAAGAGAAAATGGATAAGACTTATGAAAGTGTGTAAATTCTAGGATAGGATAATACTTCTTTGTTATTTGCGTCAGACGCGCATTTCTTCTACAAAAGACTCATCCATGACGATTGAATAAAAAAGTTAAAAAGGCCAAAATAAAGTACGAAGTTGATTAGCATTAGATCAAAATTCCTAGAAGTTTTGTCTAATATAAACAAGGTTATCTAATACATGCATACTTATTATTTCCGATTGGGTGTATTTAATTGAAACCGAGATATTATAATTATACTAGTAGTTAGTTCAAAAGTGTAGATTTTAATAATTTTTAATGAGGTCTCTCAGCAATTTGACCTTCTCATATAGAAAAACATGATAAAATGTTGTCTCGTTTGTGCATTGTTAAAGTATCTATCATAAGTTGTTACGTTGAATCTCTATGGCATCTTTACTCTTTAGTAGTATGAATGGAACCATCAGTTATATATCTATTATAGAACTTACTGAGTTTGTTCTTTATAAATCATTATTTGTTTTATCGCCAATTGTCCCGAATCTGTTTTATAAATACAAATAATCAGGGTAAATGGTAATTAATTTATGGTTAACAAAATGTATAGCATTATTGAAATGGACAATTGACTCCTAATAATTCCCTCTAATTACGATTTTTCCAATATTGGTGGAAAATTAAAAAAAACCAACGAGTAGAGTCATCATTACAAAATCCAACACAATGCAAATATAAACTGATGTATAAATTGCTTATTATAGAAGTCATTGGCAATAAATGCTGCTTTTGTCAATTATTGCATTTCTTCCTAGTATATATATGGAAACGTTTAAATTTACTTAATAGAACGATGAAGGCGTTAACTTGGGTTACACTCCACTCGAGATATTATAGTTAACACAATATTGTAGATTTCAATCATTTAGGACGCAATTGACCTTATAGTTAATACAGGATATCTAATTATTTTTAACGATATCTTGCTTTAGGAATTTTCATTTCTTGTATTGGAACTGTAAAAGCAGAAAGTTTAAAAGATTGAGAGCTTTGCTATAGCAGGGACAAAATAATGGATTTTATTTTAGCATGCATGTATTGTGCATTTTATAACCAATGTGCAACGTAACAAATTAGGGACTCTAAGTCTCATAGAGCTTATTTTCCTTTTTTTTTTTTAAATCAGCTAAATTTATCGATAATATTATTTTTTTTTAATTTTGCAATTAGTTTCTGAGTACAGTTATTGTTATGAACATATCTTTATTTCGCATGATTATGCCGACTGCATAGAGAATAATACATGGCAAAATCCGTATCATATGTCGTATCATCCCGAGACATCAATATCAGCCCAAGGGTCTTTAGGCCCGAGGGATGATATTGGTCGAGGGTGATACGGCATGTGATACGGATTTTGCCATGTATTATACGCTTTATAATATGTTTTAACAGAAGAGTATTATATGAACTGTTTTCTGATCCATAGCACTGGGTTACCTTCAGTTCTACGTGTGTCTTGTTTCAAAAGCCCTTAAAAGAACTGCTCATTTACTAATCCGAAGCACCTTGGTTACCTTACAATTTGCGTGCTGTTGTTTTAAAAATATTTTGTTTATTTTTGTAAGTTTTTTAAAGTTGCATTTAGAATGTTTAGTGTGCCAAAAACTATGAACACTTGACGTTCGTGACGTCACATACAATGTGAAAACGACGTTCGTGACGTCACATACCAAACTATGACGTCATTGAATAAAATTTTGAGGAAAATTTTTCTGGAGCTAAAAAAAATTAAAACGGACTTTATGAAAAAAAAAAGTAGGGGTGTGATAAAGGGTAGGGGTGCGATAAAGGGTATGCGATAAAGGGTAGGGGTGTGATAAAGGGTATGCGATAAAGGGTGCGCATCAAAGTTGTGCGATATGGATTAAACAGCAGCCTATTTATCACATATACAAAACTACTGTATTTACTACTAAACATATGATAAATGCTTTTATCACACCCATTTATAACCAAAATAAAATTTATCAATAAATTCGAGTGATTATGCCAATAGGCATGCTTTTTTTGTAATTTAAGAAAGAAAACACAATGTAACAATAAATTCGAGTGAATATACCGATAGCATGCTTTTGTTGTGCATTCTACAACCACAATTCAAAGAAATGTTTTTTCGCGTAAATATACAATTATAACGTCAATCATGATGTCAGGAAAATATAAACTTTTTTGTATAAGGCTCAGAAACTGGGGACGTACGGGCGAGGTGTTACCGAGCCCTTCCCCAAATGTGTGCCGAGTACAAACAAGTTAATTTTTTTTATGACATTGACCTAATATTGTTTTTATACTGCAACGTAAATTCATACATTGATAGTTTTTTCAAATCGTAACACAAATGTCAAACTTATTTTCATCCTTTTAATGAACCCCTTATTGTGGAAAAAGTGTTCCTTGATGAAATTAACATGGTACGAAATATAGCTATGTTACTATATTTAGGAAATAAAAACACAGGTAGTTGCAGTATAGATATTCTCATAGCATGCTTTTGTCGTACATTTTACATCCACAATTCAATTATGTAACAATTATGATGATATCATGCTTTATTGTGCATTTTACAACTAAAATAAAACGTAACTATCGTCATGCAATAATGCCGATATCGTCTTTTTATCCTACAATTAGCCAACTTGTGTACAAATAGCAGGTATACAAATAAAATGTTGCTGTATTTGTACATGTACAAATAAAGTCTCATGTTATCCAACTTCCATGTTGAGCAAGCGATAACATGAATATTTCTGATTCCAAATCAGTTCATTTTGGTGTCCTCGTCGCGATCCGCGTTTCAACTATGTCGATTTCTTTAAGAAAATTAAGACAATGATTTAGGCTTTAATAACTAAATTTTCAAGTGTTAGGAGTAATTGCAGGATAAACACAATATATGTACATTGTCGAAAAATATAAATTTATTTGTACTCGCTACGAAAAAGGAGAAAATCTCGACAGAGCCTCGCTTTTCGTCCTGTTTCTAAAGTTCATACAATTTTTTTTATATTTTCCAAGAACGTACATATATTGTATATTTATTGTGCGCTCTAGAACTTACATAAACCACAATCATTAAGGACAATTTCACCTTATATTCATACCTGGAAAACACATTGCTTTGATTTGTTGTTTCTTGATACAAATAAAAGTGAATTCATTATTCCTTCAGAATAATCGATGTCGTTTATGCTAAAATCACAGGTCCTGTCATTTCGTACACACGTACCCAGATTAAATAATTAAAAAAAATTGATACGACTGATCGGCGTAACTTTGAATTAAGTGCAAACCTTTCACTTTTAAGATGAAGCCAATACTTTAAAATTAATCTTTTATATATTTTTCGCCATTGCCTTTTGCATAAAGGAAAGTGATGGATTGCAATTTTTAATTATAATTGTAACAATTGCCAATTTTCAAGAATAGTAACAATAACGATGGCATTCATTGTAAGGAACAATAAACAAAGACAATTTTCCTTTCACTTATTGTCGTATAATTCTTTTGAAGCGTTGAGGACAAAGTTTATTTCTAGACATATCTTTTATTAGTGTTTCGATCATACATCATGTAGGTGTACATGACTGAATTTATTAAAGACTATTTTTATGCAAACTCGTCTGAAATTGAAGACGGATCGTTCCTTAAGGATTGGATTTAGATATATGCTTTTAAATAATCAATCACAAGAAATCTTTAAAACATCTGCATGTTTATATTTATATTTTTATTTCAATACTATTGTGTGAGTTCATTAATAACTGGAAAGAAGAATCATGTTGGAGCAAAGTGCATATTGCCATAACGACGTTTATAGATGAACTCTTTTGTTGTTGTATATACTATATTTTTCATATACTTCAGTTCTACGTATTTTAAATTCTCTGAAACTGATATTATCAAGATGCTTGATTTCTTGATTGACAACATATCTGTTACGTTTGGAGGACGTGTTTTTCAACAGACTGTCGGTATTCCAATGGGAACAAATTGTGCACCTCTACTTGCCGACTTGTTTCTTTATCATTATGAGGCTGATTTCATGTAGCCACTTCTTAGGAAGAAAGATAAGAAGTGACCAATATCCTTTAACTCTACTTTCCGCTATATAGATGATGTTCTTTCACTAAACAATTCAAAATTTGGTGACTATGTAGAACGCATCTATCCCATCGAACTAGAGATAAAGGATACTACAGATACAGTTAAGTCGGCTTCATATATTGACTTACATCTAGAAATTGACAATGAGGGTCGGTTGAAAACAAAACTTTACGACAAAAGAGATGATTTCAGCTTTCCAATTGTGAACTTTCCATTTCTAAGTAGCAACATTCCACCAGCACCTGCATACGGGGTATATATCTCACAATTGATACGATATTCCCGTGCTTGCATTTCCTATCATGATTTTCTTGATTGAGGGTTGCTGCTTACAAGTTCCAAATGGTGAAGTTGAAATCATCCCTTCATAAATTTTACGGACGCCATCACGAGTTGGTTGACCGTTATGGTATAACCGTTTCACAAATGATATCGGATATGTTCCTTACGTCGCAACTACAATCCCCTTTACTTTCATGAATATGACCTACCGAATTATACTATTTACCGGATTTGTAATCACATAAGCAACACGACGGGTGCCACATGTGGAGCAGGATCTGCTTACCCTTCCGGAGCACCTGATATCACCTGTAGTTTTTGGTGGGGTTCGTGTTGTTTATTCTTTAGTTTTTTTATGTTGTGTCATATGTACTATTGTTGTTCTGTTTGTCTTTTTCATTTTTAGCCATGGCGTTGTCAGTTTGTTTTTCGATTTATGAGTTTGACTGTCCCTTTGGTATCTTTCGTCCCTCTTTTAAAACGTTTTTATCTAATGTTAAAAAAGAAAAGACCATGTTCAAACAAATTAAATATGTTGAAACAGTAAAAATCTATCCAGCCAAAGTAGTAGTTATGCTAGGTTATAGTATCAGCAATATCAAATTACTTACAGTAACCACGATAAGATTGTATGGTACTGATTACTAAGTAGTGTTTGACCTAAGTGGTCTAGTTTTTGCGCTGTTGAGATTATGTCTCATTGACCTATACACCAGGCCTTACGGTCATTAAACTTTCGAGTAAGATTTTTTACTCAGACTTGAGAATCAACCAATCAAAATACAGGATTTGGTGTTTCGAGGAGCATGATTTTTGTGCTCCAAGCAAGCACTGAGTAAAATTTTATGACTTCAACCCCTGATCTCTTATTATTCATACTATAAATTGACTAAAGAAAAGAAAAAAGAAGATTAAAGTCAGTTACACTCTTATACAGGCCAGGTTTACTCACAACTGAAGAAAATATTTTTTTAAAGGCCACTGGTGCCACATGCAGCAGATACAAGTTTTTTTTATTGTTCAGTGTTGTGTGTTGTATGGATGTCGGTGTGATAAAATTGTACGCGCTGTTCTCTATCTTGCTGTAAGTTGAACTTGTCTTTTATTGTCCTATAATTTGTGCATGTTGCATACTCACCTAAAGTGACGCCGGAAATAGCCAAATCTGCCGGAACAGCCGAGTTCCCGTGGCTTTTGTAACGTTCCAGTTATCCATTCTTTAGTTCTTTTAATAGTGTTTAAAGAACCGTTGGTTTGTCTGTTCGTATTTTTTTGTTTTGTCATAATGTTGTCTGTTTAATTGATTATTAGTATGTGGGTATTTAGTTCATGCAGTTTATAAATCTGTACATGAAAAACATTCCCTCTTAAACTTTTAGGTTTATTATTGCTATGTTATTGTTTTATAATCCATTACCATCTTTGCAAATCAATCAAGCAACTGTAAAATATCATGCAATAACAATACATTGGGGAATAAAAATACATTTACAAAACAGTTAGATAATAAAATTTTGGTTGTTAAGAGCATACAAATTTTCTTTAAGTGGTTTGATGAGACATATTACTAGTATTCTCTTGCTGCTAATTTTGTTCATTTTTTTGTTAGTTTTTGTCGAGTTGAGCATATTTGGAATTTCCATCTCTATTTACCAATTCTATTCACTTTGAACTTTCAATAAACTGACACTTATATATAATAATCATAACAATTTATAACAAAACCATAAAATCATGTGCTTTTCTTTCTTTCTCCACCGTAGTGGTTTTTATACATTTCACAATTAATCAGATGTAAAAGATTAGTTGATATAGATAAGATCGAAACATCAAACCAACGCGTAAAACAATTAAAGTAAACGATCAAGTATTAATAAATACATAAATATAAATAGATTTTAAATAAATAAGTTTACACAGATTATAAATAAATAAGTTTACATAGATTATAAATAAATAAATATAAATTATCTGTTTAATTTATTTTCAACTCTCTTTGACTCCAGACGCCTTAGAGCATGACTTACTGTTATCGTGGCACTTATCTATTGTTGATATGTAGCTTTGGCTCACACCGAATAGCAAGCTATGAATGACCCCAACATGACTAGCGTTAAACAATTCAAACAGGAAAAACAACATACAAAACACTTGTGAACCACAAACGACAATCTTGAGCTCAAAATGTCTTTTTGATATTGATGTCTTTTATGTTATTTTGTGTATGTATGTCAATCTGACCGACATACAAATTTACCACATTCAAAAGTAACGCAGTGGCACACAAAAAAACCCCAAGACCTTTAAAGGTCAGTGTGCTGTCTACAACAGTAGATATATACCTATACAATATGCAAAGCTCTTAAATCCTTTCGACTCGAGAAAAAAGGTATCATGAATAAATTTAACAAGGACTTTCAAAGAAGTTATAACAGATATTTCGTTTACAAAATAGCCATGATAAAACGAGCATAAAGTGCATCGACACAGGATACTAAGGCACCAAAGAAATGCTAAACTTTAAATGGTCCTATATAATTATTAAAAAAGGATATTGGGAACCCATCCATGACACAAAACCAGCAAAAAAACACCCAAAGGAACAGCGCTTGTATTTCTGTTCTGAATCTTAAAATCATAGCGAGACCTTAAACACGGAGCATTAACAAAAATCTCATCAGAGCAAGTTCAAAACGGTCGTTACCACTAGTTGAATGAGTGAATGTTTTGCAATATAATTCAGAAGGACAGTTTTACATACACAAAATGATAATATGATTTATAAGCAAACATTTAAAATCAAATTCTGTCCAAATGATATACATTTTTGTACACCTAAAACTAGTATACAAGAGACAAAATCTCAAATGCATCGAGCAAAATAAACAACAAAAGCTAGTTTTTGTGATTTATACGAGCACATTATTTCAAATGATCAATGATGTCCATGAATTATGGAAGCGCTGGTAAAGACGAGATTAGTATGACCTTGTCTTTATTTTAGACGTAATTCGATAAAAATTGTTCGCTGCATACATGTAATATTGCGCCATTTTTATTCTATTATGTCTATTTTTTCCATTATCTTACTTTTTTTACGTTGACGCGTACTTAGTACTTTTACTTGTATATGTTGAACATGTTTATTGAGGCCAAGGATATTACGAGATTTGCGTACATTAACTTAGAATTATTTATCTGACAATAAAACCCATAATTAAAAACGGAGATTGTCTGTATGAGGTACGTAAATCGAAACCATTGTGTCATTTATTAACCATAAAATAATAATTAAACGAAAAGTAATTACCGACCAATGACATTATAATGTAAAATTGTTCATAATTTTAACCCTAGGAAACCATTTACCATTAAAGTTCAATAATTTACTGCTTTTCAGGACATCCATATTAAAAGAATGGAAATTAATATTGTTTTCAGTTCATCCATTTAATATAGAATAAGGAGATGAGATATGAGTGTCAATGAGACAACAATCCATCAAAGCCCAAATGACGTAATAGATTAAACCAACCATTGGTCACCTTACGATCTTCAACAATGAACAATACCCAATTTACCCATACCGTGCAGTCAGCTATGAAAAGCATGTTTCTTAATGGATGCTTTATATGGTCTTAAATATTGTCTTCCGGACGGAACTAATGGACATGCATCTATAATATAAAATTTACGATTCGCTGAAAGGTTTTTGTTTGTAATAAAGGACTAAAGGAATCGAAATTTACATTAGACATTCAGTTAAAATATACAAATGTATACAGCTGTATGCGTAATTGAAATTGTAATAAAAAGTAGTAATCGACTGGCGGTGACATGTCTACATCGAAACAAACAAACAATTTTATCGAGTTACTTCTCTTTTAAATACAAGCACCCATGTATTTCATGTATACATCTTTAATGATAATACTGAATTCATATATTTCACAGTATAGTTTATTAGAAAATTAATTTATTCAAAATATATGAAAGAAAAATCATTTACACAAAATGCACTTAAGTAAAATTAATGAAGAGTTGTTCTGTGATGCATTATTTCTTCGTCCCAAAACACACTTTAAGCTAATACAGTTATCTTAAAAATAAGACAAATAATGAGTATCATTTGTTGTGGTTGTAACATTTTTTTCATTGAAAATCAACCAAAACGTTGAAATGTTAGGGTAAACGTTTTTTTGAGAGTGGTATATTTGCGAAAAAAAGTAAAAAAAAAAACTTTTGAGAAAAAGTACAATGTCATGGGCCACAAAATTAGATGTGAGGCGACTATCTACAAAGGACAGAAAAGAGCGCATGTAAGCAACTATATGTCACCATACGGCCTGCATTATTAAGCAACATCCATACCTAAAGTAAGCTATAAATTACCCTCATTTGACAAGATTTTTAAACAAGAAAACGAACGGCTTGCTTAATGATAGAGCAACCTGCGTCAGTTTTTATTACATACACCTCTCTTTGAATAGAAAATACAGAAAATGAAGGGGTCAAACATGTTTGAGATTTTCCAACCATTTTTAATCTTTGACATTGGTGTAACAGCACAACATACAAAAACCCTGTAAAAATCAGTGGGAAAGACAATCAAAACTAATAAATTAATCATGTGTCCCAGATCAAATGCAGTTGCCTATTAAGAGGGTGTAGAGGGCGTAGGACTCCTCCTATGATTGCCTAAACATTATCATATCAAGTTTTTTTCACGATTTCAATGATTTTATAGCATACATATAATCTGTTATGTGGAATTGCGCCCCCTTTTAAAATTCCTGGATATGCCCATAAAATGTCAATCAGTAAACTTCCAGCACATTTGGTGTGTATATGCTATAAAGGCTATTTTTAAATAAAAGATAGGGAAAAATAAAACATGAGACATAAACAAATAACTACTGGCGATAATAGTTCTGAATTCGGACTTGTCCTTGGACACGTGATAGTTTGAACTAGGGTGAAATTGAAGTATACGCGTACATGACTTCATTTCAAGCGGCGATTTCTGAAGCGAAATTCCACCTGAAGATTTTTTTTAAAGAACAGGGTTGCGTTCAATATCATAGCGGCTACGTAGTGCTACGTAGATTTGTGACTATTGAACGCGTAGCTAGTCAAATATCCACGTAGCACTACGTAGCCGTTACGATATTTTACGCAGTCCAGTTATAACTCTGAACATTTCGATTAAAAGTATATATATATAGGACAAAATTATAGGGCTCATGTTTAAGTGATGTGGGGGTAAATAAAGAAGCACGAAAATTTTAAAGCGCAACCCTGTCACGAAAATCAGAATACCCACCAAATTGGGCAAGCGTTAATTGCCTTAGTATTTTAATAATGGTTTAAAAAATAACAAACAGAAAAAGAAAAAGAAAATAACAGAAAAGGCATAACTTTCAAAAACAACTACATCTTATCAAAGAAAACTCATAATACTTGGTCTGACGAATATGACAATTTCATAATAAAAGAGGGACGAAAGACACCAAAGGGACAGTCAAACTCGTAAATCTAAAACAAACTGACAACGCTATGGCTAAAAATGAAAAAGACAAACAGAAAAACAATAGTACACATGACACAACATAGAAAACTAAAGAATAAACAACACGAACCCCACCAAAAACTAGGGGTGATCTCAGGTGCTCCGGAAGGGTAAGCAGATCCTGCTCCACATGCGGAACCCGTCGTGTTGCTTATGTGATTACAAATCCGGTAAATAGTCTAATTCGGTAGGTCAAATTCATGAAAGGGAAGGGGATTGTAGTTACGACGTAAGGAACATATCCGATATCATTTGTGAAACGGTTATTCCATAACGGTCAACCAACTCGTGATGGCGTCCGTAAAATTTACGAAGGGATGATTTCAACTTCACCATTTGGAACTCTTGGTTTAATAGCTTCCTTGTGAGCAGTAACCCTCTATCAAGAAAATCATGATAGGAAATGCAAGCACGGGAATATCGTATCAATTGGGAGATATATACCCCGTATGCAGGTGCTGCTGGAATGTTGCTACTTAGAAATGGAAAGTTCACAATTGGAAAGCTGAAATCATCTCTTTTGTCGTAAAGTTTTGTCTTCAACCGACCCTCATTGTCAATTTCTAGATGTAAGTCAAGATATGAAGCCGACTTAACTGTATCTGTAGTATCCCTTATCTCCAATTCGATGGGATAGATGCGATCCACATAGTCACCAAATTTTGAATTGTTTAGTGAAAGAACGTCATCTATATAGCGGAAAGTAGAGTTAAAGGATATTGCTAACTTCTTATCTTTCTTCCTAAGAAGTTCCTGCATGAATTCAGCCTCATAATAATAAAGAAACAAGTCAGCAAGTAATAATATGTACATGTAGTCAATATTCAAATTAAATGCATATGAAAAAGTAAAAATGTAGATTGCATAATGACATGTCATATGTATTACTAAATTTTTTTCCATCATCTATGGCTTTAAAAATAAAAAGCACCGATTATATGGTAAATAGACCAAACAATCCACGTGTAACCTTTACACAAAGCATATTTGAAGCAATAAGTAAACTAATTTGCTTAATTTTACAAAGCAGCTGCACTGATATGCTCTGTTTATTAGAATGCTTAAAGGTTATTTTATTTTAAACAGACTTAGTATATAAAAGACTAATGAATACAAAAATAATATTACTAATTGATTCTGGGGCAATTTCTATCAAGAAATTATTATAAACTGGTTAGTAATGTAACAAAATGATTTCCTCGTTTTAAAAAAAATAAAACCAAAACAAACGTGTTTGTTGATTGATGAATATTCTATTCCTAGAGATCAGAGTAAACTTTAAGACTAAATACGGTGACCTATAATTGTCAATTCCTGCGTCATTTTGTCACTTGTGGAGAGTTGTCTCATTGGCAATCATACCGCATCTTCTTCTTTTTTTAAATCTCATACGACTTTTTTGAAGTAAATACAGAGAAACATTACAATAAATGCTACGGCAATTTTAAGTAACTTTTAATTTCTAAGAACCACTAGCTATTTTGACTTCAGCAACTATAATACTAACTTAAGTTTGAAATTAAAATAAAACAATATTTCAGAATGAAAATATTTAAAATCAGTCGTTCAGGTTTTGTTTTTTTTTAAATTTTAGACGCAGCTGCAGTCGTGTTTCAATAACAAACAAAAATAGTGTAATAACCTTGTCAGAATGTTGACTTTCGGTTCAAAAATAAGTTCAACTTGACATTTGCATTTAAAAAGTTTTGAAAGCGTAGCTGAGAACACAAACACACTACAATATTAGCATACACTAAAAATATAGAAATAACATAAATCATAACAATTCGATGAAGAAAAAAAAAATTAGTTCAAAATAGAAAGAAAAAAGTAATAGTTACCGAAACGAAATCATTCCTAATTTCTTCTGAATCATCTTGTCCAACTGCATACGTCACAAAACATCCAACAGCTATACAGAGTCTTACAAATTCCATAATATCGCAAACTATCTATAGATATTCTCAAACTTTTATTCGCCTAGTTCTGTTACTGTTATAATTAACAAAATGAACAACGTGGATGGTAATATACAGGTTGGGTAGGATGTAACTTACTTATCGATCGGTTCGGCGTAATCTGACTGGCGGGAAATAATGATAGACCACTAAAATAGCACGGAGATAGTTATGACACGAACAAAAGAAAGCATCGTTTATCGAAGCTACTTAACTGGGATCATTAAGGAATTAAAGGGTATAGTGAATGGTTATTTTTAAACGTAATCATTTACATGTCAGAGCTAGTGAAGTTTTAAGCGTTTAGGTTAGAAGCACTTTATTTTGATTCTAAAATCAGCGTTTGTTGCATGCGATAAACAAAGATATTGGTATTAAATTAAAAGCGTTTCTTCTCTATAGTACATAAAACGAAAATGGAAAAAAATGTCCACAAAATTTCTTATTACAAGTAGACAACTCCTAAATAGATATTTTCATTTTTTTTTGTATCCAGACCTTACTGTTCACACTGGTACACCAAGTCAAAAAGGGTGTTACTTTTATGGAAAGTGACGTGTGCTTAAGTTTTGTTGTCCATGATACAAGAAAACATTACATTTTTAATTGACTTGTGTACTAAAAATGGTTACTGTTTCTTGGACGATTATACATTGAAAAGCATTTGCAGCTGTTATTGCATGAAAAGTCAGTCTTTGCAGCCAAAGACATCATCGGTGAAATAAAATCAAATAACTTAGACAGCACGGTCTACATAATATTTACATGATTCAATGAAATATAAGAACATAATGAATAGAAATAAATTATTCATATGTTGTAATACTAAACTGTAATAAATATGACCCTTGTGGTCAATAAGATGGTGAAACAAATATCATTGTACAATAAATATCACACTGATTTACAGTTTTTGTTTTATCAAATTGACATTTTCACATGTAAAATTAATAATTTACTGAAATTAAGCACGAATGATACTACAAACCGTGAAATGGACACATACGCACCAAAATGATAAAGACAGCGATAATAAAATAAAGCGAGGAATATGGACATCCAGGTGTAGGTGCTTCAGCTGTAAATAGGTACATAAGGACTGACTATAAATATACTAAAATTATTGGTCTTAAGATCTATCCATAAGTAACTCATGATCATCCATCCTGTCGATACTTATATTTTGGTCTTAGCAAGGTATGCGTTTCTCAGACTGTTTATGATGTTTTGACACTAAATTCGTTGAATGTGTAACAATTGATACCTAAGTAAAGCAGAACATGATTTATTTATAACTTGTAATCGGTTTAGTACTATATATCAGTAAATGCGAATACTCTTATTGTGCTTTGTGTCTATGGTTTTTATGTACGTTGTTTTGGTGCCTCTTATCATTTTGTTGAAGTTTAGCCAATTGCAGTTGTTTTTTACAGTCTATTCTTATTTTTCTTATTTCTTATTCCAACACCACTGTCCAAAGTTAGGGTGTGTGTTGAACGCTCACAAACATAAGCAAGACCGTCACGTTCTTGATGCATCTTTTCCAAATTCAGGAGCCTTTAGATCAGTTATTGTCTATAATAGTTTATGCCAGTCATATTTATTCTTTGTAAATTATTTTGTTTAAAATTATGCCTTTAGTAATCTCAAAGGATCATTTCATATTTTTCACGTCACGCCTTTTATAGCCGACTATATATATTGTATGAGTTTGTGTGGTTTGTCTTATATCCTTTGATTTTAACTCTGGTGGATAGTTTAATAGATTCTCCTTATTTTTATACAGTGCTATCGGGTCACATGTTTGCCTTTCGTTTATGTTGATATGATTGTCTATATGCCATTTTGTTTTCTTTGTCGACTTTTTTTTATAGTGATTGAGATTTTAACACAATGTTGACTGCTGAATCTCTATTTATTTATTTTTACATTTTTACATATTTTGTCTGTTTGTTTTGTTCATACATTGATGTCAATATACATTAAATGGAATTTTATGCGAATGTCGTAAAATTTAGAGGTGTAGCTAGCTATAAAACCAGGTCTTACTCACCATTTTATACACAAGGAAAAGCCTGTACCAAGTCAGGACTACGATATTGTTCGTTCGATGTGTTTGAGCTTTTGATTTTGTCATTTGATAAAAGTCCTTCCGTTTTAAATTGTCCTTAAGTTAGAGTTCAGTATTTTGCCTTGTTTTTTTTGTTTTTTTTTACTTGTTACGGAAGACCAAATATCTATGATCCTAGTTTTTCGTTGGTGAGAAACATTTTATATATGCATTTTAATGATATTTCATACAATTGAAAAATATTTTATTTTGAATTGTATTCCTTATGACATGTTTGTCATGGTTCCCGTATCTAGCTTCCTTACAATGGCAAGAGCACCACGACTAATTTTGAAATTAATGTACTTTCAAATGAAAATTACAACACAGCGGGTGCCACATATGGAGCAGGATCTGCTTACCCTTCTGGAGCACCTGGGCTCACCCCTAGTTTTTGGTGGGGTTCGTGTTGCTTATTCTTTAGTTTTCTATGTTGTGTCATGTGTACTATTGTTTGTCTGTTTGTCCTTTTCGTTTTTAGCCATGGCGTTATCAGTTTATTTTCGATTTATGAGTTTGACTGTCCCTCTGGTATCTTTCGTCCCTCTTTTACACTTTTAATTTGTGCTGCCGAATTGCTTTCGTCGAATAAACATATATCGATATAAACGTTAGTTGCAGTTTTTTTCCAAATAGATTAAAAAGAATATATATATTCATTTAATTTAACCTTGCTAAGGTCGCATAGCATCTACAATTCGTAACCCCATTTCGACCAAATATGGGTTTTTTCTTCTTACCCGGTATTTCTTAATATGTATCGTATTTCTAAAAATTCTTCACTTTTGAAAATCCTAGATAAACGTTATATCCTTTTAAAGAAACAGTCAATTATTCGATGGTTGGTTTTGTCTGTCTCTCTGTTTCTTAGAAAGCAACAATCAATCTCTATGTGCGTGTCTGTATTTTTAAGCAGATTCTACGGCGTTAATTGTTTGAGGAGGTTTTCAAGCGAGTAAATCAATTTCTTACAAGTGACATCATACTGTTATATTTTAACTAATTCTAAGTATAATTGCTGATGTTGGAAATTGAAAACGTCGTAGAAAGATTTTCTCTTTACAGAAGGTTTTAAAAGTATCATAGATATATGGTTCAATCCGTTTTCTAGAGTTAAATACGACCAAATCACGCTAGGTTCTTCATAAAAAATGTTTTATAATGACAATCGAAAAATGACCGTCTAGATTCAGAAGTCCAATAACATTATTAACGCTTTATTCTTAGCAATTGCTTGTGACAGAGTATCATTTCATTTGGACGAGCTGTCAATTATTTCCGAAGTAAACAAGCGCATGAACGTGTTCTCCGATAATGGAGATAAAAAAGTGTTTAACTGCTCCTTTATTCTACGTATTAATGGAGGGAAGCAGTACCGGTTTACACTAATTAATGATTCTTGTGATCATTTATAAGGTAATTACTCATTGATGCTAACTTGAGCTGTGTTGAAATAATCGAGAAAGCAACATACAATCAATTTAACCCACTATATATCTAACAATCTATAACAAAATTGTTGATAAATAATTTTTTATTTCGGAAGCTTGTCAATATTGTTTGGATTATTGCGACAATATACCAGAGTTCATTTCTTTATTTAATTCAATATTGGCTTCGAAGTCGTGATATGATATGTTAATTATTTTTCTTAATTGAAGACTCTTCTTGAATGAAGTGTCGTCAAGTTGAATGTAGCGTTAAAAACGTTATATGTCTAAGTTTCAAGTTGCCATTGAAGCATTCTCGTCACTTACTGTACCTAATGAACTAAAAGGGATATGGTTTATTATGGTATATTTTAATATTGATGTCAATTGAATAAAATAAAATGTTCTTGAAGGTTAATATTGATATAGATTTTTCACTCTCGAAAATCGTCATGATCCCAATTGTCATCATTATTACCATCGTCTTCCTCGTTGTTGTCACCGTTGTTAGGTGTTGCTTGCTCAATTGATTATCATATACGTCCTTTATAGCTGCTGACTTTTGTATTATTTTCTGTCTACGTTGTGGTCTTTCTTAGAACCCTACGCTATGCTTTTTTAACATAGCATTTTAATTTCCATACATAAAAGACTCGAAACAGGTTTTTTTTTTTAGTGAGAAAAATGCATCTGAAACGTCGCACGCTACTGGTGTTACTTTGGTGAAATAACGGACAAGACACATTCATCTTGTTAATTTTTAAACAAAAACAATGATATTATAAAGTGTTGTATATCATTTTAAAGCTTTTAAACTCTTCTTTCAGATAATTGCAATTTTGTATATGTAACAGACCATTTTTATTAATCAAAACTCAATAAAACCTTTATTTTGCAACATGATTTTCTTGTCCCGCGTTACACTTTTAGTTTTGTGAAATTCTGAATACCGTAAAAAACATGTGATTTTTTTTACCAAACGATATAAAAGTTTGTCTAGAACAAGCAATTTATCAGTGGGCGGTGACGTAATGTCGATTTTTATTTCTCGAAAAGACGGAAATATAATAAAAAGGGATCAAGATGATACAAGTTATGTGTCCCATGCACGAAAGGTTGCCGTAATTTTTTTTAAATTGTCCCAAAAAAGAGAATTCCAGAGCAATCCCCATGTCGAAAGTAAATAATTATTATACTAATATTTTGTACAAAGATCACACTTTCGCCTCATGCAATAAACAGGAATTTTTAAAACAAATTCGTTTTACTCGAGTTGATTCGCAATGTCCGACATTTTGTCCCCTTCGAACAATATTAAACGTAGGGTAACGTTTTCTGTTTTTTCATGATGTTTATTTCATACAGTGCCATTTGCTACATAAAAAAACTTTATAATAGATAAAAGTACAAAAAAATATCTCTATTTTGATATTAAATTCCCATAAATTAAATCTAATATACGAGATATCAAATAAAACTAAAATGTCCGATACAATGTCCCCACATACGATTTTGACGTTATTTAATAAAAACATGCTTCTAACGTTCCGTCTAGTTGTCATGCTTGCGGTTTTCACAGACGATTTGGAATACGGCTATTTTATTTTGTTGCTTAATAAGGAAACTTTAAAATTAATGTTTTATTTTGAAGCTGTACCGATTCACAAAGAAGGAGTGGGGAGAGAGATTTCCTCGCGGATCTGAAGTGTTTTCCGGACTATAATAGTCGGATCCGCTATAATACAAATTAATAGAAAAAAACAGCTGTAATAATTGTTCCCGCTATATATAATTCCCTTGCATATATTTGTGCAGAACTGCCATGCTAGATATGCCGTAGTCCTTTTGCCTTGACATTCTGGAGTGCAAAAATGAATGCATTTGCAGTGCATAGATATTCCATAAAAAGAAAGCGATTGCCCTTATAATTAAAATGTATATAATTAAATGGTTTCAATTCAAGTTACTTTTTTTATTTTTTATTTTTGTTAATAAAACTAAAGCTTAACATATTTTATCTAAGAAAAAAAATCCTTCTTAGGAAAAAAATCAATCCGTTAAAATTTATTGTAAAAAGCCATCTGAACAACATGCATTCCAACGTTTTTATTTTGTCTCACGTCTTTGAGTTTGTAACGTTAGGTGACACCAGTATCGTGCGACGTTTCATCTGTGATTAAATCACGCAACATTCCATGAGGTACTATCATGTTAACTGGAAGAAAAACAAAGTCTATACATAAGTATGTTAAGTTAACACATGGCAAGAGTAAAATCTCTTTGTTCTTACTGTGGTATAATCTGGATAATGCACAGCTAAGGTGTGCATTAACTACCTCAGATAACTGCACAGTTCAAATCTATTTTTACCTTAAGGGGCGGTTCTTGGATTTTGAAAGGGGCGTTATTCTACCAAATTAAAAAAAATTCCCGAGTGTAGCGAGACTAAAGACAATATTGACGTTTTGAAGCTAAAACACGATACTTTGTCAAATCCAAGGGTTAACGACCTGTTCGCCCCCACCCCCGAGTCTGCCATCTGCCTTGAAATTACGACAAAGATAAACTTCGTGCAAACATCGTAGTTTCAAAATAGGAAAAAGAAATGTTTCTCATTCCTTCAATTTTTTTTTATCTTAAAGCTGGGACATAAACTATTTTATTATATTTTGTGTACAACGTAAATCTATATCAGTGTTTTAAAGTAAAAAAGAAAGTTAAAACAATTTTTGTTAATTTCTGCCCAAAAAGAATAGTATCTAAGAATATCCGAATATAAATAAATCAATCTGATTTAGATTAGTTTCAGACTCAATGGAATTTATAACGACTTTTTGAATATCCGAATATAAAGGAACTATTTTTGGATCGAATTTAATGAGGACCATATTTCAGTTTGTTTTAAAACAGGGGGATTAGCTGGAGATCAATCAGACTTCATTTAGACTGACGTGTCTTAAAAAGCAATACAGAAGATAAAAAGAGATTTGGGGGGGGGGGGGGACGGGGTTGCGGGGAGTAAAAGGTTTTGAAAGAGAAACGTATTTTCTGTTTATTATACATTTTAAATTTAGGTAATATAATATCTTCCTCGTTTCTTTTTCTCTCTAAGCATATCAATGAGAAATTCAAAAGCAATTATTCTGATTTAAACTCAATAATACGGAAGCGTATTAAGGACATAGAAAAAATAAAATTGTCAGTGAACTTCTTTTTTCAAAGTCGAAATTTTGACTTCTCAAATCTCGAAATTTTGACTTTAACTTGAAATTTTGACTTTTCAAATCCCGAAATTTTGACTCAAACTTGAAATTTTGACTTTCTAAAATCTTGAAATTTTTGACTTTTTTGAAATTTCCGCTTTAAACTCGAAATTTCGACTCATTTAAAACTCGAAATTTCGACTTATTTTAAACTCGAAATTTTGACTCTTTCTGAGTACTTTTAAAACTTTGATGTTAGTATTCAAACACAGTTATTACAATTTTAGAAGGAGTAGACATGGACACAAATTATTACAGCGTCATCCACACATTTTGGCAATTTATATTCAGAAATTGGTTTTGTTCTTATATTAAGATATGGATTAGCATTTAATATTGTGAAGAAATCATTCGTAAAGAGCATGCAGGTTGACATAATCCCCCCCCCCCCCCCTACTCCATGTTTTAGTTTCCACGACACTGTCATAAGATGGTCAGATCTAAGGACATTTAGCATCACAGTTTCAAAGGCCTGTTTGGTATCCCAAATAGCAAGTCACTGACTTTGCCTTGTTTAAAAAATGGTAAATCAAGGTGCCAAAAAAGCCCTGCATATTCAGGACGACCAATGTGCTGCTCAGTTTTCTAGTTTTGGAAGTTTGCATTCTTATAACACAACTATTAACTCTTGTCTTTATATATTAGACTGTAAAATAAAAGTATGTCGTAATATAGGTGTGTCGGAATAGCGGGGTTGTCTTGATACACATATCAGAAGTCCTGACTTGAAATATGTATTTGAACGTGAAACATTTTTTATTTATTCTTCAGCAAGAACAAGATTTTCAATCTAAAATAAAAATTTTAACCTCTTTTTAAAAATGGTTTAGTTTATTAAAATATGCTTATGAAGTTTATGATGTATATGGCCGTCCGCCTTGCTGATATAAATGACTGTGAAATTTTGAGTTTAAAAGAAGTAGAAATTTTGAGTTTAAAAGAAGTAGAAATTTTGAGTTTAAAAGAAGTAGAAATTTCGAACTTAGAAAAAGTCGAAATTTCCAGTTTGAAAAAAGGTCGAAATTTTGAGTTTAAAAGAAGTCGAAATTTTGAATTTAAAATAGATCGAAATTTTAAGTTTAGAAAAAGTCGAAATTTCGAGTTTAGATAAAGTCAAAATTTCGAGTTTCAAAAAAGTCGAAATTTCAAGATTTTAGAATGTCAAAATTTCAAGATAAGAAAAGTTAAAATTTCGAGCTAAAGTCGAAATTTCGAGATTTGAAATGTCAAAATTTCAACTTTGAAAAAAAAGTTCACTGCCAATTTTATTTTTTCTATGTCCCTAATACGCTTCCGTACAATAACCCTTGCAGTTATGTTTTTTTTTTATTATTCATACACCGAAAGTACACAGTTTGTGAAAGTCTTAATCGTCACCAATTAAATGAAAATGGGGAATAAATTTAACGGAAATATTTTAATCAACAAAACATTTTTTTTTTATCGTATACCCAAGCGCCTGTGGAAACAATAAAAAAAAATATACCATTAAATCCCAATTTTAGAATGAGTCTAAATATGAAAAAAAATATAAATTTTAAACTTACCAAAGTCGTATTTTCGCCTTGCTTTACCCTACAAGAAATTTTCCTAGGATCCGTGGATTGCGGAATGACGTCAACATTTCTAAAACGTTCACGTAAATTGATTGCGTCATGTGTTAAAACAGTTATTGGCCAATCAAATCGGTATATGGAATTTAATCTGCACAGCACGAGATGACCCAATAACCCGAACTCCTACGTCGTTCGGGTTATTGTGTCATCTCGTGCTGTGCAGATTAAATCCCATATACCGACTTGCTTGGTCAATAACTATAACCATATACTGTAAAACAGGAATATATTTTTACAAAATTTCATTAGAGATACTAGTTTTTGATCAGAAAACCATTATAAATTGTTTGGAGATGAGATGTGAACAATATATTCAGTTTAATATAGTGGGTACCCAGGTTAGGGAATGAAGGAGCCTTTAAAATAGTTCAGCCCCGTCACATTCGGTATGTGCCTGTCAGGAGCATGTAATTCAGTGTAATGGTTGTCATTTGTTGCTGTACATCATATTTGTTTGTCTTCCATTGTTTTAAACATAAATCAAGCCGTTAGTTTTCTTGTTTGAGTTGTTTTACATTTGGCATTAATGAACCCCTTTTAGTCGATGTCCGTACGGTGATCTATAGATGGTCATTATCAAATCAACATGCCAAACTATGTTATTTGGTCTTTTTAAGTCAAAAGACATGAAAATATATCTAAATAACACTTGTATATGTTAAATCCCGGGGGTTTCAACACAAACTATGGTATAATTTACGAAACACCACTAAACTGTCAAAAAGATATGAAATATCTATAACATAAATGTTGTCTGATACACTTTACACAGTTTACAGTATGAAATGTTATAAAAACATCCTCGTTTTTTTCTCAAACCGTTGGATATAGCCAGAATCAACTGTTACGATTTACTATAAACCCCTTCAGACCTGAAATAGGACTATTATTCATATCATTTGTTATTAGGATTTATCAGTTTTTATTGCATTTGCATGCATACAAACATTTTTTTAAAGGATTTTGGAGGTGTATGTTGGTTTTATAATAAAAAAAATCCACCAATATGAAAAGTCTCATTTGTCAAGTCAATGGTGTAACCAAATGACGAATTGGTAGGGTAAGAGTTATCTTTCTCAAGATTTCAACATTTACAATAGTTTCTGCCTTAGCATTGTTAAATGTAAGCATGTTAACTTAACTTATGCAAAAAAAAACTATTTATGTTGTAAATTTAGTAAACCAATATTAAAATTAAGTTATGGGTATATCGTAATTGAAAATAGTGTCCATGGTGGACCCTTATGAAAATTACTTTTTTTGAGAAAAAATCCTGAACTTTGAATCATGAAATATATGGATTGTAGAAACATACACCAAGACACCATATAAAATAGGGGAATGGAGCCCTTTTTTAGTAACTAAATCTTAAAATACACCTGAAAATCAATAGCGTTACTGTCAATGGTGAGACCGTTTTAATAAAATAACACCATTGACCAGCTTAGTTACACCACTGAATGTATTATGACAATCAGCATTTTGTTGTTGTGTGTTGGGTGTGTGTTTCTTTGATGTTTAACAAGCCAAACATCATATTATTCATAAAAACAAAACAAATTTAACATTTTTTTAACAATATCATTGTCTATGTTTTATTATAGACAAAACAAAATGACTTGCCCGGCTTGCTTTTTCTCTTGGTCTGCATTCTAGCTCAACTGCAGTTTTCGTTAACATTGAATTCAGATTGGAGTCCGTTCTTGTCACCAGTGCATTATTTCCCCTCTTTTCATAGCAGACAAATATTGTGTCTGCGGGGTGTTCTGCTAGTTGCAATGCAACGATGGATTGATAATGCCTGTGACCAATGCCACAGCTGAATCAACGCAGTTTCCGTGTCATGGGCCGGATTAAAACATAGCTGCGTTCTACGATGACAAACGAACGATCCATTAAAATGACTGGTCTTCATCTAACTTTGTCATTATTGTCATGTTTAATGTCAACGTTAAGTTTCCATGATTGAGTTTGTTTTCAGATACTATACGCAACAGGTAAACTGCATTTTGTATACTAGTATAATCTATAATTTGTAAGTTTTACATTTCGTTGTGGCAAATTCAATTTCGTGATTATGTTTGTTCTTTGATACTACTAGCATTAGGTAAACTATATTAGGTTTCTAGAATGATTGCACATATATAAGGTTTTGTTAACTGGGTTCTGACAATGACTTATTTTTTTATGGTTCATTGGTTCATGTTTAATTTTCTTGATTCTCTTCATCTATTGGGAAATTATTTGGGGAACAATTATGGTTGGGTGCACATATTCAAGTGGCAAGTTTCATCTCGCCTTGACTTCATTTAAGTAGTTTATATAATTATCGGCCAACGTTCAATTTTTGTGATAATGTTTATAAGATATACTATCAGCAAAGATTCATTCATATTTGTTGTATTGAATGATTTTAATGTGCATTAATCTTCTCTGGAAGAATGGACTGACCTAGACCTAATTTGTATGGTTAGTTGATCTAAGTTGAATTTTGGAGATCATGTTTGTTTTCAGATACAATTAGCAATATGTTGAATATGTGAGGTGTATGGATGGATTTTCAAATGTTCTTTTCAGTCTGACAAGGTTCAGCTGACCTTAACCTTATTGCTATGGATTACCAATAACGTAAAGTGCATCCAAACCTTGTCGCAATTACAGTCTTTCCATTAAAATTTTGTCATAAAGAAGGCGGGAATTTAAGAGTGTTAATTCTTTTTGTATTTAATACCAAATGGAGAGATACGTGAACCTGATTGCTGAAGAAATACATTGCATTCACAAGCTTCCTTTAAAAAAATCCTTTTCTAAAACATTACATTTGAATTTTACTAAATTCCTTGGGGACATGATGATGGAGGAATTCTCAAGATAAGACCGAGAGCGAATGTTTGTCAATAAAGATAATTTGAAATACCAATAATTCTAAATTTGCAAACACAACATGGGATTTGAATTAGGGCTTTAGATGGATCAATTATTGAACCTTCTGGTTATCAGACTCTTTATATTTAAAATGTTTAAAAAAAAAGAAAAAAAAGAGATAGATTAAAATTACTCCAGACTTCTAAGATACAATACAATTAAGGCATTTAGCAATCACAATTTCCCAAATCACTTTTATTATATCCCCTTCGTTAAGTTCGATTTTTAACGACATTCACGAAACATATTGAAAACGATTTATGTAATTTTGGATTTTTCATGGATATAAAACATTGCAACACCCCTTATGATTAATTCGATACGTTTTAAGCAGATAAATTCATCCGGTGCCGTTTTACCACCCTTCATGTTATAAAATAATTTCCGTAGTTCTTTTAAACAAGAACTATCTTTAAAAAAGAAATCCGACGTATTTAAATTTGAGTATATGTTTAAAACTATCATTTCGATAACCTTCAGAAGAACAATGACTTAATGATGCAGGACCTCCTTAATTAAATCTCCATCTGAATGTAACTGTTTGTGTTCAGTATTCTCAGTCCTCGTATCTTTCTGTTTACATTCACCAAAACCCCGCGGAAATCTCACAAACGTAGGTGCGTTCTAAAAGTCATGTACGTTCGTACAACAAAGTTTACATTAAAAATAATTATAATAATTGTCCCGAAAAAACAGCTGTCATGGATGCAAAAAGCTATTGGAGAAACAATTATTTTAATAAAGATATAAATCTTTGTAAGATCTAATTCAAATATTTATAGTTTTTCACTTGCTTTCCTTCACGATATAATTAACGAGACGTTTTTTCAAACACAACCAAATCACCCACCATGACAGCATTTTCTCCAATCACAGAAAGGATTTTCGAGCATGCGTATTCTCTTGCCATAGTTTAGCGTCCTTAAGTTCAAAGGGCACAAACCGAAACTATTCCGACTACGTCGGAAAAAGTAAATAAATGATTGCAAACATATCATTACCAAGACATTTCAAGACATCAACCGCTTTCTGTCCATGAATTTACTGTGGTTGGTTGAAAGATTGGGACTTATATCCGTGAACATTTTTAAGTGCCTTATACAGACGCGATTAATCAGTAAATGATACAAGGAAATGTTATCTTTAACACATTATAAAGAACACTTTTGATGTTGAGAATATCAGATTTCGAGATTCTGTTAATAGTTAAGACATTAAATTGCGGAAAGACAAAAATTGACGCAATAAACTCGTTGTAAACCAATGATTAATTTCCTTCGATTAAACCGCTATGGCGAAATCTACAATAATTCGGGCAGAGATAAAGTTTCGTTATGAATTTCAGTGCTGCTAAATTGAGATAAGCGTACCTAAATGACAGGCTATCTTCACCGACATTGGTTTTTAATTAAATAATATCAAGTCAATGCTTATGATGGAAGAATAATTTTTCAACATGTTCGCTACAATGTTTTTGATTTAAACTTCAGAATTCTAATTATGCCCTTTTTTCAATGGACTAAATAAGAAAGGGAAATTTAATGACGATTTTGTAAAGCTAGAATTAGTGCAAAATTAAAAAAAAAAACAGTTGATGAACAAATGAACTCGAAAGTGCATAAAAATTGTATGTTATTTAATTTCATTTCGAGAGGAAAATTGCATTACTTAACAAGGCCACAAAAGAGGATTGGTTTCATTATTTTAAATTGCAAAATGTATAGTTTAAGAAACTTCTGTGAATTGAAAGAACATATTTTTGAAGGACAAAACATCATGCAAATTATATTTGTTCTGCTAAAGAAAGTTTTGAATTAATAAAATTTGCTAGATTTAATGTTTCAGAGTTAATGAATTATTTGCATATTAGACGATATATGACTCAGTTTTTGCCGAACCGCATTTTCTAAAATTATGTCAAGTAAAGTATTGCAAGGTATACGTATCAAACACGATAGTACAATGTTATAGTTTGTAATACTGTTTGGAAGCCTTCTTTGTGTTCTAATTTGCATTGGATTATAAATACGATCACATGGTTCATTTCCCCATGTAGACGTACCAGGGAAAAGGTCAAAGATGAACAAACTTTAATTTCATACGGTTCAAAAAACAAAATGCTCTTTTTAAGCTTCTGCTTAATGAAATAAAACAAGAAAACAACCCAACCTTATAATTATTTTTAGTAAAACGTGTATTAAAAAGTCAATGACATAAGTTTACCACAACATTCATTTGAAAGATAAAACTGCACACAAAGCGATTACCTTTTGTGTCATTGTGAATATATCTCTGGTCATATTCCAAATATTTACGCAAACATTTGGGTCGCATTTCAAACTGCAGTACATGTATTTTTTTTTTTACAGATACTAGTTTATTTATGCTTGTACAGATTCTACATTGTTTACTACCGCTATAAACCGTTAAATTAATTGTTTCTTTCTTATGTTTAGACAAACTGATGCCACCTCACTAGTGGCTAGAATGGCTTAATTATTTCGCGAGAATGTTCGTTCACTCTAGTACACAACCATTTCCAGCTGCTTTGTTCTGCATATTGTTGGATATAATAATCATTTTCATCCTGCCTTGGGCAAGATTATATAAGGAATACTGGATTTAAACATTTCCAAAATCATCCTACTTTCAGATTATCAAATAATGATCACCTAAATTAAGAACAAGACGCAGCTTTTACGTAATGCATTTATGAAGTCCAGTATATGATTGTGTTTTTGTTGTGTCTACATATTTTGTGTTAAAAATGGATATTTAATTTGAGCTTTTAACTACCCATTTGCATAAACTGAATATAAATTCACAGAGAAGAAAATTCCAAGAGAAGGCTTAACTTTATCCGTTAGAAATCTGCAGAAAAAACTATAGAAGTATATCTACTAATAACTTCCATATCCACGTTCAGCGATTTGGCTCAAATTCTAATTTGTTGATTTATAACAAACTAGTTAACACTTATATTTAAATTAGAGAAGCCACAGTTGTAATATATCATAATTGTGTGTGTATTTAATACGAGAAGCAATTTTTTAACCATTGAGATGAACTCCGAAGAATGCTTATAGTCATATGTTCTGATGTAAACATAAATATTAATACACAAATAAGCGCGTGCAATCGTATAATGATAATTTTTTATAGGTATTCATAATGAATCTAGGGTCTTTGCATTGAAAATAAACACATTTATTCTAAAACCAGTTGTAAGTATTCTACGGGTTATGTTCTTCTCGTATATTTTATGATTGTATGCCAGTATGGTACTTAATCCTTAACGTGAAAGATTGTGCTTGATTTTCATATGATAAAGACATAATATTAATTGGGGTCTGGAGCTGGCAATTCAGTAACTGCTAACGGTTTTTCTTTAACTTATATTATCGTTGTCATTCTGCTTAGTTTCATGTGTTACCTTTCGTAATGATTTTATGAGCATCAAATGTTTTGTACTGAGCGTCTTTCTTAAAATTGAGCCGTAAGCGCGCTTGGAGAAAATAGGAGCGGAAAATACCTCTATTATATAAACAGGACGTGCTGATGAATCATTATATGCTTTTAAATTGTTTGCTTATTAAAAATAGGTATGAAATTAAGGATAACTGTCATTGAGATAGCAACACAATATCAAAAGTCCGTATGTAACAATGCGGTCTTAGATAATTCACAAATATGTTTATTTTCAAATTCCATGCCAAACTACATACTAGTGTAACAAATCGAAAATTTATTAAGATATTGAATATACCAAAAAATATGTCATTTAAATCAATTATTTTTTGGCAAAAAACTGATAAAAAGCGAAAACGACTTAATTTAAAAAGGTACAGTAGAACAGTTTTTAAATATCGAAAAAAAAACGTCTAACATGCGTCTGCTTTTGTTATCAAAATGTTATTTGAAAAATGTTTTTAGATATTTGAATGGTCATTAGAAAAAGAGACATACGGTTGATGCATGTCATTGATTGTGCAGAATTATTGAAAATATCTGTATCATATAAATTATCTTAAAACGAATCTATACATGTACCTGTAATATCTGCATAGTCTCAATTTGAGAAATAGAGTGTGAGCAGCTTCGGAATTCCAAATACAACCACTAGTACTAGAGGATCAAGCGTAATTGTTTTTAAACCTTTTTATTATTTAGTAAAATTGAGAATGGAATTTGGGAATGTGTCAAAGAGACAACAACTCGATCATAGAATATACAACATCAGAAGGTCACCAACAGGTCTTCAATGCAGCGAGAAATTCCCGCACCCGGAGGCGTCCTTCAGATGGTCCTAGTTCAGTGATAATGAACGCCATACTAATTTCTACACAAGAAACTAAAATTAAAATGATACAAGACTAACAAAGGCAGAGGCTCCTGACTTGGGACAGGCGCAAAAATGCGGCGGGGTTAAACATATTTATGAGATCTCAACCATCCCCTATACATCTAGCCAATGTAGAAAAGTAAATGTGCCTTGTCTCGTTCTCTTTGAGAATGTATTAAATCCGTCCTTTTTATACGTTTGTAAGGACAAATGTATTCATATTTTTTTTTCTATTCATAAAGATATTTTTTTATTTGCTGTTTCATAAAACCGCTACTGTCGCTAAATGTACATCACAAAAAATCGCCATATGCTTGTACGGTATCTTAACTACTTCTTTTTTTGTTTTGCTTAGAAGACAATTTTGTAACAAACAAAACACGACAATTTGCGTTTAGTAAAAGGGATTTATATAGAAATAAACAAATCTATTTTGATAAAAGAGTCAATCAGCTGGTAGCTTAATATAAATCTGGAGATAAGTCCACATGAATAATTGACCACTATTCATTGACTAGGACTTTAGCAATTACTAAAGCCACTGTAGAAACAGACTTTTACAAATTATTCGAGTCAAGTATTCCAAGGCAAATCTCGTGCATAGATCAAATAACTTCATGTACGAAGAAGATACACATTTCTTTAAATGCATTATCAAAATTCTAACGTTAGGCACTTGGCACTGCTATTTGAGTAATGTTTTGGGGATCCATGCTCCACTTGTAGGTTCATCCATACCAAAAAATATGAAAGTTATAGATGTTGCATTTATAGGCTAAGATTTGTTGGCTTTGTGTTCACTCGTGCATGAAATATGTTTGTGCCTTTAAGGTACATAAATATAATATGAAATAAATACCCCAATTATCTTGTGTAATGCCAAAAACACTAATATTTAACAAAAGGGAAGCGACAGATCTCATACATAGTTTATGCTTTGCAGGTTTGATTTAGAAAAGTCGATTGTACATATTATAGTTCAAATGGTATTATCTCCCTTTAACCTGAATAAAATCAAGCAGTTAAAAAATGAAATTTCAAGAGTGTTCGACTTATTCCTCTTATCGGTCGACTTTTTATTCACTTTTTTTTTATTTGTGCTTTATATCAATCTGGTGAGTCAATCCCTCACATCTGATTTTCACAGTATGTGTTGTCAAACAACTGTCCAAGGATATGGGAGCAACAAACAATGTTTCACCTTGCCACATTCTTTATATGAAACTGACCCCCAAGCCAGAAAGCGGTAAATTCTGTGGTCGTCGTTGCTGCTGACAATTTGTTATTTCTCGTTTATTGCTGTAAAAGATAGTAGATATAGTAGAATAGAGCATGCTGTTGGTTTTACGTTTTACTTGTTTTACATTTAGCTTTTCCGGGGCCTTTTGTAGCTTCGTATCATTGGCAGGGGCGGATCCAGGATTTTCAGTTAGGGGGGGCGCAAATTTTTTTGGAGGTTTTTTTAGGTAAAATTATTAAAATATTCTTCCAAAGGGGTGAAATGTAGATATCTCGAACTATTGTGCAGTAAAATGATCAAGAAATTAAAGTTTCAAGCTGAAACCGCCTTAATCCACACCTGACAACAATTTACAGATAGACGGACGCAAAGTGAAACGAGACAGTTCCCAATTGACCTGACCAATATATTTTGCAAACGAAAATTTCTTATTCCTACCAGCGATTTTTAAATTTTAAATTGTCCTTTCATAATATCTGGTTTTTTTTTACTCTTTTGAATTTCGGAGGTTGTGCCAGACTTTACTGTGTTCGCCACATAACAACTAAAATCAGAATGAGATGCATTTACGCAGGTATCTTTATTTTCTTGGGACGCCAAGTATGTAATACGGTACAGAATTCGGCTAAATATTTAGGTTTGCAAGTAAAGAAACAAATATAGACAAAGAGATACAAATTAATAAACTAACATTTCGCTAGAAACAGTATTTCTATCTTTCATTACGGATATTATGAAAGAATCTCACCTGCCGACTGTTTTCTTGGTCTTGTCAAATGAAATTGTGAAAGTGAGTATAAAGAGATGTTTTGGAACTACGATTATGATGGGGGATAGGACCTTTATCAGGACTCCGGGATCGGGTGTTTTTTAGCTCGGGATTTTGGGATTGACCCTTTCGGGATCCGGGAATCCTTTTTTTCGGATTTCCGGACGTCGGGATTTACAGTATTTAAATTCGGGACCTCGGGATTTCGTTTTTTTAAGTTCGGGATTTCGGGATCAGGACCCCTCCTATCCCCCCTCGATTATCAAAGAACTTGATTATAAAAACCGGAAATACAATGTAACATTTGTATTCACTTTAACTGATAAAACCTATTATATTAATTTGTCATCGAATGCAGCTACGCGTGTGACACCTTCCTTGGAAATAATTTATAGAACTTTAATAAAGCGTAGGTCAGTTGATTACAGTTGATTAGTAATCATGTTGATTCTGTTAAACTGACTGTTTTAAATACTTTGAATGTTAAAAAAGATGGTCTCTTCTGATACTTAAATATGTTGAAGTCAACCCATGCTTTGCAAATTTTAGGGGGGGCGCACGCCCGCCACGCCCCCGCCTAAATCCGCCCCTGATTGGTATCTACTATCTTTACGCGGTATGCATGTATGAAAGGCCGTTCATGTCAAAAACCCGATAAAGTAACGCGTTAACATTTAACGCGATAAAATCACATTTAACGCGATAAATGTAGTTTAAACGCGTTAAAATAAATTTTAACGCGTTAATTGATAATTTAACGCGTTAAGCAATTCACTACAAAAAGTGACAGAAAAACTTTCTACTTTCGCCTTAACTAAGTTTTAAGACGTCAGATTTTACTCGAAACCTAATAAATGAAATGGCCGGATGTGTCAAATCTTCGTCAATTAACGCGATAATGTTGAGATTAGCAGCACATTACGTTGAAGCTTCATTAACGCGTTAAATGAAACTTTAACGCGTTAAAAGCAACTTTAAAAGCAACTTTAACGCGTAAAATGCAACTTTAACGCGTTAAATGCAACTTTAACGCGTTTAATGCAACTTTAACGCGTTAAAAGCAGCTTTAACACGTTAAATGCACTTTTAACGCGTAAAATGCAACTGTAACGCGTAAAATGCAACTTTAACGCGTTAAATGCAACTTTAACGCGTTAAAAGCAGCTTTAAAGCGTTAAATGCACTTTTAACGCGTAAAATGCAACTTTAACGCGTTTAATGCAACTTTAACGCGTTAAATGCAACTTTAACGCGTTAAATGCAACTTTAACGCGTTAAATGTTATTTTAACGCGTTAAATGCAACTTAAACGCGTTAAATGTAACTGTAACACGTTAAATGCAACTTTAACGCGTTAAATGCAATGTTAACGCGTTAAATGCAACTTTAACGCGTTAAGGTGGTATGGGTGTCTTTCGCCATCTTGGATTGTAAAAAACAGAGAATCTAAGGTCCATATTTTCTATCAAATTAGCAAAATTTGATGCAAGAATGCAGATATTTCATGTGTTTTTACATTTAAAAGATCCAATTTATAAGAATATAACTTATAAATATAAATATGTGTACAAGTGTAGATTATTTTTGGTTGTTTTTAAATATTTTTAAATTGTCATTTTAAGGGGAGGTAACTCTAAAACCGTGCATTTTCTATTGGATTGTTCATGGAATTTTCCTACTTTGTATTTTAGCCGGAAAAAACGCACGATGACCCTATCTTTTCTTTTGATATTATCAAAGGATTGTTTGAAAGCTTTATTTTCCTAATTTATTTTACAATTCTATCATTTCGTTTAGTTTCTATTCACAAAATGGTGTTTTTTCCTGTATAATCCATACAAAATGTGTCATTTTGTCACGACCCGTAGCTTGAAAAAATGCACGGTGACCTATCATTTTTATAATATTTTTTAACATGTATCAATAGATACTACATTTTGGCAAAGTATGAACAAATTCTATCATTTTTATTTTAGACACCCATACCACCTTAAATGTTATTTTAACACGTTAAAACCAACTTTAGTGCGTTAAACACTACTTTAACGCGTAAACTGCAATTTTACAGCGTTAAAAGCTACTGTTACGTGTTTTAAGCAACGTTTGATTTAATTAAAGCTTACTTTTCATATGTATATATATATTGACTGATCATGCTAATTAAAAGGCTATTTAGATTTAAATTTGTCAACCTGTCTTTACGCTTCGTCTTGAATAAATTTTGTTTATATGTCAGGTTTTTCAGATACTTTACTTCGTCTTTTTGCATTAAGTGATGTCTGTATCTAACATTAAGGTTTACCATAGGTAGTTTGACGTATACTTACATAAGTCTCTACAGGTGAAGTTTTTTTTTTCTGCAGATGGTGAATACATGACATATCTTTACTATATCTATCGACCATGCCTCAGTTAAGCATTACAATCGGATATTGTTACACGGCTATCAGTCAGATAACCGAAGCTTTTTTATTTATTTTTTCATTCGAGCGTCATTGATGAGTCTTATGTAAACGAAACGTTCGTTTAGCGCAAATACAAAATTTCAATCCTGGTATCCAATTATGAATTTATCAGCTAGCAATCGTGTGTGAACATATTTAAAACAAGAGGCCCTTAAGAGCGTGCATCGAGCATCTAGTAAAGCATGCCCAATAATGTAATGAATCTGTGCCAAAAGTAAGAGGATGACCATTTGATATCCATTGAGGAAGGAGGATGTTATTCTTTATTTTTACTACTTACTAAGTCGGGTTATTTTTCGCCGCGCAATCATTCACTTTCGACATGATAACCTCTAAATACTGCGTTGTTTTGTAATATGGCATGTACGGAGAACAGATTATTTATCCCCCCCCTAAAATGGGCGCTATTATCAATGCCCTACCTGTAAAGGCTGAAAGACACTGTCTCTCTGTCCGTCCGTTATCAGTCCTGAATTTTGTTCAACGTTATGATTTTTTTTCTGATATTGTTTGACTCTAACCCCATTGTTTTATTTTGTATTTACATTGAGTCATAGATCACATTTATTCGTTCAGTGTATCTTCATTAGTTTTTTTGATATGTCATTTGATTGAGTAAAACCATTTCAGTTGATATTTTAAAGTGTGTCTTTCTACGTTGTGATATTACACTATTGTTTCAAGTTGGATAGGTGTTAGTGCTTATTTAAACATTTAAACCCACTACATTTGTTTGCACCTGTCCTAAGTCAGGTACCTGGTACCGTAGTTGTCGTTTTTTTTATGTGCTTCATAAGTGTTTTCATTTGTTTTTATAGATTAGACCGTTGGCTTTCCTGTTTGAATGATTTTACACTTTGTCTAGTCTTTTTAAGGCCCTTTGTGCCTTGCTGTTCAGTGTGAGCCAAGACTATAATTGAAGGCTGTAATTCATTACTGAGTGTGCTAAATTGTTATCGTCTTCATTGGTGTCATCTTCTTGTGTTTGTGGTGGTTTGTTTTCATTTGTTTGCGGCACTTGTTTTTGATAGTATGTTGTTCAAGATACCTGTTACAAATAGGACATAAGAACATGTATGGTTTTCAGTATTTTGAAATCTGGTTTGTTAAGGAGAATGGTTTAATCGTGAGAGGAAGACGAAATGTAATATCTTCATTATCCTCCTCGTCTGAAATGTCCTGGTTTAAAGTCATAAAACTTTGCTCAGTGCTCGGAGCACAAAAATCGTGCTCGAAACATGAAATCCAGCATTTTAATTTGTTGATTTTTGAGTACGAGTACAAAAAACAGACTCGAAAGTTTTATGACCGCAAGGCCAGGACAACACGCTACTCCAAAAAAATGCGAACAGATCATAGTATCCGTTAGCAACATTATTCCTTAACTCCAACCAACGATACTTTATCGTGTGAAACGATGTTTTATCGCGTTAAACGATGTTTTAACGCGTTAAATGAAGTTTTAACGCGTTAAATGATATTTTAACACGTTAAATGACATTTTAACGCGTTAAATGATGTTTTAACGCGTTAATTGATGTTTTAACGCGTTAAAATAATGTATCGTAGCAACGTTATTGTGTTGAATTTAACGCGTTAATGTGATTTATTATGACACATGTGGCCAGTGCGACGGATATTTTATCGCGATAAACGTCTATTTTCATCTACAGGATAAATCCCAAACTTGATAATTGCAAAGTTTAACGCGTTAAATATATTGATTTCTTTTCGCGTTAAAATCTTGTTTTAACGCGTTAAAACTGTATTTATCGCGTTAAATGTGATTTTAACGCGTTAAATGTGATTTTATCGCGTTAAATTTTAACGCGTTAAATTTTAACGCGTTAAGTTATCGGGTTTTTGACATGATCGGCCTCTCATATGCATGTGTTACTTGTCAAATGTCGTACGGAGATTTGCAATTGATCCTATTCCTAGCTGCTTTTATGCTCTCTGAATATACATTTAATATATACTTAAACGTTATCAGAACTTCTTAAGTTCCAGAGGAATCAATGCAAATATCTTTAATTATTATAAAGTATCAACATTTTATGTGTATTACTGACTGGATGACACCAATATACTATCGACACAATCCAAGAAAACTTTCACTTTTTCTTACCCCTTTATATCGTAAATATAAAATGACAGACAAACAAAAGATACACATAAGCAGGAATAACCACATGTAATAGTAGAAGGGCCATTATTTAGTTGTGTTTGATTACTTGTATTGGACCTGATTTCTTAACGGGTCGAAATAATCAACGAAATCGGCTCCTTTTAATGCCTTCCCTAGTTTTTACTGCTCATGTGACATTCGTTTCAAACATAGGGTATGCTGAGCACATGCAAAGCACATTTAAAACAAAGGTTAGGTTAAAAGTAGACTGGACTAAATGTGGACTTAAGTCATGTTTATTGACTTGCAAGCTTCTAATACACCAGTGCTACAGTTTATTTAAAAGAAAAAAGAATTGACCACAACTGACTACGTACTTAAACGTTCAGCTATAATATAAGAAATATTTTAAATTATCTTCATCGTACCTTGTATCCATTAAAACGCTAGTTCAGAGTGACAATCATACCAAATCTTCTGTTTTGTTGAAAAAAATTACAAGGAAATGAAAAGACAATAGAGATGTAAATGATCCGCAAATTACGATCACAACAGGAAAGTCTATATCACACATTTATAAATCAAGTATTTAATAAAAATGTCATTTAATTTATCTAAGACATTCACAGTATGAAATAAGGAAGAACATAATGTGTATATATATATATTCATCATTTAAAAAAAACACAATTATTAAAACCCGGTTTGTCACTAGTGTTTTAGCACAAACATTTCTCGTACCATTCAACATTATTTCGGTTGTCCATCTTGTTTTTCTGAAAACTGTAAATTTTCAAAATCTCCTGAACTGTTAACATGTCTTTTGATTCGTCAACATATATTTCAAATGTTACATTCTTATTTCCACGGTTCAACAGAGAAATCATGTGGATAAATAAATGTTCATCAACGCATTTGTTCATATTTCCATGAAAACTGAGATTGTAATGCAATCCTGCTGTTGTGTACGAATACGTTCCGAAAGAAAGCAGCACTGAGGGTGAACTTGTCATATTTGAACCTATAGTAAGAGTTCTTTTGTCCATAACCAAGTCAACGTTTGAAACTACAGGTTTATAAAGAATATCTGATTTGAGAAGTCGTTCATCTTTGAAAAGATGCTGATTCAACTCGGGATAACTGACGACTTTCTTCACATCACGACCAAATAAGCGTTTTGATGATTTCAACTGGATGCTATGCTTTTTCAGTTTTTCATGTAGGTCTGTTATCTTTGTGTTGAAAGTTTCTTTCGTCTAAAAAAGTGTAAAAGTAAACATAAAACTGAGTTGCATAATTATACGATTATTCTATGTTTAAAATTTGATCAAATGAAGTACCAACAATTTGTATTTTTAAGAGTAAGTTATTTTGGTGCATGTAGTTGAACAGGAGCAGGTAAATAAAAAAACGTAAATGATTATTATTAACCCTACTTTAAATTAATTTTCTCTTGACGTCTGCTGTTCTTTGCAACTATTTTAAGAAAACATCTTCCGAGGAAAGAAACGCATATCAACTGTTGTTTGTTAAAAAAGTTCTAGATGTCAAGGTTATCAATGGGAATGATTTACAAGTTAGTTAAAGTCACCATAATCATGCTTGATAGCTAGCTTGTTTTTGTGACCATGACCTACGTACCGTTAGTTATAAAATTAAAAATATTATATAATCGTGTTAGAGATAAGAATACGGTTAATATATTTTATACATATGTAATATTCTTTTAGCTTCAACATGTTTTCTTGGGAAATGATCTTACTTTACAGGGGCCTCGATTGTCGTATTAGTTCATCTCCTGTGTCCCTAGCCAAAGTGGCAGGTGTTTTCGACTCCAGTTTGGATTGGAAAGGGTTGCTAGGTTTCCAGTCGAAGGTTGGTGGGTCTTGATGGCTTCCTTCACCAATAAAGACTTACCGACATGATATAAACAACAGCATTAAACACCAACAATCAGTCTTACCTTTACTGTTACTAAGTTCCAATCTTTAACTGAATATTCTTCTAAAACATGTGTGTCAGTCATCTCAGGGTCAAAGTTGATTGAAGCAGTTTTTATCATAGGGTCTTGTGTCTGTTTAATGTGCTCGTATACAGTTTTCTTTATTTTCTTGTTATCGCGTCCTTGTTCGACTCGCAGTTTATCCAGCACCAATGTTGAACCATCGTCGATAAGGTGTGTTAGCAAAAACCCTACCTGAAAGTAAATGTATCATGTCTTTAATAGACAAAGTCAATATACATTACAGCGGATTCCATTGAGTGTGTAACCAAAGGTAATATCTTTGGTTAGCTTGCTTGTTAGCTGAACCGTGAAGTAATTTATAGGTTAGGTAAACTACCCTACCTTTAGAATAGACTAGTCCAACAGAAAACCAATCGATCTGTCTGTTGGACTATGCTACTTAGAAAGGAGAATAGTACACCTGACCTAATAGTGACTTCACGGTTTAGCTAACAAGCAAGCAAACCTTATGCTACACACTCAATGGAAACTGCTGTAACATTTGAAAATCTATTTGTACCACTATAATAGTTAAGATTGGTTGTTGTCAGGAATGGTCCACCTTAAAAATACAATTTAAAATCAAGCAAAAATAAAGCTATGGTATGACATTTATTATTATTTTTACAATATGTACATGCATGAACTTTACAATTTTGATTTGATTATAAGATATTTTTTTTTTAAATTTATTGGTAAATTTTAGCCAGTATTGTCAAGGACAATGGACATTCGCCAGACGGAAACTTCAGAACATGAATATCCAGTTCTCTAATCTTCTGAAATGTTTTGTTTTTTCACTCTTATGACATGGTCTCCCTATGACACTTTGTACTTTGTACTATATATAAATATCGGTATTGAGCGTTTAAAATACTGATACACATTGGAAAACTTTTCGGACACAGCAATATTGCTACGCTAATTACATTCAGATTATCCCTAAAAGATGAAGTATATCGAAATAATCATAAGGGGCCACGGTGACCTATTAGTTTTAGTAGTCCAACTACCATATCACTTGCCTGTCAAGACTAGTACTGAGCTTGTGGGTTCAACCCGTACGTGCCAGATATATTCGATTCCAATCTCAATTGACTAAGACGATGAAGGTTGATGATTCCATCTGGATTCATATATATAGAAAACAAAGATGTAGTTTGATAACTCTTCACAAGAGATCAAATGACAGATAAATTGACAGCTATAGGTCATCGTACGGCCGTCTGACAACAATAGCAAAGCCAATACCGCATAGTCAGCTACAAAAGGCCCCGAAAAATCATATTTTTTTTCAAAATACATATTTTCAAGTACTTACGTCTTTTCCATCCTGATTTGCCACATATCCTGTATTCGTTTTGCGACTAATGAAAGAACAGTATCTATCTACCAGATGGTCAGTTGTATTGGTCTGATTCGGAATGGCTATTACAGTATTATAATCAGACAGAGTCGCTTTTCGAATGTTCACGATACTATCACTGTCTCCGTAAAGTCCGTGGCTTTCGTTGACTTTATAATTCGTAGATTCCAAAGCCAAGCTATTTCTAATTCCAGAGTGAAAAAGTCTGTTTGGTAAGAATCCTAAATAATTTGATGTCCATCGTGACAGCGACGTTCTGAACATGGTCAAATGTTCAAGGTCTCTTCTAAACTGATAAGTCTATAGACTTTGACGTTCAAATAAATATAATGGTATTTGATGTTTACAAAACAATAAGTGTTTTTTTCTAGATCTCGTGAACTGTTGTCATAATTAATTCATTGACAGATATAGTTGACTTATCTCATTAAAATTTAATCCTTTAGATGAACAGATAATCCCTAAAGCGGATATGTATGTCAACATGCGAGAGTAAATTTGAACGATGATATACAAGCAGTTAAAAAATATAAACACACAAATTGCGTACTATTGTTTACAAACAACAACAGCATGTAACCATGTGATGATAGATGCAATTAATTTGTGAGGCTTTCACATGAAGTTCATCCACCGTACGTATCATGTACTAAAAGTATGTTACAAACAAATGAATATGAGTAATATGACCTGGCTGGGTGGAAATACGAAGACACAATGTACTTATCACAAAGATAAACAGTATATTTTTAACTCTGAGAGGATAAACATTGTCAACTACTTTTTCTTATCAAGACTATTTTACCTTCAGGTCGAAGTCCAAGGCCGTATATTATGTTTACTTACTTTTGTTACATCTTACTATTACGAAAATCCTTTAATCACGCGGTTTTAAAGTAGTCTGGTACTACTGTTACATAAGTTTACATCGAATGCGGAAAAGTATAAATTAGCAATTATGTTGAGTATTTAAAGCCCATCAACCATACGAGAAAGGAAGTAATTTCTAGAGAAAAAAGGGGGATATCAGATAAGGCTTGATAAAGGAATGTTGCTGTGGTCCAACTCGTTATTCTTTTTCAGACCGTTTGTCTCCAAAATTCTGTTACCAGTTGACGAGAGCTCTCTAAACAGATAATTTTTTGTATCCTATCGTGAATTTTTTTCTGCAACGGAAATTATTGATATGCCTCTAAAGGTAAGCGGAAGAAGGGATCCCGTAGACCGCCCTACGTCACGATTCATGAATTATGCATATTCTATTTATAGGCTATTTTTAAATGATTCGGAAAATACTAATGCTAAAAATAGAATTTTCTTAACATATAAAACTATCTTAAAAAAGACGATGCAAAATCATTAACTTTCATGGAAAGTGGTAGAGGGTTATTTTCGTGGAACGTGATCGCGTTTTTTTTATTTCACGTTCAAAGTGTTTTTACCTTTTTATTTCACGTTCAGTCGTGCAAAACAGCTATATAGGTGTTCAACATGTTCTGCTTATGTAATTTTTATATACGTGCTTCGTGATTCAAATGCTTATTTGCGTGCTCAGTATTTAAAAAAATTTAATCAAACACTAGACAGGGATCGTCAACATGGTCAAGAACGAAATTGATTTAATTTTGTTTCCGTGATAAGAAATGATAAGGCGGTAAGGTCAATGATGTTGTTTCTTTATTTGCATTTTAAAAATTCAGAATATCTTTATATACTTTTTTAAAAGCTGTAAATTATTTGTATCATAAATGTGTACACACTAAATAGGGAATATTAAGTAAAATAAAAAGTTCATATATACACGAGGACAGTGACTCAATCACAAAAGGTTTACCATGCAAAAAGTCTTGATTTTTCGTGCAACGTTCATGTCAGAAACTATTTCACGTTCAACGTGAAATGGTGTCTTAAATAGGAAAATGTTCCGCATTACAGTAGCATATATCATTGTGCCCTCATTAAGCAAATACATATTCCTTTTTAAGATATATATGATATTTCACATATATATGACACACAGTAGTGGTGCCTTAATTGTGTTGTAAAGACTTGCAAATGTCCCATGCACGTGATCCCATGGCTTTGAATATAATTGGAGTTAATAATTTTGTTATTATCCGCTTAACAGAGTACTTTGATGTAGGCAAATTGCAAAAAAAAAACCAACATGTAGCTTACACGTTCTTAGACATTTCTTTTACGAGGTGTGAGGGGGTGGTGGTAGTGGTGGGGTTGGGGGTGCTGGTCTTTGTTTCCCCTGTTAATTGTTTATAATGAAGCTACATGTTCTATTAGGGCGTTCTACATGCTCTTCTGGGCGTTCTACATGATCCCCTATTGTCTGAACCTTATATTTCTACTATAGAAAGTTCTACAGGATCTTGGTCGGTCTGTGTGATCCTCTGCTTTCCCAACATTATGTATCTACTACAAGACGTTCTACAGGATCCCCTTTTGTATGTTTTTCAAGTATATACTACAGGGCGTTCTACAGGATCCCCTGGTCGGTCTACGGGATCCCCTGTTTTCTAAACATAATATATCTACTATCAGACGTTCAAGGGGCCCCCTGTTGTTTGTTTTTCAAGTATATGCTAAAGGGCGTTCTACAGGATCCCCTGGTCGGTCTACGGGATCCCCTGTTTTCTCAACATAATATATCTACTATAAGACGTTCTATAGAATCCCCTATTGTTTGTTAATCATGTATATACTAAAGGACGTTCTACAGGATCCCCTGTTGTCTGAACATTATATATAAACTATAGAACGTTCTTTAGGATACCCTATTGTTTGTTTTTGATGTATCTACTGACGACTTTCTACAGGATCCCTTGGTCGGTCTGTGTGATCCTCTGATTTCCCAACATTATGTATCTACTACAAGACGTTCTACAGGATCCCCTTTTGTATGTTTTTCAAGTATATACTACAGGGCGTTCTACAGGATCCCCTGGTCGCTCTATGGGATCCCCTGTTTTCTAAACATAATATATCTATTATCAGACGTTCAAAGGGCCCCCTGTTGTTTGTTTTTCAAGTATATACTATAGGGCGTTCCACAGGATCCCCTGGTCGGTCTACGGGATCCCCTGTTTTCTCAACATAATATATCTACTATAAGACGTTCTATAGGACCCCTTGTTTTTTGTTTTTCAAGTATGTACTGGAAGGCGTTCTACAGGATCCCCTGTTTTCTCAACATAATATATTTACTATAAGACGTTCTATAGGGCCCCTGTTGTTTGTTTTTCAAGTATATACTATAGGGCGTTTTACAGGATCCCCTGGGCGGTCTACAGATTCCCCTGTTGTCCGAAAATAATATATCTACTATAAGACGTTCTATAGGATACCCTATAAGACCCCCTATTGACCGTTTTTCATGTTTATACTATAGGTCGTTCTACAGGATCCCCTGTTGTCTTTACTTTATATATCTACTATAGGACGTTCTATAGGATCCCATATATTGTTTGCATATTATTTATATACTAAAGGGCGTTCTATCGGATCCCCTGGGCGGTCTTCAGGATGCCCTGTTGATTTTTTTTATGTTTATACTATAGGGCGTTCTACAGGATCCCCTGAGCGGTCTATAGGATCCCCGTTTATTTAAAAATATATATCTACTATAAGGCGTTCTTAAGTATCCCCTGTTGTTTGTTTTTCATATATATACTAAAGGGCGTTCTAAATGATCCCCTGGACGGTCTACAGGATCCCCTGTTTGCTCAACATGATATATCTACTATAAGACGTTCTATAGAATCCCCTATTGTTTGTTAATCATGTATACTAAAGGGCGATCTGCAGGATCCCTTGGGCGGTCTACAGGATACCCTGTTATCTTTACATTATATATCTACTATAGGACGTTAATAAGATTGTTTTTCATGTTTATACAATAGGGCGTTCTAAAGAATCACCTGTTTTCTCATCATTATTTATCTACTATAAGACGTTCTATAGGATCCCATGTAGTTTGTTTATCATGTATATTCTAAAGGGCGTTCAATAGGATCCCCTAGGTAGTCTACAGGATTCCCTTTTGTTTGAACATTATATATAAACTATTGAACGTTCTATAGGATACCCTATTGTTAATTTTTGATGTATCTACTAGAGGACTTTCTACGGGATCCCTTTGTCGGTCTGTGTGATCCTCTGCTTTCTAAACATAATATATCTACTATCAGACGTTCAAGGGGCCCCCTGTTGTTTGTTTTTCAAGTATATGCTAAAGGGCGTTCTACAGGATCCCCTGGTCGGTCTACGGGATCCCCTGTTTTCTCAACATAATATATCTACTATAAGACGTTCTATAGAATCCCCTATTGTTTGTTAATCATGTACTGTGAAAGTACTTTAATTCGTGGGTATTAATTTTCGTGGTTTGAGGAAAACTTACATATTCGTGGGTTTCTAAATTCGTGGATTTTAGTTTTCTAGAAATAAAAAAAAATTAAATTAAAGACAGGTTACACTTAGTCTGGATTGAGGAAATTGCAAAGTAAATATTGGTCCGTGTAAATCGTAGTGATGACACTAATTAACTCATGATAAAGTGATCAACAGATTAAAGACCATTGAACCGTTAATTAGGCCATAAACATGTCACCTAAAGAAAACAGTAACATAAACAAATACTATTAACGTATCTTGAATTGTCAAATAATTCTTATCAAAATCAAACCCAGCATGAAATTATAATTTCCCATATGTACGAGAACTACGAGGATATAAAATGAACACTTTATCATACTAGCATATCAATACTGGAAATCTAACTTTTATCGATCAAAAATATTTGTGAGATAATTAAAAGATCAAAAGTTGTACAGTTTAGGTATTAAAGATTAAATGGGTATAATTATGCATGCGGTTGTAGTTCTATGACTGCTATTAAAGAATTCTTAGATTTGGCGTTATTCAATATATTCTCTAGATTATATCAGTATTCCAACCTATCGACGGGGATCTCCCCATGTCTTGATTTGCTTATTGGTTGTTTTATTTCGTTGGACACTTAAATTCGTGGATAAAGTCATCCACGAAAACCACGAAAATTGGTACCCCACGAATAAAAGTACTTTCACAGTATATACTAAAGGACGTTCTACAGGATCCCCTGTTGTCTGAACATTATATATAAACTATAGAACGTTCTTTAGGATACCCTATTGTTTGTTTTTGATGTTTGTTTGTTTTTGATGTATCTACTGACGACTTTCTACGGGATCCCTTGGTCGGTCTGTGTGATCCTCTGCTTTCCCAACATTATGTATCTACTACAAGACGTTCTACAGGATCCCCTTTTGTATGTTTTTCAAGTATATACTACAGGGCGTTCTACAGGATCCCCTGTTTTCTAAACATAATATATCTATTATCAGACGTTCAAAGGGCCCCCTGTTGTTTGTTTTTCAAGTATATACTATAGGGCGTTCTACAGGATCCCCTGGTCGGTCTACGGGATCCCCTGTTTTCTCAACATAATATATCTATTATCAGACGTTCAAAGGGCCCCCTGTTGTTTGTTTTTCATGTTTATACTATAGGGCGTTCTACATGATCCCCTGTGCGGTCTACAGGATCCCTTTTTGTCTTTACATTATATATCTACTGTAGGACGTTTGTTTATTATTTATATACTAAAGGGCGTTCCATCGGATCCCCTGGGCGGTCTACAGGATGCCCTGTTGATTGTTTTTTATGTTTATACTATAGGGCGTTCTAAAGGATCCCCTGGGCGGTCTATATGATCCCCGTTTATTTAAAAATATATATATCTACTAAAGGGCGTTCTAAATGATCCCCTGGACGATCTTCAGGATCCCCTGTTTGCTCAACATGATATATCTACTATAAGACGTTCTATAGAATCCGCTATTGCTTGTTAATCATGTATATACTAAAGGGCGATCAACAGGATCCCTTGGGCGGTCTAAAAAACACCCTGTTATCTTTACCTTATATATCTACTATAGGACGTTCATAAGACCCCCTGTTGATTGTTTTTCATGTTTATACAATAGGGCGTTCTTAAAAATCACCTGTTTTCTCATCATTATTTATCTACTATAAGACGTTCTATAGGATCCCGTGTAGTTTGTTTATCATGTATATTCTATAGGGCGTTCAATAGGATCCCCTAGGTAGTCGACAGGATTCCCTTTTGTTTGAACATTATATATAAACTATAGAACGTTCTATAGTATACCCTATTGTTTATTTTTGATGTATCTACTAGAGGACTTTCTTCGGGATCCCTTTGTCGGTCTGTGTGATCCTCTGCTTTCTCAACATTATGTATCTACTACAAGACATTCTACAGGATCCCCTTTTGTATGTTTTTCAAGTATATACTACAGGGCGTTCTACAGGATCCCCTGGTCGCTCTATGGGATCCCCTGTTTTCTCATCATAATAGATCTACTATAAGACGTTCTAAAGGCCCCCCTGTTGTTTGTTTTTCAATTATATTCTATAGGGCATTCTACAGATTCCCCTGTTGTCTGAACATAATATATCTACTATTAGATGTTCTATAGGATCCCCTATTTTTTTGTTAATCAAGTATATATTAAATGGCGTTCTACAGGATCCAGTGGGCGGTCTATAGGACTCCCGTTTGTTTAAAAATATATATATCTACTATAAGACGTTCCAAAGTATCCCCTGTTGTTTGTTTTTCATTTATATACTAAAGGGCGTTCTACAGGATCCCCTGGACGGTCTATAGGATCCCCTGTTTGCTCAACATAATATATCTACTACAAGACATTCTACAGGATCCCCTGATGTTTGTTTTTCAAGTATATACTATAGGGCGTTCTACAGGATCCCCTGGGCGGTCTACATGATCCCCTGTTTGCTCAACATGATATATCTACTATAAGACGTTCTTTAGAATCCCCTATTGTTTGTTAATCATGTAAATATCAAAGGGCGATCTACAGGATCCCTTGGGCGGTCTACAGAATACCCTGCTGTCTTTACATTATATATCTACTATAGACGTTCATAAGACCCCTTGTTGTTTGTTTTTCATGTTTATACAATAGGGCGTTCTAAAGGATCACCTGTTTTCTCATCATTATTTATCTACTTTAAGACGTTCTATAGGATCCCTTGTGGTCGTTTATCATGTATATTCTAGAGGGTGTTCGATGGGATCCCCTAGGTAGTCTACAGGATCCCCTTTTGTCTGAAAATTTTATAAAAACTATAGAACGTTCTACAGGATCCCCTGTTTGTTCAACATAATATATCTACTATAAGACGTTCTAAAAAATCCCCTATATTTTGTTAATCAAGTATATACTAAAGGGCGTTCTACAGGATCCTCTGGGCGGTCTTCAGGGTCCCTTGTTGTCTGAACATTATATATCTACTAAAGGACGTTCTTTAAGACCCCCTGTTGATTATTTTTCATGTTTATACTATAGGGCGTTCTACATGATCCCCTGTGCGGTCTACAGGATCCCTTATTGTCTTTACATTATATATCTACTGTAGGACGTTTGTTTATTATTTATATACTAAAGGGCGTTCCATCGGATCCCCTGGGCGGTCTACAGGATGCCCTGTTGATTGTTTTTTATGTTTATACTATAGGGCGTTCTAAAGGATCCCCTGGGCGGTATATAGGATCCCCGTTTATTTAAAAATATATATATCTACTAAAGGGCGTTCTAAATGATCCCCTGGACGATCTTCAGGATCCCCTGTTTGCTCAACATGATATATCTACTATAAGACGTTCTATAGAATCCGCTATTGCTTGTTAATCATGTATATACTAAAGGGCGATCAACAGGATCCCTTGGACGGTCTAAAAAAACACCCTGTTATCTTTACATTATATATCTACTATAGGACGTTCATAAGACCCCCTGTTGATTGTTTTTCATGTTTATACAATAGGGCGTTCTTAAAAATCACCTGTTTTCTCATCATTATTTATCTACTATAAGACGTTCTATAGGATCCCGTGTAGTTTGTTTATCATGTATATTCTATAGGGCGTTCAATAGGATCCCCTAGGTAGTCGACAGGATTCCCTTTTGTTTGAACATTATATATAAACTATAGAACGTTCTATAGGATACCCTATTGTTTATTTTTGATGTATCAACTAGAGGACTTTCTTCGGGATCCCTTTGTCGGTCTGTGTGATCCTCTGCTTTCTCAACATTATGTATCTACTACAAGACATTCTACAGGATCCCCTGATGTTTGTTTTTCAAGTATACACTATAGGGCGTTCTACAAGATCCCCTGGGCGGTCTACAGGATCCCCTGTTTTCTCATCATAATAGATCTACTATAAGACGTTCTATAGGCCCCCCTGTTGTTTGTTTTTCAATTATATTCTATAGGGCATTCTACAGATTCCCCTGTTGTCTGAACATAATATATCTGCTATAAGATGTTCTATAGGATCCCCTATTTTTTTGTTAATCAAGTATATATTAAATGGCGTTCTACAGGATCCAGTGGGCGGTCTATAGGATTCCCGTTTGTTTAAAAATATATATATCTACTATAAGACGTTCCAAAATATCCCCTGTTGTTTGTTTTTCATTTATATACTAAAGGGCGTTCTACAGGATCCCCTGGACGGTCTATAGGATCCCCTGTTTGCTCAACATAATATATCTACTATAAGACATTCTATAGGGCCCCCTGTTGTTTGTTTTTCAAGTATATACTATAGGGCGATCTACAGGATCCCCTGGGCGTTCTACATGATCCCTTGTTTTCTCAAAATAATATATCTACTATAAGACGTTCTATAGGATCCCCTTTTGTTTGTTAATCAAGTATATACTAAAGGGCGTTATACAGGATCCCCTAGGTGGTCTTCAGGATCCCTTGTTGTCTGTACATTATATATCTACTAAAGGACGTTCTATAAGACCCCTTGTTGATTGTTTTTCATAATATAGGGCGTTCTTCAGGATCCCCTGGGCGGTCTACAGGATTCCCTGTTGTCCTTACATTATAAATTTACTATATGACGTTCTATAGGATCCCCTATATTGTTTGTTTATTATTTATATATTAAAAGGCGTTCTATTGGATCCCCTGGGCAGTCTACAGGATGCCCTGTTGATTGTTTTTATGTTTATACTATCGGGCGTTCTACAGGATCCCCTGGGCGGTCTACAGAATCCCCTTTTGTTAAAAAAAATATGCATCTGAGATATGAAATTATATAGGTTCCCCTGTTCTTTGTTTTTCATGTATCTATTAGAGGGCATTCTATAGGATCCCCGGGACTGTCTATAGGATCCCGTTGTTTGTTAATCATGTATCTACTAGAGAACGTTCTATATGATCCCCTGTTGGGTCTATAGGATCACTTCTTGTTTAATAATCGTGTAGCTGCTATACGGTGTTATATAGGATCCCGGGGCGGTCTATAGGATCCCTGGTTATTTTTATTATGTCGGACATGATTTTTCTCTCCTTTTTCTGATACGATTTAATAACTTACACTACAGTTAATTATTTGGAATTGTAATCATTTTTGTTAAAACTAAATTACACACTCAAAAGTGTTACTGATGTTTGAAGCTTTTATTTGAATGGATGCAGCCTGCATTAGACGGTATCCGGTATGCGGGGAGAGGGAATTTCGGTGGTTGAAACCCCATTTTTTTCGATTTTTTTTTAAATTTTGTGGACGTCCTGCCAATTTCTTTATGTACCTGTTCCAAGTCAAGAGCCCGTAGTTCAGTGGTTGTCGTTACATGGTTCATGTCTGTCATATATGTTTCTCGTAAATTGTTTTATTATGAATTAGACCGTCAGTTAAATTCGAAAGGTATTGATTCTTATTTTTCATGTCGGGACCTTTTATAGCCGACTATAACTGCTTACATCTATTTATTTTTTTTGAAATTTAACAATTATATCACATCTCCTTATTTTTATATTGAAAATATAAATGAGGTTTGATAAAATGTTATTCTCACTAAAAAAACAAAAACTGTTTCGTTCCTTTGTCGGATGCTATATAGTTGCAGAATATTGAAAGGTTCCCGAATCATGACATTGATATAAAAAAAAAATCATGTTGAAGGATTTTGTGTTTTCTCTGTCTTTCAGATATCAAGTCCTCTCCCATCCTAGATAAAATTTGATTAAGTGGAGCTTTTTCTACCAGTAGCTATAGCTTGTAATAAACAGACATCTCATTTGAAATTATACCACATCTTTTCATTTTAATATCATGTTTATTTACATATACGTGTCTTTTCTTGGATCAGTGGTTAGCTACCACCATTCCACATTCGAATTCCTCTATCAAGTTACAATATCCCGATCCTTTAGTAAAACAATCTTTGTTGTATTGTTCAAATATGTATTTATTATCTTTTTTTAAATTGCTGGTAAATAATATATTAAGTAAAATTCAAAATATGCTAATTACTCTTTTAGAATCTAGTCACCTGTCGGTATATATAAATATTTATTTTTGTACGAGGATTATTTTCATTTTTATTTAAGATTAGATTCTTAACATATTTTGTACTGTCCTTTTCTTTTGTCTTGTATACGTATTCAGTGGTTGTTTGCTTAGGTGTTACGTATTTGTTTTTCGTTCATTTTTTGTACATAAATAAGCCGTTTGTTTTCTCGATTTGCATTGTTATTTCGGGGCATTTTATAGCTGACTATGCGGTATGGGCTTTGTTCATTGTTGACGACCGCACGGTGACATATAGTTGGTAGTTTCTGTGTCTTTTTGGACTTTTTTGGAAATTTGTCTCTCTGCAATCATACAACACCTTTTTTTATATCTATTGTACACATTTTGTTTTTGCCTCTGATATAGTCACCTTTAAAGGGTTCCTTGATAGAATCTTAATTGTCAAAATGACTGGTTTTGTGCTTATTTTCACTTCAAATACCATAGATAAAATTGAGAATGGAATTAATGGGGAATGTATCAAAAAGACAACAACCCGACCATAGAAAAAACAACAGCAGAAGGTCACCAACAAGTCTTCAATGTAATGAGAAATACCCGTACTCGGAGGCGTCCTTCAGCTGGCCCCTACACATTATATACTAGTTCAGTGATAATGAATGCCATACTAATTTCCAAATTGTACACAAAAAACTAAAATTAAAATAATACAAGACTAACAAAGACCAGAGGCTCCTAACTTGGGACATGCGCAAAAATGCGGCGGGGTTAAACATGTTTATGAGATCTCAACCCTCCCCTATACCTCCAGCCAATGTAGAAAAGCAAACGCATAACTATAATAGGACAGCAAGAAACAACCAATGCAATAATATATTTGGCCAAGCAATTCTACAGGAAAGCTCAAAGTGATTGTACAGGAAGGCTCCGAGTGATATTACAGTAAACGTGCAAGCGATTGTACAGTCAATAAAAATATCTATAAATCTATAAATCAGAAAAGGTACATGTGAAAATGCAGGTAGCAAACATTGATTTTTCGATGTACATTTGACAGTTTTGATCGCTGTTGTGTGACAATTTTTATCGTTTTACACGGAGCTCCACCATTCTAAGGAACACGTTTGGGTGCATATATGTTTCTTATCATTTTATTGGTTCATATTTACATAAAGAATGTTTTAGATATCAAAACTTGAAACAGAAACGTTTTATAGTTGCATAAGAGTTCATTAAAGTTTCCATCAAGAAACTTGTTATTTTGCAAATGTCGGAGCCCCGCTTGACAGTTTCCCAAATGACCAATTTATTAGAAAACCGTACAGTTCCGTTCCCACACTGTGACCTTGTCATTGCTAGGTTACCGTCAGCAATTTTGAAATAAAATGTATACTAAAAAACACAATTACCTACTGCTAGGTACATGTAGTTCTGAGGATCATACAAATTGTTGACACCTACTTTGTATATTGAATATCATGGTTCTATGCTCAGGAATACTATAATTATATACCAAAAACATTTAAAAAAAACTGTTGCCCAGTGTTTATAGTAAGCGAGACCATCTTGGACCATCCCATTATTAAAAAGCACAACTTTATATAATGGTTTACATTATGCCATAATTCCATAAATATGAATGTGTCTATCCTTTTCCGAGAACTTGTCGGGACAATAAAATTATGGTGAAAAAGAAAAAAAAACAGAAAAAAACCAACCAATAACAATATGCACCCTCGCCCTTTGAAAGGGATACCATAGAACGCTCTATAGCAGATGCAAGGTAATTAAACAATGCAATATGGGATTCTATAGACAGACCCGGGGATCCTATAGAACGCACTATAGAATATGCGCGATTATTAAACAAAACAGGATCCTAAAGACCGCCCAGGGGATCGTAAACAACAACCTATTATAGATACATGATGCACAACCAACAGGGGATCCTATAGACCGCCCCGGGGATCCAATATAACGCCCTATAGCAGATACACAATTATTAAACCCCAATGGATCCTATGGAACGCCTATGGGATTATATATATAACGCCCTCTAATAGATCAATGATGAAAAAACTACAGGGCTCCTATAGACCGACCCTGGGATTTTATGGAACACCCTCTAGAAGAAACATGTTGAACAAACAACAGAGGATCCTATGGACCGACCCGGGGATCCCAAAGAATTCCCTATAGCAGATGCGAGATTATTTAACAATACGGGGTCCTATAGACCGCCCAGGGGATCCTATAAAACAACCTGTTATATATTCATGATTAACAACCAACAGGGCATCCTATAGAACGCCCAATACATATATACAACTATTAAACCACAGGGGGTCATATCGACGCCCATGGGAGCATATATATAACGCCCTCTAATAGATACATGATGAAAAAACTACAGGGCTCCTATAGACCGACCCTGGGGTTTATGGAACACCCTCTAGAAGAAACATGTTGAACAAACAACAAGGGATCATATAGCAGATACACGATTATAACATAACAGGTTATCCTATAGACACAACAGGGGATCAATTAAAACGGTCTCTAGTAGATAAATCTAGTGAATACATGATAACCAAACAATGGGATCCTATAGACCGCCCCGGGGATCCTATAGAACGCCATATACAGATACACAATTATTAAACCACAGGGCTCATATATAGACCGACCCTGGCATTTTATAAAACACCCTCTGGAAGAAACATGTTTAACAAACAACAGGAATCATATTCACCGACCTGGGGATCCTATAGAATAACCTGTTATAGATACATGATGAACAACCAACAGGGGATCTTACAGACCGCCCCAAGGATCCAATAGAACGCCCTATAGCAGATACATAAATATTAAACCACAAGGGATCTTATAGAACGCCCTCTAATAGATACATGGTGCACAAACAACAAGGCTCCTATAGACCGACCCGGTTATCCCAAAGAATGTCCTTCGGGGATTCTACATGGAACGCCCTATACAGCAGATACACAACTATTAACCTATCCCGAAGACCGACCCTTGGATGTTCAGGGGATCATGTAGAACGCCCTGTAATATATACATGAAAAACAAACAACAGTCTAACCTATATAGAACGTCCCATAGTAGATGTATGATATTCAAACAACAGGGGACCCTGTATAGCGTCCTTTAGTAAATATATGTTCAGACAAAAGGGGATTCTGTAGACCGCCCAGGGGATCCTGTAGAACGCCCCTTAGTATATACACGATAAACAAACAATAGGGGATCATATAGAACGTTCTATAGTAGATATATAATGTTCAGACAACAGGGGATCCTGTAGAACGCCCTTTAATATATACATAATAAACAAACAATATATGGGATTCTATAAAACGTTTTATAGTAGATATATAATGTTCAGACAAAATAGGATACTGTAGAACGCCCTATAAAATAAACACGAACAACACCAGCAGGGGATCCTATTTAGATATTTAACGTTGAGAAAAAAGGAGATCCTGCAGACCGCTCAAGGGATCATAAAAGCCTTATAGTATATACATGAAAAACAAACTACAGAGGGACCTACAGAATTTCCTATCTCAGATGGATAATTTTAAACAAAAGAGGATCCTGTAGAACGACCTGTAGTATAAACATGAAAAACAATCGATAGGGGCTCTTATAGGACGTCCTTTAGTAAATGTATAATGTTCAGACAACAGGGGATTGTGTAGACCGCCAAGTGAATGAATAACAAACAACAGGGGATCCTATAGAACGTCGTATAGTAGATAAATAATGCTGAGAAAAGAGGGTATCCCGCAGACCGCCCAGAGGATACTGTAGAACGCCCTATAGTAAGAACATGAACAACAAACAACAGTCTAACCTATATAGAACGTCCCATAGTAGATGTATAATGTTGAGAAAACAGGGGATCCTGTAGACCGCCTACGGAATCCTGTAGAAACGCCCAATAGTATACACTTGAAAAAAAACCAGGGAATCATGTAGAACGTCCAGGGGATACTGTAGAACGCCCTATAATATATACATGAACAACAAACAACAGGAGATCATATAGAACGTCTTATAGACCAAAGGACCAACCAAGTGATCCTATAGAAAGACTTATATTATATATATGATAATTAAACAACAGGGGAACCTTTAGAATGTCCTATCTTAAATGCATAATTTTCATTAACAACAGGGGACCCTGTAGACCGTCCAAGGGATCATGTAGAACGCCCTTTAGTATCTACCTGAAAAACAAATAACAGGGGAACCTATGGAATTTCCTATCTCAGATGCATACTATTTTAACAAAAGAGGATCCTGTAGACCACCCAGGGGATACTGTAGAACGCCCTATAGTATAAACATAAACAACAAACACAACAGGGGACCCTATAGAACGTCCTATAGTAGATATATAATGTTAAGAAAACAGGGGATCCTGTAGACCGCCCAAGGGATCCTGTAGAACGCCCTTTAGTATATACTTGATTAACAAAAAAGGGGATCCTATAGAACGTTTTATAGTAGATAATTAATGTTGAGAAAACAGGGGATCCTGTAGACCGCCCGGGGGATACTGTAGAACGCCCTGTAGTATAAAGATGAACAACAAACAACAGAGGACCCCATAGAACGTCCTATAGTAGATATATAATGTTGAGAAAACAGGGGATCCTGCAGACCGCCTAGGGGATCCTGTAGAACGCCCTATAGTATACGCTTGAAAAACAAACAACAGGGAATCCTGTAGATCATTTTACAGTAAATAAATAATGTTAAGAAAACAGGGGATCCTGCAGACCGCCCAGGGGATACTGTAGAACGTCCTATAGTATAAACACTAACAATAAACAACAGGGGATCCTGCAGATCGCCCAATGGATCCTGTAGAACGCCCTTTCGTATATACTCGATTAAAAAAAAAAGGGGATCCTATTGAACGTCTTATAGTAGATAATTAATGTTGAGAAAACAGGGGATCCTGTAGAACGCCCTATATATAGTATACACTTGAAAAATAAACAACAGAGAATCCTGTAGATCGTCTTACAGTAAATAAATAATGTTGAGAAAACAGGGGATCCTGCAGACCGCCCAGGGGATACTGTAGAACGCCCTATAGTATCAACACGAACAATAAACAACAGGGGATCATGCAAACCGCCCAAGGGATCCTGTAGAACGCCCTTTAGTATATACTTGATTAACAAAAAAAGGGGATCCTATAGAACGTCTTATAGTTGATAATTAATGTTGAGAAAACAGGGGATTCTGCAGACCGCCCGGGGGATACTGTAGAACGCCCTATAGTATAAAGATGAACAACAAACAACAGGGGAACCTGTAGAACGTCTTATAGTAAATAAGTAATGTTGAGAAAACAGGGGATCCTGCAGACCGCCCAAGGGATCTTAAAAGCCCTTTAGTATCTACATGAAAAACAAATAACAGGGGAACCTATAGAATTTCCTATCTCAGATGCATAATATTTTAACAAAAGAGGATCCTGTAGACCACCCAGGGGATACTGTAGAACGCCCTATAGTATAAACATATTAAACAAACAACAGGGGACCCTATAGAACGTCTTATAGTAGATATATAATGTTGAAAAAGAGAAGATCCTGTAGACCAACCAAGGGATTCTATAGAAAGCCTTATAGAATATACATGATAGGCAAACAACAGGGGAACCTATTGAAAGTACTATCTTAAATGCATAATTTTTATAAACAGGGTATCCTGTAGATCGCTCAGGTATTCTGTAGAACGCCCTATAGTATATACTTGAAAAACAAACAACAGATAATCATATACGTCTTATAGTATATATATAATGTTGAGAAAACAAGGGATCCTGTAGACCGCCTATGGGATCCTGTAGACCGCCTATGGGATCTTGTAGAACGCCCTATAGTATACACTTGAAAAACAAACAGGGGAGCCTGTAAAACGTTCTCTTAGCCTAGTAGATACACTAGAAACAAACAATAGGGTATCCTTTAGAACGTTCTATAGTTTATATATAATGTTGAGAAAACAGGGGATCCCAAAGACCGACCAAGGGATCCTGTAGAGAGTCCTCTAGTATAAACATAAACAAACAACAGGGGATTCTTTAGAACGTTCTCTTAGCCTAGTAGATACATCAAAAACAAACAATAGGGTATCCTATAGAACGTTATATAGTTAATATATAATATTCAGACAACAGGGGATCTGGAGAACACGCCCTTTAGTATAATACATGATAAACAAACAATATGAGATCCTATATATATTTTTTCTCCAAAATTACAGTGCCCATAAAGGGCATAAAATCAGATGCAATTGATTTACATAATTGGTAACAACAACAATAATAGAGGCGTACACATATATATTTGGAAAATGAGCATTGGTCAGAATCAAGCCAAAAACTAATAAAATTACATTATATATGTATTTATTCTCAAATTGTTTACTTGACTTAGTGTCAGAGTTCATACTTGATCTCCTTAATTCAAAACAGTCACCAATAGAACAGCCCAGTTTTTCCATAAGAGTAACATGTTTTTGGGTCAAGAGCCATAAAAATTTAGAAGATCTTAAATTTATAAAATTATAACAATTGTTAGAAATGTCTTGGAAAAATCGTCCCTTTGAATATCATAAAGAGGGCATTCTATTAAAAAATGAAGCTCATCTTCACCTTTACTGAGTGAGCAATTAGAACAAAGACATTGTCTTATCGGGCCCTTTTATAGCTGACTATGCGCTATGGGCTTTGCTCGTTGTTGAAGGCCGTATGGTGACCTATAGTTGTTAATATTTGTTTCATTTTGGTCTCTGTGGATAGTTGTCTCATTGGCAATCATACCACATCTTCTTTTTTTTATTTTATATATGACAATATTTACATTGATAAAATTATAGTAAAATACAAAGGAAATCTACCAATCTCTGACATTACAGCTATATTACTTGACTTTCTGTTTACACCAAGAATGTATTTCATAAATTTGGTATGAGCTTTTTCAGAAGAATCCTGACCAGAAACTTGTTCCTATAGAACGTTCTATACTATACTAGATATATATATATATATATAATATTCAGACAACAATGGATCCTGTAGACTGCCCAGGGGATCCTGTAGAACGTCCTTTAGTGTATACATGATAAACAAACAATATAAGGAATCCTATAGAACGTTCTGTAGTAAATATACAGGGTTCATACAACAGGGGATCATGTAGAACGCCCTCACATAGCTTTATTGTAAACAAGTAACAATGGTTCCTATAGAACGTCCCGCTATAGTAGAATGGTCAGACAACAGGGGGTCAGATTACAGATTCGTTTCTTTAAACGCAGACCAGTTGAAACATCCTCTCACACTCCTGTAAAGCCTTAATTTAGTACGTGTAACATGTTTAACATGTGTAGGCTATATCTTTTTTTCAATTTGCCTACATAAAAATACTCTTTTAAACGGATAATACAAATATTATTAATTCCATAGTACATCCAAAGCCATGGGACCACGTGCATGTGACATTTGCAGGTCTTTACAACATAATTAAGGCACTTTTAAAGTACTACTGTTTATCATATCTATATCAAATGTATCATATGTATTTTATTTAAAAAGGAATCTGTATATATATATTTTCACAATGATATATGCTACTGTAATGCGGTACATTTTCCTTTTTTTTCATGTGATAAAAAATAAATAAAGCAAATTCACCGTGTTACAGAATATTTGAATCATGCAAGACCCAGGATGATTTAATGTTATAATTTAACCAACATTTTCGAAAATTAAAGCACCAGCTAATAAATGTACAGCTAAAAGAAAGATTTATATGAGAAATTGTACAACCATATAATGACAACAGGAATGTCAGATACAGATAGTGTTTATGATATGAGAAATTAGGTTAAGAAAATGCAGTGTTCTATAGGCGATTACACCGGGAAATTTCACAGAGATTAATTCTGGGCTGATAATTTCATTACATTTAGTGGCAGTTTAAATTCCCGCCCTCCATCCTGCCAGACCCCTACTCCGGGACCTACCTTAGTATTTTTTTGTAAATTTGTTCTCGTCCTCAGCATGTATGAAATATTTGCCACTGAACGTTAGGCGATCAACAAGTCTTAGACAGAATATTGTTTATGATCATAAGCAGTGACAAAATAGTATCAAGAAGTAGATTTTGTAAAAATAAATTCCTTTTATTTCGTATTTTACTTTAAAATGGACGTAGTTTTTCTGCCAGGAAACATTCATTCTGTGGTTAAAGTTTTTAAAATTTTAATAACTTTCATAAACTATCCTGGATTTTTAACAAACTTGGACAGAAGCTTCTTACAATCACAGGATACATGCAGTATCGAGAGGAACATTTTTATTATTTCCCCCCTCATCCGGAACCCTTACATTTCTTAATTATTTTTATACATCAACTGAGATAATAACTTTTACCCAAACTACAGAGTAGTATATATTCTACACCCATGAGTGTACCAAGACCCCCTCTCCCTTCACTCCATTTTTTATCTTCTATTGTGTATGTTCGAACCCAGATCCTCAACATTGACTAGCTAATTTCATAGGAGATAACCGACGACAGACATTACACATATAGTATAGCTAACCTTCGTTTCAAATTTAGATATAAAGGGGGGGGGGGGGGGGGGGGGGGGCTATATGCAGTCAATATAATAGGACCCGGTTTTCCTTTATGATTTAAAAAAAGGAATTATTTAGGACAAGCCTGAATTAATCAACAAACGTTTAAGAAAAGATTAAATGATGACATAATCAATATAAAGTCTTCTTATTTATACATGTCAGCATTTTAAGATAACGTTATGCGGACAGCCAAAGAGGTCGCGTTTACTATATTAAGCTATCTTTACCAGTACAAACAACGGGTTACGCTTAAGTGATCGTAAAAGTAAATATTTGAAGCGATACGGTTCACCCACGCAGAATTGCTAAATGATGGTATTGCAAACTGTCAATTACACACTCATTTAAAAAATAAGATGAGGATAAATATTGTACAGAGATTTTTCCATCATAACAATTGCGGAAATATATTCATATCACACCTGAGAAAGGTAAGACAATTAGCATGTTCAGTAAACCACGAGATCTTTTCTAGTGGGTTACTAGGTCACTATGGAGCACGTGTCACGTAACTCGAACACTTTACCTGTCGAGGTTTTGTCGAGAAAAAAAATGAAATGCAATTGAATAACCGCAATACAATTTATTGTGTGCAAACAGCTTTATGTTTATAATGTTCATGTAACTCCGACTGAAAAGAAAGTTTTCTATTCTTAGACTTTCAATTCTATTTTCATTTCTTTCACTAGTTGATCTAAATTCAATAACGACTATCACATGATATCGTCAATGCTGTACAGATTTTATATATGATAATGTGATAAATATACGTATGACAATCATTTAAATAGTTTAAAATGTCAAATATTTGTTTCAATGAAAATGTCATGCCCCCTTTAACATATTCCCAAATATACGTATTGATATATACCATATATGGCAGCCGTTATAAAATCGACTTTTACCACAAAATATTAAAAAAAAAGTGAAGGGACATATTACTGAGGCTGAAGATTACTATTTATATCAATTTATAAGACTTTCCCTAAATGAATAGGCATATAATTTTGTAATATATAAATTTACAAATCTAACATTGTTGGGTTGATGTTTAGACGAGTTGTATATACATAATTTACACAGCCATGTATCATCATCATTGCTGGTGATCCGATGGATAAATCTGTTGTAGAGTTGTCACTGGTTCAGACGTACTTATATATAACATGGTCGACCAACGAATGGGTCCTGTATATTCAACCCATTCAGGTCAACCCAGATGGGTAACCCAATGCGAATTTATGAACATGCATCGGATGCATGGTCATTTGACAAACATTACAAGCATATGCATCTATTATGTGCTTGAGATTGATGGGTGATAAAATTATGCTTATGGGAACACGGATTGTCTTTTTATAACTGATAAACCATGTAACCGTATAAATTTGTTTTATATAATAAACATGGCTATGTAGCCGATGTCATCTTTGTTCGTTTTTTGTTTTTTAATTTCATTTACAAAATATTTTGGATCCTGGACCAATCTGAATCCTTCATGGAGTGAAAAAGAGTTATTTAAGAGTTGTGCTTTCGCTTCGTCGATTTTCATTGCTCGGCTGTGTAGCTTTTGTTAGTTAATTGACAGAAATACTAAATTGGGGAGGGTTATTTTATCCCCGCCATATGTATGTGCCTGTCCAAAGTCATGAACTTTGAAAGACTTTAAAATAACGGTATATGATCAGTAAGAAACGTGCATATGTTCTTCTTCCAGTCGACTTTTAGGAATATGACGGTTGTTTTCCATTCCTTTGATGTGTTCGAGCTTACAAGTTTGCCATTTGATTGAGGATTTTCCGTTTTGAATTTTCGAAGGAGTTCGGTATTTTTGTTATATTTTACTTTTAGATCCAAAATTAAAAGAGAACGAGTTAAAATACTAATTACCCCAGCTATATATGTTTATAAAATTGAGAATGGAAATGGGGAATGTGTCAAAGAGACAACAACCCGACCAAATAAAAAAACAACAGCAGAAGGTCACCAACAGGTCTTCAATGTAGCGAGAAATTCCCGCACCCGGAGGCGTCCTTCGGCTGGCCCCTAAACAAATATATACAGTCTAGTTCAGTGATAATGAACGCCATACTAATTTCCAAATTGTACACAAGAAACTAAAATTATTCAATTATTCTTTTTCAAGATCAGGAAACAAATGGTAACGTTATGATGGATTGGTTGGTGGTTGTTTAATGATGAGTGACAAATAGTCCATGAATATTGAGAATGAAAACAAATTGATAATAGTTACATACAATAGTTAGGTCATGTACTAGGGTTCGACAGTGATGAAGGGCTGAAAATTGGGACTGCCTCTTGAAATGAGGGTAAATTTGATAGGGACATTAAGTTTGCCTTGCAACAGGTCTACGAACTGCCCATCAAGTTGTTGCAAGGGTTCTGAACGTACAGAGAGCGATTGCAAGGGTTAAACGTACTGAGGTGCAATAATAACTTAATTTGTATTCCAAAAAAAACTTTGGGATTGTTTGTATCATTTCACATCCTAATGTTGTTTTGTCGTTTTGGAAATTTGGTTTTGTTGGCATATAATGATACTCGTTTCTATTTAGATTATAATTACGCTGATGCATTGCATGCAATATTTTATAGATATCTTGTCTTTTTTTTCAATACTATCACCCCTAGATGTCTTTTTATGTTTTTTTTAAGCTGTTTGGGTTGCTATCCAACTGACGTTCATATCCATGCACATCAGGTTTTTGTTAATCGAATACCAAAAGATTTATATTGATCTGTCGGTTGATGTACCATTATTGCATTTATCTTATATTTACTGATGTTAAATTGATTGATTGTTGGTTGCTTAACGTCCAGTGCTGATGTTAAAGAAGTAGCATTTATAGATGAAATAGTCACATACATTTTCTCATTTTGCAGGGAACACCATGTGTAACAGCTAGATATTCTTCAACTGGTAATGAAACTAAGAGATATAATGTAGGCATTCTTGGTGCGGGCAGAATCGCTAGCTCAGTACATATTAAAAACATTCTTAGGAACCGTAAATTAGTAGTGAAATGGATCGTAGATGACAGTAAAGATGCTCTTACCAATGTGCAGGACGAACATTTAATTTTTGATGTACCATTCCATCCATCAAAAGAAGTTGATAATTTACTCGAAGATAAAAGGTATGTGGATTTGAATTTTATTTTGAACGACTCACTACGGATGTGAGCGACAAGTTTTATCCGTGAATACCAGCGTATTTTTTCTTTGACAACCATTTACATTGACTCTATGCAGAGCTGTTTATTCTGTTTTGTTTTTAAATAGGTTCGACAATGATCCTTTACTTCTGCTTGACTTTCGAAATTTTAAAATTAAGATTAATGACCTTAAGGTGGTACCTAACACTTTCACTAAAATCAATTTGGCTCGTTTAATTTTCATTAAATTTTTGACAAAGTATTTACTTTGACCCTTTAACAAAAAAATAAAAATTTCAAAAATTTTGAACCATCCGTTTTATCAGAGAAATTACACTGGTTATATAGCAGTTTGACAAACACCAATTTTGATCATTGAGAAGCTTAATATTCCATTAACACCACAACGTAATTTAAACGTTTAGCTGATTTTACAGAGTTATCTCCCTGTAGTGTTAGGTACCACCTTAAATTGACCATAGTCGATAACAATTTTTAAAAATCATACTCTCATTTCCTGTCTACAAAGATAGTGTATTCAATGTTCGATGAAGTAAGCTCAAGTTTTTTAGTCAGTACCTATTACCAAATTTGCGAAAACGTACTTGCCATCTATTTGACAATTAAAACATTACAAAACTAACATTGCATTGTAAAAAAACACGATACACAATATGTTTATCAAGAATAAAGTAAAGTGATCAAGTAATTCTGTAAGTTCTGACTTAGTAGCGAGGGATTAATAAAACGGATATTGTACGAGATTGCATGTGAAAAGACATATACATGTAGGATGACTACAAATGTAACTTCGGTTATACTGGACAATGATACACAAACCAAATGCTTAGACATGTACCATCGATATTTGTCAAACATTCGAAAAGAATAGTAAAAAGTAAAATCACAAAAGTACTGAACTCCGAGGAAAATTCAAAACGGATAATATCTAATCACATGGCAAAATTAAAAGCTCAAACACATCAAACGATTGAATAACAACCGTCATATTCCTGACTTGGTACTGGAATTTTCTCATGTAGAAAATCGTGGATGGAACCGGGTTTTATAGCTAGCTTAACCTCTCATTTGTATGACGTCGCATAAATTACGGTCGGAATGATAACTAGTATAACAAATTATTTTTTAAAACTTCAGCAAATTGATCGACCATGTACGTGTTTGGATGTAATTTCATATAAAAAATCTACATCGCCATTTTGTTGATTTTCAGTTTAAAAAAAGAGCATCTGTTCAAACTGTTCTGGAATGAAAAAGACTATATGATACGGTTCTGATTAGATGTCATTCGAATGCAAAACTAACAAATAAAGTTGACCATATTTTAAAAACAAAGCCATAATTGTAGTTTCATTAAAAAAGGTGCTGAATTTAACAGCTATTGTCTATGATAAAAATGTCTCCAATTGCAAGAAATAGCATGAAGTGGAAATCATATTGATAACATAACTTACGGTTATTTTCCTTTTCAGTCTTGATGCAGTCTTTGTTTTCACCCCAACATCAACTCATGCTGATTACATCTGTAGGAGCTTAAACAAAGGTAGATTTTGAAGCACAGACCCTATTTATATATAGAATGTTTAAAATTAAATGAATCTTTCATATTTATATGAGTTCTTTTAACTTTAAAATTTCTTTAAGCTGAGGACCACCTCTGCATAGGTGCAGAATTTTTGCTGCGTTGAAGACCCATTGGTGGCCTTCGACTTTTGTCTGCTCCTTGGTCGTGTTGTTGTCTCTTAGCCATATTCCCCATTTCCATTCTCAATTTTATCTTTCCCTAAAGCACTATCTTTAATCATTCAGTAAATGTTTTGTTTTTAATTTGTTGTAGCTATGCACATTTATGCATCCATCGAAGTAATATGATTTCTCCTTCCTAAGTTAGAAAGATCTTTTAATTTTCCCAAACTGCGCTCATTGTTGAAGGTCGTACGGTGACCTATAGTTGTTAATGTCAGTGTCGTTTAGTCTCTTATTGGGAGTTTTCTCATTGGCAATCATAAACATCATGTACAAGCCACATCTTCTTTTTTATATGCTTTAGCTTTTAACATTAAGCATAACTAGTGAATTGCATGACTGGGTCACAGTTTACTGTATCGTACATTTCTCCTGGATTCCTGTAATGAAACTGTTGTTTCAGAAAATCGTGTGTTATAATACAGTTAACACCATCGTCGATTGAGTAAATTTGTGAAATACAATTAATAAAAATAAGTTGAAGTTTTATTTATTTGAACACTTCCCTGATACATCTTACAGACTTAAATTTATATTGAAAGCTGACAACGAATATTTAATATTTATTCATATATTATACATGTAACTGAAGATTTTCGTTTCGTATATCGACCTCATATTCGGTTTCAGTTATTTGCATTTAATTTGCATTCGTTAACATCATATGCATATCTGTTAGGTAAAGATTGAAGTCAGCATTATCGTTCTTTTTCCGTGTTCCTTAGTTAGTTTATGAACTAGTTGTAAGTAATAATGTTTCACAATAATAGACTAGAATAAGATACATAAAAAATAAGGGGGAGTGTGATTGCCAGTGAAACGACTCTCTACTACAGATCAAATAACGTACAATATGCCATACAGGGAAAACGGTACTATTGCAATTTCCCAGCATTAGGTTGGCCTTTTGTGTACTTAGGAGCGCTGTGATTGGATGTATTAAGGGTACAATAGATTTTTTATGTATCTATGAATAACTGCAGTGTGTATATATATTATAAGTTGTTCATGATACTATTTGGTTTTAATTGTTTAAAACATAATAATAAAGTACTAATACCACACATTACTGTTTTATCCTGGTTTTTGTCGAGCCTGCAACTTTTGTTGCAGAAAGCTCGACATAGGGATAGTGATCCGGCGGCGGCGGCTACGGCGGCGGCTACGGCGGCGGCGGCGGTGTTAGCTCACTTTTTAAAAGCTTTATGTTTTAGAAGGTAGAAGACCTGGATGCTTCATACTTTGTATATAGATGCCTCATGTTACGAAGTTTCCGTCAGTCACATGTCCAATGTCCTTGACCTCATTTTCATGGTTCAGTGACCACTTGAAAGAAAAGTTAAGATTTTTTGTAATGTTGAATTCTCTCTTATTATTAGTGATAGGATTACTATATTTGGTATGTGCGTACCTTGCAAGGTCTTCATGCCCGTCAGACAGTTTTCACTTGACCTCGACCTCATTTCATGGCTCAGTGAGCAAGGTTAAGTTTTGGTGGTAAGTCCATATCTCAGATTCTATAAGCAATAGGGCTAGTATATTCGGTGTATGAAAGGACTGTAAGGAGTACATGTCCAACTGGCAGGTGTCATCTGACCTTGACCTCATTTTCATGGTTCAGTGGTTATAGTTAAGTTTTTGTGTTTTGGTCTGCTTTTCTCATACTTTATGCAATAGGTCTACTATATTTGTTGTATGGATTGATTGTAAGGTGAACATGTCTAGCGGACAGATGTCATCTGACCTTGACCTCATTTTCATGGTTCAGTGGTCAAAGTTAAGTTTTTCAGTTTTGGTCTTTTTATCTAATACTATACGCCATAGGTCAACTATATTAAGTGTATGGAAATGTTTTATGATCTATATATTAGTCCCACAGGTTTTATTTGACCTTGACCTCATTTTCACGGTTCATTGCTCCATGTTAAGTTTTTGTGTTTTGGTCTATTTTTCTTTAACTATAAGTATTAGGTCAACTTTATTCTTTTTATGGAAGCATTGTTAGCTGTACATGTCAGCCTGGCATGGTTCATCTGACCTTGACCTCATTTTCATGGTTCATTGGTCTTTGTTTAGTTATTTTGGTTCATGTAACGTTTATGTGACAGTTGTAATAAAGCTTTATATATACTTAGGACTATCAACATAATATCGACAATGATTAGTAAAGAATGCGAGACATTTCAGTGTGTGCACTCTTGTTATTATAAAAAAAGTGGTAAATTTAGAAAATTATGTCGCCCATGGCAGAAAAATAGTACCGTTTTCCCTACAGGTCATATACAGCCTTCAGCAATTAGTTAAACCCACACCGCATAGTAAGCTATAAAAAATCCGGATACTAGTATGACAAGTGTAAAAGAATTCAATCGGGAAAACTATGAACTGTTTTATGTAAAAAGAATAAACGAAAAACAAATAATATACACAGCAACAAAAGACAAGCTTTGCAATGTTAAGACCATTCTACTTTGATGTTGGATTAGAAAGCTACAAATTTGACATTCGATATTGAAAGATTTGGAATGAGGAATTTAGGTGCATGACCAAAAAGTTATCAACAAAGGATTACTGTTTCAAATTCCGCCACGTTCGTTATGTTTCGAATCCCAGTTAGAGGCCTCGGATCCACTGTATGTCGTTGGATGCCTTACTGGTAATATTCAACATAGATGGTTTAATGAAACAAACTTTTAATTTCAAAATGATAAGTTATTAGACGCTCTTAAAACATGTAAATATTTGTGAAAGGTTCATGAATTAGATAGTCATCGTATTATACTTACAGGAAAGAACGTTCTTACAGAAAAGCCAACGGGATCCACATATGATGAAATAAAACTGTGCTATGAAACAGCAGAGAAAAACAACAAAATATTAGTCACAGGGTTTCAGAGGTATTATATCTATCATGTTTTATATCTTATCATTATAATATATGTACACAGAAATAATTAACAAATAAACAATATTTCAACTTAAAAAATAAATTTTGAATCACAAATTTGAAAAAATCTTTGAGGTCTTATGCGATTTACCCATCTTTCACCATTACTAAAACACGTGTAATGTAAGATTTGACTTTCTCATGTTCTGTTGCAATCAATGTCTTCGATTCATTAGCTGTCATAGTTTACAATTATTTTGTTTACAGACGATTTGATCCATTGTTTCAAGATATATATGCAGCAACAAGAAATAATGGAATAGGAGATATCCAAATGATAAAATTAACCAACAGAGATAGTCCAAAGCCAGCCTATGAATTCTTACTTAATACAGGTAAATGTACATAGATATAAGAAGATGTGATATGAGTGCCAATGAGACAAAACACCATCAAAGTCACAATTTGTAAAAGTAAACCATTATAGGTCAAAGTATAGGTCTTCAACACTGAGCCTTGGCTCACACTGAACAGCAAGCTATAAAGGGGCCCAAAGATAACCAGTGTAAAACCATTCAAGCGGAAAAAACAACGTTATTGTCTATATAATAAAAGAGAAAAGAGAAACACTTATAAACCATGCACGTCAACAAACGACAACTACTGAACATCAGATTCCTGAATGTATGTAGATATAGGAAGATGTGGTATGAGTGCAAATGAGACAACTCTCCATCCAAGTAAAAAAATTATAAAGGTAAACCATTATGGGTTAAGGTATGGCCTTAAACACGAAGCCTTGGCTCACACTGAACAGCAATGAGCTATAAAGGGCCTAAAAATGTAGTGTAAAACCATGCATGTATAAGATTTTCTGCAACGAATCATTCCATGATTAATATCCGATGTACAGTTGACTATTTATGGTCAAATTTAAAAATAAAAAGCTGTAATCTAGCATTTAGTGATATCCATATCCGATGAATTATTTTTCCATCCATTAACTGAAGATTTTTTAGCCAAAATAAAATAAACATCTTATGCTTTCTTAAGCGTGAGATTTAAAAAAAAAATTGTATTTTTTACTTCAGATTCAGAAGGTTGTAATATTGTATCAGATCTCGCTGTACATGACATTGACATGATGGTCTGGATGACCAATGGCGAGTTACCAGAATCGGTCTACACGATAGGACATATACATGACCCAAAGCTTAAGTCAGCAAAACAGCCAGATACTGCAGTCGTTACGCTCAAGTTTAAGAATGGGATAATGTGTACTATTGATTTATCACGTGATGCTGTTTATGGTTATGATATTCGATTAGAGGTAAGACTTTCGTCCCTGAGGGTATCACCAGCCCAATAGTCAACACTTCGGTGTTGACATGAATATCAATTATGTGGTCGTTTTTATAAATTTCCTGTAACAAAACTTTTTCGAAAAAACTAAGGATTTTCTTATCCCAGGAATAGATTTACCTTAGACGTATTTGGCACAACTTTTTGAAATTTTAGGTCCTCAATGCTCTTCAACTTTTAAGTTGTTTAGCTTTATAACTATTTTGATCTGAGCGTCACTGATGGGGTTTATGTAGACGAAACGTGTAATAACTATTAAGTATTTTTGGTCGATAACAACCCGACCAAAGAGCAGACAGCAGCTGAAGACCACCAATGGGTCTTCAATGCAGCGAGAAAATCCCGCACCCAGAGGCTTGCTTCAGCTGGCCCCTTAACAAAAATGTATACTAGTTCAGTGATAATGGACGTCATACTAAACTCCAAAATATTATATACACAAGTAAATAAAATAAAAAAAATCATACAAGACTAATACTATTATGTTTATGGTTATGACATTCAATCATAGATAACATGACTTTCTTACTATTTACTTCATATTAGTGTTAACCATATGTAAATTTATTGAAATATTTAGTTAAAAACAATAAGGTGTATTTCGAATGTCAAAGAGAAAACTAACCACCGGAGTCCAAATGACATGGTCTATAGTCAACATTCTGTGTTAGCTTGGTCGTACTCAACAATGAGCAAGTTCCAGTCAAATTGCAAGGCCTCGATATTACAGAATTTGAAACAAACAAGAGAAAAAACAACAAAATTAAGTCTGATTTATGACAAAACAATTAATGAAAAACCAACATAGCAGAATGACAGACAGTAACAAACCCAACAGCCACTGAATTTCAGGCTCCTGATTTGGGACAGTCATATAGTCTCCGTGAATGTGATAGGGTTAAATACAAATGTATTGTGTTTGGACAATTGCGTAACAACACAACATAAAACACAAACTTTCAAGTTTCAGCAGTTGTATCTTCAGAAATTGCATGACTTACTGAAGTTGGCCATAAGACTTTGATTTGTCATAATACAGGAACAATATTCAATAAGAAGATGTGACATATTTTCCATGAAAACATAAGAATATCTACATCCTGTTCGTAAACTTTATTGCCGTTCCAGTCGGTATATATCAAGCACGTTTTCGTTTTTTTTTTAATCCCGAAGCTTCCTGATAAGATGAAGTAATAGTAAACCTAAGAAGATTATCTATCCATGTATGAATTTAAAATTCGTACTGCGTTTTTAAATTAGTTTTCTATGAATTAAACATCGAATGACACTGTATCTAATATGTTTTCGTGACATGATGTTTTGAAATAGATGTTATAGATTAACATCTTTTTTTGGTAAAGTTTTGTTATCTGACCATCAATTATACATTGACTATTTCCATTCAAACAATTTTGCTTCTAAATGAATGTTTCAAATACACAGTAAGAATTACATAATTTATGAATTTGAAAGACCAAGGTATTGAAGTGTTTAGTGGGATAAATTAGTATTGAGAAATCAATATAACTTAATTTACCAATGTCTTAAATGATCACGCCAGTATTCCCATAAAATACTTAGAGTACTATAAATAGACGTAATGTTAAGAATCTTCGCTACTCTATTTTACAATTAACATTTTTTTTAAAAGACTGTCATAAAATAAATTAATAGTATCTAACAAACAAAACTAAAAAAGCAGATAAAAAAGTGCTTGTTTTCGTAAGCCATTGAAAATTGGACGAGTTCTGTTTCTCTAGATGTTTCATTTGTTTAACATTCACACTTTTTTCCTTTCAAAAACTATTGAAAAAATAACCAGGATTATATAAGATTTTAGAAAAAGGCTTTTCATACAATAAGTAATAAAATATGAAAAGAAAGAAAGGTAAGTGTTAGCGGGATATTATTTTATTGGCACTGCAATGTAACATGAATAAACTAGAGGATTCCAAATATATGACAAAAAGTCAAAAACAAGAGTACCAAACGTCCTTAAAGGAACATTGTTCCAGTATCTCATATACTCCAAAGGTTAACAAAAGCACACACATAACCAAAACAAACTACGGATGTACACAGGATGAAGAAACATTGTATTGACTGATTGAGATTGAAGCAGTATTGAGTGATACACATAATTTATGTAGTTTGATAAATTTAAATGAACTTTTATCTGCCGCTGATGCATCAGACTCATTTCTTTCTTGAATAAACACCAAAAGAACCCAAATACACTTGCCAGCAAACGATGATAATCGTTCACGAATGCAGGTTCGACACCGTTATAAAACCGCAATGACATAAGCTATTACTTTCTGTGTTTGATTGTATGTGTGCATGACTTGATATTGTTGTTTTGTTTGTTGAACTTTTGTTTTGTCTGTTTATAGTTGAATTGCATATATCGACTCTAAAAAAGCTATATATATATATGTCTTATGTCTATTATGTCTATATGCACAAACGATAATTTTGTTACAGTTATTTGGTTCTGGAGGAATGGCATCTGGCGAATCTCCAAGACGGTCTACATCAGTAACAGATGCTGCACATGGTGCTCTACTCCGACAACTTCATCATTCATTTCCTCAGAGATTTGAAGGTGCATTTGAAAGTTTGTTAACTCATTTCGTTGACTGTATGGATGGTATGTATTATTTTATTTGTAAATTTTGTTCTGAATATGTTTCCCTTTAATTTTTAGGGCCCTTAATAACAGGTCACATGCTTTAGTCTAAATTGTATGATGAGTGATGGCGTTTGATATTGTCTCACACGAAGATGTGGTCAAGTACTAGTACAAAGTATTATTTTCTACATCTATTTGTTTGAATGTAAGCAACAAACCAATGGTATAATGGCATCCTTCCGAATAAAATGGGAACGATCACCCTTTTGTTTTTCTATGCTAACACAACGAGTTCAAACATATACTGGGGGTTTGTCGAAAATGTATAAAACAATGATGATAGTTATATGTTATATAATATTTTGTTAAAAAACAGTTTCTGGATTTTGAAAAATAGATATTAACTTAAGTTGCCATATGCACACAACTCTGTCTGAAAGTTTCATTACCTCACTTCTACTTCTAATCATGCGTTGTTCAAACTATATGGTTTAGAGTACATGTCACCGGTGTTATTCATTTAATTATGTATAAAATTGTCAATTTTCAGGGAAGACGAAGCCACTTATAACAAAGGAAGAATGTTTGTTGGTAGCCAATATCTCAGAAAAAGCTGTTCAATCGTTTGTGGAAGGACGTGCAGTCATTTTTTAAAACAAATTGATACCTAAAACATTTACAAGTGAGCATTGGAAATAAAACGGTGCATGGGGCAAACAACGAACTACGAAAAATATCTCGGTGGCAATTCATGACTTCTACATCGTGTTCAAGGCAAGCATTGCGTCTAATACAAAAACTACCAGTAATTCGTTTTTTTTTATTTAAATGTATAGATTATCTTTTATATTGTAGTTTAATTGTTTCAAATTAAATATTTCTGTAAACATGCATGTGGTTGTTCTTTTATGCATTTTAAAAGTTAATAATTTGGAAACTTTATGTGTTCTCTTAATTGTGTGTCTGTATTGTGCTGATTGTTAGCTTTTTTTTCTTTTTTGTAATGCAAGTTACTAAAATGGACAGAAGTTCTGTAAGTAAAAATGTTTTATTTTCAGGTTCCAAAGATCAAATGATCAGTATAAGCTTTCGTCAATTAAGTTTGTGTTCAGCCTTTACCTTTAATTTTTTAACTTGAAATCAATAATGTTTGAAACAAATTGACAAGTATAAGCGAATCTCTGTCGCTAAAATCATGATTTAGAGGACACAGGCGACTTGTTTCAGAAGCATATCTGATTATTCTTTTAAATAAAAATTGATCTTACTAATCTTGGCGCTGTCGTCCTATACAATCAACCAAATTAACATACCGGTCTTTGGCCGGGTTGTTTTTGTTGACACATTCCCCATTTTCATTTTCAACTTTTTGTTTACAGAGTTTTTCTATAGTGCCGCATGTGGAGACAATAGAGTGTCTCATCGTGTCTTCAATTTGTACTCTTATAGCCCGCCTACGACATCGGGGTTTTCTCTCTGGGGTTATGTCCCATTGATGACATTGCACTGTTACCTGCTTTTTGGTCGGATTTTTGTCATTGACACATTCCACATTTCCATTCTTAATTTTGTAACGTTACTGAAAACATACATAACTTAATGAGATTTCTTAATTGGACAGTGCATATGCTAAACGTTACAGTTTTCGATTTCATATTGTTTATCATATAATTTCAAAACCTTACACTATACAAAAGTCTGCAATCATATGCTTGATGAAACGTTGTTTGACGTCCAGCGTCAAATAGTAGTTATTTATGCATATCCGAGACCAGCAAATACATATGAAAGTTTGGATTAGAAGAAACCATTATACGACATTATTATTATTGAAGCACAACATTTTATACTTTTTGAGTGGAATAGTAAGTTTTTTGGTCGCCTGAGGTGCAACTATTGTACATATATAATGGGGCTGTTTTAACTAGATTGCAGGCGCCATAACCCTCCCCTAACCAAAACAATGGTGTAACAGTATTAGATAAGAACAGACTATATCTATAAGGTATCAGATCGATACAAAACAGAAAGCATCTATCAAAAACACAAATCGGACGCGGCAGTAGAACTATACGGTATTCTCATCGATGTCATGTGGATGCTTACTAAATCCATCCATCAAATCAATGTAAAAATTACTGAAGTGCACTAAACGAAAACCTTTTATTCTTCAAAATATAAAGTGATATTTCAATTACTAGTAAGTAGCTCGTACATTACATAATCTGTATTATATAATAACCACTTTATTTTGGGATCCGCCTGTGCCTTTTACTAGCGTCTAATTTATACCTGTGACTATCCTTTTTATTTAGGAAAGTTATGATATATAACGACCATTGCTAATAAAGATTGCTGAAGTACTGTGATCAAATTTTGAATAAACTTTTCAGTTGCTGGGTTTGCATCATGACTTTAAACACTATCGATGCATCATTACAGACAGTATAACGAATGTATGACAATAGTAGTTTGGACTTGGAATAGATTTCTAATGTATACATGTATGGGATCCTATTTTGAAATTTTTCAAAGGTAATAAAAAAGATATTTTGCAATAAATAACGATAAACAGGGGCGGATCGTGGCGGATTCTGCCATAATAAAAGAAAAGAGGGGGGGGGGGGGGGTTCCAACCCAGGATAAAAAAGGCGGGGGTCCAGCTGTATGTCCCCATTCAAATGCATTGATCGGTCAAAGAAAAGGGAGGTTTCAACCTTCGGTACCCCCCCCCCCCCCCCTGGATCAGCCAATAAAAAAGAATAAAAAAATGATATACATTTTACAATCTGTGTGACATATGGAAAAAGTAAGACAATATTTCCCTATATTTATTGTACTCCACGAAAGGAACATTTTTATTCATATCTTATCTTTGCTATTGATGATTATCATCAGTTGAACTCGAGTTCTCTTTTTGTTTGTATGTTCGCTTTTATAGTTCGAAAAAAATCTCATTATCTTCGATTAAGATGTACCAAGTACTATTTTCATTTCTTATTTGTATATTGATTGTTGAAGACTTTATTCTTGGACCTACCAATGCATTTTATATCATTCTCTTTTATTTTTTTATTATTGGAGGGGTTGGGGTCGGAAAGCTTGGCTTTTAAATTATACACTTATTCAAACGAAACCATCTTTTTATCACTTTTTATTCTGCAAACATTTTAACAACAATAACAAGCAATCAATAATTAAACAATGACAACATTAAATAAAACCATTATTTTGCCAAAGCAAATAGACAAAGCATCATGAAGGCAAGGCGATACATATATTTCTTTGTGGCATATAAGCATATCATATTTACACTGCACAGCGGTTTAAAGAGAACTAAATCACCAGGTTTGAAAAACTTAACAATCGCTTTGATAGTCCCATAAATATACTTTATCGATTTATGGGTTTGCTAATATAAGGACAGCTGAAAGCTTGCATGTCAGCAGGCCTGAATACATTAGTATATTTAATTGCATAGATTTTTCATCATAAAATTGTGTTGTTTAGTATATCAGTACTTTTAACTTAAAATTTTGATTACAATTTTTTCTTGGATACTTTTTAATTGATTGATACGGCTATTGAGATCTCAAGTCTACTGTACATAAACATGAACGCTACGATTTCAGTTTAAAATCTTTAGAAAATATTTGATTCTCTCTCGAAAATTTCATATTTTATGACTTTTCAAGAGTGACAAAATCTCCATATCTCCCTACAGCTAACAAAAGAGAATGATTTTTTTTTATTCCACTGCTTATAATTATTTTGTTTTACTTTCTGAACAAAAATATTTATTTACCTACAATTTTCCTTATCCTTACTGTTTTCAATGTTTGTTATAATATTTTCACGTGTAATCTGTCAATCTTTGACCAAATTAATCATCTATTAATAATTATGCTTGAATTCAAATTGAGGCATACGGAACTCTTTTAGAAAAAGAACCCTAACCAAAACAACCCTTTAATGATTATGGGATAATTTCAAACCCTTTAATGCTTATGGGATAATTTCAAAATCAAATGAATACTTTACGAAAAATCCCAAGCAAAAAGTTATTAAATTACTGAAGTCACTCTTGAGAATATGGATTTCATTCAAACAGTCTAGAATTGAACATTTGGATGTGTTCTTGACGGATTTGGGTTATAATGACTATTTGAGTTTGAATAGTTTGAACCAGGCCTGCCATGTATTCGATTAAAAGTAGAATCGTGGTTATAGCTTTTCGACACCGGAGTACTATATACTGAAGGATCATGGTAATTGTCACGTGATCTTCTGGGCGATTCCTGTTGGGTATCCCTTCTACTTATTATCTCAACTTCTGCTTCAACATCTAAAACTGGATCGAAATGATCATTTTTATTCGACAGATAAATTACTGGATAAGTTATTTCTTGGTGCGTCAGAGGTTTGAATGTTTGCCATCTGAATTCGACATTTCCTTTGATTCGGCATGGAAAATAAACTTCAATGACAGTCTTTAATAAAGTAGCTGCAGCTAAAATTTCTACATCCGTTGCCCATTCGCGAGGTCTTCTCATACTTGTTAAGTACTGATTCATGCCTCCTCGACTTAGCAAAAATGTTCGATATAATTCCGGATTTTCTCCAACATGTTTAGTAATGAGTTCTCGAACGCGTATATGTTCGTGCTCTGATCCAATTATACACATGCTTATGGCACGGAAAAAGCAATTGCCATCCCCTTGAACTGAAATGGTCTCCTTTGGTGCGGTTCTATCGTAAAAGTTTTTCATATGTCCAAACTTAAAGCTCTTAATAACTTTAATTTTGAATTGCTCGGCTTTTTCATTTTTCCACACCTCTGTTATAGGATAAAACGTCCTCAAGGAACCTCTATCATCGTCTATTTTCTTTTTGGATGTATAATAATCCTCATCATCCTTTAACCTTGTAGCTGTAGCATCGTAACTTGTCCTTCCAGCATTTGCCCTTAACGAGTCTATGCTGGAATCAAATGTAGATTTGCGAGGAGATCTAAATCCAAAAGGGTTATTCATTTCTGTTCTTGACGCAAAAAGGTCATTGTTGATCTCGTTAAGTCTCGTCCGATCGACCGCAGCGTCGTAGCTGGTCCTTCCTGTATTTGCCCTTAACGTGTCTATTCCGTCATCAAATGAAGAAGGTTTGCGAGGAGATTTAAATCCAAAAATATTATTCATACTCTGTGTTCTTGTTAGCCATTACCACATTTCGTTGGATAACTGGAAATGAAAAAAAAGTAAAATTTGTTTAGTAACAGATTATGATCGAATGGTTAATTGTATAGTTCCATATTAAACACAATAATTGTTATTGTAAATAAGTATAATGATTGTGTTCTATTAAGTCTGGAATAACATGATCCTTGCTATTGGACAACAGTGTATATGTATTTTGAACCAGTAAGGCATTGAAATATTTGCCACTGGACGTTAAGCAACCAACAATCAATCAATCAACCAGTAAGGCATCTTCAGTAACTGACTTGATTTATCTGTATAGTCGTTTCTCTCAGCAAAACACGAATTTTGAATCAAAAGACTTGTTGATCTTTTTCGATTATCAGCTATTCAACAATTCTTTTCAAATTTTTCAAATTTTGTTTTTTAAAATGATTTGGATTCCAGCATCGCAGAAGAGATGGATATATTTTGTCGAAAAGCTTATCTGGTGCAATAAATGAGTTATATACAATTAACTGTTATGTGTGTAATAACTACCAAAAGTAGACACATCTCGAGAGCTTTTCGTCAGCCTATAAGCTCAGTAGTTCGTTACTGCATAAAACTACATAGTAGTGTTCTATTCAAATTAACTATTGTTAAGCCTAGAAAATCCCTTAAAATTAGGGAATACACGTTTGTAAATCGCATACCTAGCTCTTACTATTTCCATTCCAGATTTGGCAATACCTCGGTACCTTTTCAAGCGGTTTGATCATATCGGTTCTTTTTCAAACGTTTTGGCCTAGCTCATCACTGAAAAGACTGCAATGATTTTGTCGAATTACGATCAGGTACAGTAAAATTGCTAGTGCCTAGTTCTTGTGATAACAGTAAGTTTATTAGTCTACCGATACTAAGATGAATTATGGATGCATGGTACCAGCTTCATGTTTTACATGCATATTATAGACTAATTTGTATAGTGTTGGTAAAAAGGAAACAGTTTGTGTTTAGTCGAGAAAGGAGTCAGAGTCTACATGTTTTCCGCTCGTATGTCGGGTTGTTGTCTCTTTAACAAATTCCGCATGTCCATTCTATATACAATGTATAGCTTGAGCATGTGCCTCCCATTATGGAACTATCGATTGCGCACATTCAGCTTTGTTTTATATGTTAAATTTTAAAAGAATATAAATGGGGAATGCGTCAAAGAGGCAACAACCCGACCAAAGTGCAGAAAACTGTCCAAGGCTGACAATGGGTCTTAAAAACAGTGAGAAAATGCCGAATCAGAAGCGGGATTGAAATGGCTCCTAAACACAAAGGTGTACTCGTTCAGTAAAAATGGACGTCACACTAAACTAAGAAACATTATCATTTGTTGTTTTAAATCAGTTGCCGTCAGAGAATGTGTAGAGGCAAGAACGAAATAGCACTTCAGTACTGAACGTTGGACGAAAATTATATATTTCTTGTCTACAAGTTTAATTGTAAATTATGGTTTGCTGGAGTGCACCCATGGATAAATATCACAATCATTGTCAAGACTTCATTTATTCTGTTTGTACTTAATCAAAGAGTGTGACCCATAAAATGAGCATAGCAATGTCGTTGCTGTGATGCAAGTTCCCCTGTAACCAAAATGAGACCGTTGACTTTTGGCAAGTTTGATGTGTGTATCTTTGGGGAATATATGCATGCGTGTACCTGTAACCGTTTTCTATTTCTGATTTTCTAAACGGACAAGCGTTTATTGTACACGATGAAGGTTTTCATAAGCACATATTGTACTCGAGGAAATTGTTATCATGCTTATAGTTTTACGGAAATTGGATCGGATCATTGCTTATAGACTTAAAGTCCATAATGGTACACAATAAATCGCTTCAGCTCTGACATAATTAGAAAATATACCCAATACAATTATTTACTGAAACAATTTTGACTGCGACCAACATAATCGACTAATATAAAGATCTACATGTAGCAACTGTACCGTGACAAGCTCCTGTATAAATTTGGTATTTGGCAGCACGAACTCACGTACAAAAAGACATACATCTGGTGTTAAAAATGATTATACACATATACTGAATATGAACACATAAGTGATGTGAGACATATTTTGTACTATTCGACTCAAAATCAAACACATCATTCCTTAAATCCAATGTTGTAACCATCTTGCCCGCGGCTTTAAAATACGAGGGTCTGGGACTTTATTCTCTAGTCCTTACAGTTTAGCATCCCTTTTTTCTCTATCATCATGTTATTTACACCCTATTTTCTCTATTTTGTACATATTTTGCCCTTTATTTCGCATTTATTGCCTATTATTCTGTTCATCGTGGTCCCATCCAGACCCTTCTATAGTTACATAGATATAGGAAGATGTGGTGTGACTGCCAATGAGACAGTTCTCCATTCAAATAACAATTTAAAAAAAAGTAAACCATTATAGGTCAATATACGGCCTTCAACATGGAGCCTCGGCTCACACCGAACAACAAGCTATAAAGGGCCCCAAGATTACTAGTGTAATACTATTCAAACGGGAAAACCAACGGTCTAATCTATATAAAAAACGAGAAACGAGAAACACGTATAAATTACATATATATACAAACGACAACTACTGGAATATTATCAGATTCCTGACATGTATAGATCCTTTTTATACTTTATATATGCAATATATTGGAAGAGCGCAAATGTAAATGATTGGGGTTCATTTGAATGTAACTTAGCCTAACATTAGATGTGCATCTCAATAGTTTATCTTGTGTTCCATGACAACCCCGTCTGATAATCCTAATCTAGTTAGAACACCAATATATAATCAACGTTAAAAGATAGTAAACTCAGAAAAAAACCGAAAAACGTTAGAAAGGATTTAATGATGTAGATTGACTTGTCAGAAACCAATTTGAATAAAACGAAACTAAAATGCACCTAACTTTAGTACACGACATAGCATTGATATTTAAGCATACTTACATGTATTTAAAGTCCCGTTATTGTAATGTTATATCATGTTGTGTTATTTTGACAACCATATCGAAATTCTTTAAATTTGAATGAAGATAACACAACTGATCAAATTCAAATTTCGTGAGTTGCCACTTCAGTTTAATATCTACAAAACCACTGTTATGGTGTTGAAAGTGCTTCCGCTGACTGCGCAGACGATTTAAATTTGAAAAGATATGCTTAGACATGACTTTCAAAGGAATTTAAATCCATATTCTTAATGACATTGTTTTACCTATTTTATACCTGAATAGTAATCGATCAATAAATCAATTTATGTAACAATTACGGTACTCTTTAAACTAATATTAGGTTAACCTGTTATAAGCTGGCATTAAAAGGTTTTATTTTGGGCTATTTAAAGTAATATTAATGACTTTTTAACCGACTGTCGCTAGTTTTTCCGGAATTAGGTTGAAGTCCGAATCCGTAGATTCACTTTCTATTTACAAAATCCAAGATGTCAGCCCCCATAAGTCACATTATTTTCGATGTTGATGGTCTTTTACTAGGTATGAATTTTAAATTGTGAACAGCAACAGTTTTATCTGAAAATATATCTAATCTATAATAATATGACAATGATAATTATTTTCTCTAGCTTTTGAATTGAAGCTATTGACATGATTGGGCTACAACTGTCAAATCAGGATGTAGTGACTTTTGATCCCCTTGAAAAAGAGAATCCCATACTCGCCATAGCACTTTAATGATTTGCCTGTTATCCAAAATGAAACAGCTGTCAAATTTCAAAATAAGGCATCACTTTTGTCACCTGCATATTTTCAGTGTTCTCTTGTCCTCCTTACTTTTTCATTTTGTACATGTAGTATTATCAGTGGCGGATGCAGGAATTGTCATAAGTGGGGGACCACTGACTGACATAAGAGGAGGCCCGCTCCAGTCACGCTTCAGTGATTCCCTATATAAGCAACCAATTTTTTTCCCAAAAAGGGGAGGGGGGGGGGGGGGGGTGTGCTGGCCCCCTCTAAATCTGCCTCTTATTATGTTTAGTTTGAAGCTTTGGAACAATACCTCTTATGCCAGTTATGGTCCTTGTGATATGTTTTGATGGTTCAACAATAACCACAAAACTGCTTGATATTGCTGGGGAGAAGATGATGTAATACTGCCATGACTGCTAGGCCTCAATTTATGAAAAATCCCTTTTACCAAAGTTAAAATAAATTTAACTATAGAAATAACATATTTTGTGTCTTGAATGCAAGTTAAGGTCAAGTTACAGTAAATGGGCTATGTCACAGATTTCAGTAAAATTTTGCATACAACTCCGTCTCGATGAACTTCAACTGAAAATCGAAAAAATAATTTATCTCAATTATTATTTGAAATATTACTGATTGAATTCTTACAAAATGGGTGAACATTTGTATAGAAAGCACATAAAATCGGCGAAAATCCTTCCTAAAATTTGTCTTAAAATCGCCAAATCTCTAAATCTACTCCATAGATTTTTCTTAAAAAAGGCCGTTACTACCCTTGAGGCAATTGCCTCACTAAAATTTCTACACTGATTATTTTTATTTATACATATATATAAATATGTATAATAGTCATTTGTTGCTCTGTCTCAACCTTAATTTCTATAACTTGTCATCATTCCTTTTAAACTATTCTTCCTGGATATAACTCAGCATCTCTACGGGTGATGTTTCTCGATTACATTAACCTAGTTACGATAACACAGGCACTTGTCTCAGAAAAAAATACCTACATGTATATCCCATTATATTAAGGTATATAAAAAAAAATATTCTGAGACAAGTGTCTTTTAACGATAATCATCATGGATCTCTAGTTAAAACCAGGCTCTTGCAGAAAAAAGCTAGAAAAGCATCACTGAAGGTAAAGAAGGAATAATTCTAGTAAACTATAGTGTTTTGTGAACAGAGTCCGAGTATTGCATACAACTTCATTAGAACAATCAAAAAACGATAAGTGGACTGACAAATCAAGTACTGGTCTTCGGAAGGGGGCAGTCCTGTCTGCGTTTTCATTTCTCCTTTTCACCAACTTTTGACAAATCAAGTACTGGGTATCGCAAGGGGACAGTCCGGTCTGTGTTTTTATTTCATGAACTTTAATCTTTCTCTTTACAGATAAATAAAATATAAATAATATGAAACATGCATGGATTAGTTTTTAGCAATGTTTCTTTAACCTTAAAAATTGAAAGAATATCCTATATATATTCCAATTTGATACTACTGAGGAATGGTAGAACCTTTAACACAGGATTTTGTCTTTACTTATTCGGTACTAGGGAATTTAGTTTCTTTATATTTTGGGTTTCGGAATCGGACACCCAAAACCCTAACCCCTAAATTTATAGATTTTGGAACTAAAATATCACCAACTATTTTCAGAAATAGTTTGAAATTAGGGACCTACATGTCAACGTCAAAAACTCCATTCCAATTCCCCTGTACCCATATCATATACAAAAATCATTATACATACATGTATATACATGTATCTTATCTCATTCTATTCCTAGTTTGTCTACTCTTTGTCAGCATAAAAGCGAGTTTAATATTTTGTAAAGTTCTGCGACTGTATGATGATGCTTACAGGAAAGCTTAATTCCCTTTTGCAAACAAAACTGTTACTACCGATGCTGCTACCCGATTCTGCTACCGAATTGCTGATGGAGAAGGAATTGGAAGAAGACATTGATCATTGTGTTAATGATAATGAGCTACCTTTAGAAACACAGACTGCCCTGAAACGACTGAAAACTTGGTAAAGAGCATACATGAGTGGCAAGAGATTGTGCGGTCTTGCCATGCTCCATGTTCATCGCGATAAGGATATCAGCAGACCAAATTATGATTATAAAACGATTTGACTGAACGGGCCATAGAAAAATTTGGCAAACTCTACTGAATCGATGTTTGTTCTATGTTCTGGCAGCAGTCTCAAATCTGTGATATATTTGGATGATTATCTAAATTTAAATAAAGTTGTTAAAATTTTGGTGTTAGTAAAAGTTTTAAAATATGAAAAATTTATATATAAAATGTCCAAATTCCAAACATTATCAAACTCTCTAAAAATGCCTAGAATGCAGGATTTTGCACCATTCATTTAATACCCTCAAAAATTTTTTTCCGCCTCGCTTCGCTCGGATCAATTATTTTGCCTCACTAAAATAAAAAGCCTAGTTACGGCCTTGCTAACCATATAGGTTCGACTTTTTCAGATAATTTTGTAATCTATATAAAAAGGATTGATGCACTATTAATTCACCATTCTGCCTCTGAGGAAGGTATGTGAAGGACTGAAACCAGTCAGGCTATAGACTACCATCAGGAGCTGTTAATTATGTGTTTTGGTGTATACATGATTTACTACATTTTTTATTGGTCATGTTTTTTCCCCCTTCTGATCCACATAATTAACATGGCTTTCATTATTAAAGTTGACTTACAAAAGTATAGTTTTAATACTCTGTTTTTAGAACTCTCATGTCAGTATACCATTACTTTACATACTCATTCATGATCAGTGTACGTAATATCTACAAATCATTGAAATGTAATAGTTATTCTGGTTTTAACCATTTATGGGGTTTCCAAGGTTATCAGTACTATTTTGTGTGGTCTTGAAAATAAAAAAAAAATTACAAGGACATAAGAAAGCTACAATTTTTCAGCAAGAAATGTGATGCTATTTGCAAATTTTATATTACATGTACATGTTCTAAAAGATTGTGTGAAAGATGTCATCATCATGATCATTGTCATGCTATATTTATTTTTGAAAAAAGGTGGTATTTCAAATTTTTGTGTGTACCAGGATGCTACTTGAATACAAATTAACTATTTATAGAATGCATTTAAAAGATGAACATTATGAAATCAGAACATAGAATTTCATTGAACATGATGAAATCAAAGCAAGGCATTTCATCAGAAAGAGACAAAAAGTGAATCTTATTAATTCCACTTCATATTTGATATTCAAGTAGTCATAAGTAGGAGACCTGTTTTTAGTTCACTTAATACAAGATGTCTGCTTCCTTTACCCACATCATTTTTGATGTTGATGGGCTTCTACTAGGTATGTTTGATTTATATCAGGTACATTTTGTATATCTGTAAAAGTAGATATATTTTTTTTCAATTTATCCATCAAGAAAAATTGCTGTCTGAAATAACATGACTTACATGTATCATACATGTACAAGTTTGGACATTATCATTTTAATATAATTATTTGACCATGATATTTTACTTATCAGAATGAGAATATCACTTGTCCAAATTTTGTACTTGCTTAGAAAGTTTGTGAACTGCCATCAAATTGGCATCAATAATATATGCACAGCTTAGGGAAAGTTGTATTTGAAATGAGAGTACACTGTATTTTCAGAAGATATTGAGAACATAAAGGATTTCTTTTTGAAAAAGTCCACCTACAAAATGTATGCATGTTTTAAAGTCATGAAAGTAAAAATTAACTATTCAAGTACCATATATAAACTATAATTATCATTTTTGTTTGATGACTTTAGTTTTTTTTATAGGTTCTCTTATTGAATGTATCTCATGATCATATTAAAGATAAATTGACAAATATAAAAATGTGATTTTTTTTTCCTTTTCATTTCAGATACAGAAAGACTTTATACACAGATAACACAAGACATTGTATCTAAATATGGCAAGAATTTTACCTGGGCAATCAAAAGTAGGCAGATGGGGAAGAAAGAAACTGAGGCATCAAAGATAATAATTGGTACGTATATGTTATACTTTATGTTTTAGTTTTAAGTCAATTTAGTTAGTAATAATAAGGGTTTTTTTCATGTTCAAGAGGATAAGCTCATAAAGTATTAATGTTATCTTTTTGGAAGATAGGTTTGTCAATTAAGAATTTTAACCGTACAATTTTCGGATGATTAAAGAAAATAATTGGAACAGATTGGATCATACAAATGCATTTATAAAGGTTTATGTGAACTAGGCAAAATTTGTAAATTATGGTAATATTTGGTGTTTTGTATTATATTTCAGATGAATTAGAATTACCTTTAACAGTTGAAGAATATCTAGCTCTGGCACACAAGGAGCAGGAAGTATTATTTCCAAAAGTTGATTTCATGCCTGGTATATATAATAATAAAGATATAAATAATAAATATTTTAGTACAGAATTATTTTGTATTTGGTCAGAAGCTTAATAGGATTGGCTTGTAAAATGTGCGCTTTTTCCTCAGAAACTACAGAATAGAATAATTTCTTATTTGGTGGAACTAGCTACATTTTGAGATCTTTTCATGACTATCAAATGAGTGAAGAGGCTTTATTCAAAAGTATTTTGTTACAAAATGTAGATTTTACAAATTTCAATGTGTGTAAAAGATCTTTTTGCGGATAAAGTATCTGTTCATTTTTATTTTGTCAGAAAACTAAATTTCTGTATGTCAGAATGAAATTATTCATTTTGATAAAATCTGATTTTCAAAATGTTTATGATGTGATAGTGTCATCAAAAGTGAACTTTCTAGTCCTCATTGTATATTGTATTAGCATATTCATCAATAAATGAATGTAACTTAATTTAAAAGTCTGGATTTTTTTTTTCAATTTTAAGGTCCAAAATTAAGGCTTAAAAAACATGTATCACACCTCCTCCTGAACACAAATATATTTTTAAAAGATATTTTTTTGCATGTTTAGGAACATAAAAAGCATTTCCATTACAATTTTAGAACACCAGAATTGTTAGCAATTTATCTTAAAGGTAATCCTTTATTTTTTTATAAATAGGTGCAGAAAAATTGGTGAGACATTTTCACAAACACAACATTCCCATTGCCATAGCAACAGGATCCAGTCAACATTTGATGGATCTTAAGACCAGAAATCACAAAGATTTCTTTAGTTTGTTCTTACATTCTGTAGTAAGCACAGATGATCCAGAGGTTAAGCATGGTAAACCAGCTCCAGATATATTCATTATATGTGCTAAAAGATTCAAAGAAAATCCTATCCCTGAAAAGGTATGTGGATATGGTCGTACTTCAGTTAAATTTTTCTGGCCTAGGGTGCGCATAGATGCCTTCATTCAATATTTACAGATTTGATTTAAAGTTTTTTTTATTGACCTGTCTTTGAAACTTTGCATTGTAAACATATATAGGTTTTAAAAATATCTATATTATAGAGAAAAAAAAAACTATTATTATGTCCACCTGAGGAAATAAAAATGATGTTTCAAAAATCTGTAATCACCTATTTGTTGTTATTTAAAAAAATAAAAAATATGTTTTTTTTTCTTTTTTTTTTCTTAAATTCTCTTAATTATATGTAGCCTTTTCATTTATGCCAGGTAGTCTAATATTTAATATCAATATATTTATATTTGAAGGTGTTGGTATTTGAAGATGCACCCAATGGTGTAGATGCAGCTCATGCAGCAGGAATGAGGTGTGTATGGGTACCACACGACGAACAAGACAGAAATACACATAAAGATAAATGTTCCTTAGTGTTAGACTCCCTAGAACATTTTGTGCCAGAACATTATGGCCTACCACCTTTTGATTTTTTATGATTGTAGGACTTTTATAGGGTAATTTTGTGCAATTTATATAGGAGAATGTAATTTAATTTGATTTAATTTATTTTTAATTAGGCTGTTTAAATCTATGTGAGCCATTGTCATTACTTAGCATTTACATAGACGATAACTGTTTAGTGTCTTTAAATATTAGCTGTATTTGTACGCAACTAAGAAACAGGTGTAATGGCAGCTTCAGCAAGATATTACTCCAGTTTTAGACCAGACGAAATGACTTTTTCATAAATATTGGCACAAATAATTTTAATATGTTATCAAAAATTGAAAAAATTGTAAGAAAGAAGGGTACATGAACTCGTATTTAAGTTAAACTAGTCTCAATGATAAAAATCAGTTGTAAAATACCAGTACATATTTCCTGGATATGTCACAGTTTGATGTTGTGAAAAAAATATACCTTATGTTAGCAATATCATGACCTCCACTGTAACTGTATCATGTACCCTTGACACCCATTCTATACAGCCAAGTTTTGAACAGCCTTTTGCAATATAGTTTTTTTAAAACCATTATATCCATGTAGCAATATCTTGAAATTTGTTGTTTGAAATGCAAAATGTGAAATAAACTGTGATAAGTATTTTATAATAAAGGAATAGTAATTAAATCTTCGTTTTGAACATTAATCTGTACTAGTAGGGTTTTAACAAAGGTAGGTGGCATTGTATTATTTGAAGTTAAATCCTGTCCAAAACTTCTTCTTCATGTGTAGATTGTTTACATTTGAGGTAAAAAAATGCATTTATAAGATGATAAACTAGGGCAATACTATAAGCAGTAGTTTATAAATGTTTAAATCGAAGAAAAATTGATTATAAAAGCAAATCAAGGTTACAAATACAAACCGAGTGCTATGAGTGTTCCTGGTGATTGTAAATCTAGAAAAATGGTTTTGGATGCTTCAAATTCATAAAAAAAGTAAAATAACAACAATATCAGAACTCCAAGAAAAATTCAAAACAACTTTTTTTCTCAAATAAAAAAATCAAAAGTCGTGCATCTGTATATTTACAAATCGTAAAGCTAAGCTAACATTTTGCAGAACTATTATCAATAAAAGTTTGGGCCTTTTGATATAGTTAGTTAAGCTTAGAACCGCAAATTATAACAAATATTAATGAGGCTAAGGTCTGTCTAAGGAAGCAACTAATAGCTTTGTTTACTGCAAATAAGATGTTCCTTTATGAGGGGCAGTACGCTAAAAAACACAGCCCAGACATGATTATAACCAAACAAAACAAAAGCTTTTTAATTTATACTAAACAACTGTTCACGAAACTCGACATATACAACCAACGATTAGATACAATATAGTCTAGTTCATTATACTTTAAGCATAGGTCAATAAGAGCTTTATAAAAGTAACATTATAACATTCTAACACAGCTGTAAAATTCTGTTTGAAAGGTGTCATCGTCTAGTTATCATTGTACTGAGTGGTAAGTGATATTAAGTTTTGGACTGTGTGTGTTTTAGAAAGTATTAATACATTGTAGTTATCAAAGGTACCAGGGTTTTAATTTAGTATGCCAGACGCGTGTTTCGTCTACATAAGACTCATCAGTGACGCTATCAAAATATTTATAAAGCCAAACTGTAATACTTTTGATTTGTTTATTTTTCGTGGGTACCAGTTTTCGTGGTTCTGGAAAACTTGCATGTTCATGGACATTCAATTTCTTTATTTTGCTTAAGTCTGCATACAATCCTATATTAAATTTGTGATTCGTTGAACATTTAATTTCGTTGTTAATATGTACCTACGAAATCCACGAAAATTGGTTTCCAACGAATAATAAAGAATCCACAGTATTGGCAAGTGTATTTTATCTTTGTGTCTAGGGTCTGTACTGATTTATAGTTTTTGTTATGATAGCCGTTTGTTTTGTATAATGAAACGATTTGTTTAAGAAAAATATCATTTGTGGATTCCCTTATCTTTATATTAACAGGCATTTTTTCTGTTGTATTGTCTTGGGGTGTTAGCTATGATAAACTGTGATATCAAATATCACCAGTAAAAGAGAACCCAAAGATTGTACACATATTCTACATCTGAATAAGCAAACTTGTATTCAAATAGACACAAAACAAAATATCATTAGACATTTATGCTATACATATTTTTCTAAATCATATTGATTAAACAATATTGAAAGACCAATCAACAAGGTATTATGATTTAGTTTTATTCTTCATACTTGTACTATCTTGAAATGTCATTTAAAAAACATTTTTATCAAGTGTTCTACTATCTACTTATATCAATAGAAACTTAAACTTGTATACATGATTTATGATTGATTTCCATCAAAACAGTAGTGAAAGTAACTGCTTTGATCTAAATAGCGATATTTAAAGTACATAATAAAACAAGAGCTGTGCCTTATTCAAATAAAGAAGATAAACAAATAATATTATACATTTAAAATACAATCATTTAACACACAGCATGTACATTTGCACGTACTTCCTTATACAATGTACGTTAATCATTAATTTAAAAGTGACATTATCTAGTCTTCTAGTACTAGTAACATGCTTTTCACTTTAGGTAGATCAATCTCTAAGTAAACCTATGTTATATTTGTAGACAATACAAACTAAATTGCTTTTGTTTACAGTATTACGTTAATAAACATTTACATTGAACTAACACATAAGTAAAAATAAGGTAATTTGCAAAATTAGCAGATGAACGATATAAATAAGTTAGTTTACAATTACTCAAAAGTATTTGCAATGCAATCTGGAATTTGGCAATATAAGATTGTCGCTAATTTCCGTTTTTATTCAACGTCGTTGTTACAAGAAGTTCATCACCGAACTTAGTCCAGTTTTTCTATCCCGTAGTAAAATGCAAATGCTCATATTTCTTTAGGTACACAATTGTATATTTTCACCTGTAAAAATATTAAAAATTACAACATGATAAATATGAGACGAATTGATTTTAAAAATTAAAATATTAAATAAAGGAAACAAAAATAAAAAGGAGAAAAAAAACATGCTCATATTTTTAAACTTTTTTCAGAAGTAAGCCAATTACTTTCATAATGTAAATCTACCGCACATATAGATATTTGTATGTTTTGTTTGTTTTATGTAAAAAGTAGAATATTTGTTTTTGATTTAATGTAACTGCCTGGACAGACACATATTTTTAGTCACATTTTGTATATACTTGGCAAATGTTTCATTATTCATGGTAATTATTATGCCTGGGCGGAGACAATACTTTCTTTGTTAGTAAACAACATTATTTCATGTCGTCAGATGTCACAAAAGACATACTAATCAGGTAAAATATTATACATGAAATATAGATTAAGGTTTACAAATGATAATTATCTTTAAAGTTAATGAATGTTTAAATTATAAGGTATCATTCTGGGTAAATGATAAATTTGATGTTTTCAGACCTGGACATTTAAAGTGTCGTTCTTTCAAGTTTTATAAACCAAAAGTAATATTTGAATTGCAGAATATAAGTATATAATGCAAACCTTTTTACTTGATAAAAAACAACAATGTGTTTCAAGTACACGGATGCCCCATCCGCACTATCATATTCCATGTTCAGTGGACCGTGAAAATTGGATAAAATTTCCAATTTAGCATTGAAATTAGAAAGGTCATATCATATTGAACAAGTTTCAAGTTGATTGGACTTCAACTTCATCAAAAACTACCTCGACCAAAAACGTCAACCTGAAGCGGGATAGACGGACAAACGGACGTAAGGACGGACGCACGAACGAACGAAGGGACACACAGACCAGAAAACATAATGCCCATCAATGGGGCATACAAATGTTGCTCCCGCCAATACGTTACATTTTGTAAGTGAAGTTCTTTGACAGATAAAAATGTCGCCCCACAAGTACGTTCCATTATTTAGCAAATAAGTAAGACACACTTGGAAGTTGATATTCTCCATACCTCTGTGCATGTTTATTTCTTATTTGAGTGCCTTAATTTTCACTTTCAATATGGCATTTTTCAGTTGGACTTGATTAAATTAAATATGTTAACCACTTCCTTAAATATACTAAGATTGGGTTTTACTTGTTATTATGAAACACATAGTTATTAAGATCCAGTTAAAGTATGATATTGTTGATCCCTTCTACTTTATTTATCGCTCACTCCGTGTTCGAGAAAATGTGACCACCCAAGTTAAATATGACTCATTAAGGTAAATAATACAAATGGACAGGATTTAAATGATAAAAGAAGACATTTTGCCACGACTTTGACAGTTTCTCTTTGACTAACTAGTATGAACTACAAATCCTGTTGGTATCTTTTGCCTTTTTTTTTTTAAAAATTTACACGATTTTCCTTTTGAATTATTATCTTGGCTCTGCTGTTTTATGTACATCATTGACGTACTTCTATTTTTATGATTTTGACACCACATTAACTTTACAGTTACTGTCACGCATGAGGTGACCGATACGATATGTCAGTATGTCAACTTCATAGCATGTTTAAACAGTCTTAGGTCTGAAGCTGCTAGCTAAGTTGTCTGAACTTCTATTAGATCGATTGCGTCCTATTCCTAATTCTGAAATTTTAGCTTTTTCTGCATTCACATTGGGGGACGCAAACATATCAGGAGAATTTTGCCACGTTGATACATTTGGTCTGGCTCCTTTTGTAGTTCATGCGATTCCCGCAGTTTTGTATTTTACTTTGATTTTATTCTAGGATTTGAGTATATGTCGTTTGAATTACTGGCATTGTTTTATCTGTGCTCAACCTTGTTATTCTAGGCATTTGAAATGTTTCCACAGATTTTCTTCCTTACAAACAATTACCATCAGAGCATTATAAGATTGGAAGTGTTGCATTTATCATTCACTTTATAACAATTCTGTTTTTGTAGTATTATTCGATGGATAGCATGAACCACTTTCTTATGATCGATAACCTTAGAGGTATAGGGGAGGGTTGAGATCTCACAAACATGTTTAACCCCGCCGCATTTTTGCGCCTGTCCCAAGTCAGGAGCCTCTGACCTTTGTTAGTCTTGTATTATTCTAATTTTAGTTTCTTATGTACAATTTGGAAATTAGTATGGCGTTCATTATCACTGAACTAGTATATATTTGTGTAGGGGCCAACTGAAGGACGCCTCCGGGTGCGGGAATTTCTCGCTTCATTGAAGACCTGTTGGTGACCTTCTACTGTTGGTTTTTTTATTTGGTTGGGTTGTTGTCTCTTTGACACATTCCCCATTTCCATTCTCAATTTTACTTTACGCTTCATTGTACATACATTAGGTTTCTTGTCAGTTTAATCGCTTATATCTTAGAGAGAGAGTACGTCCAGTTCGCAAAATCAGCAATTAAGTTATCCTTTCCAAGAAATGGACAATCAGTTATATATTTGCAAGAAAACAACTAATAATATGTACCTAGTTTCTGAATAAAGCCCATTTAATATATCAGGCTTAGCTGGTCCTTTCATGCATGGTGTACAGTAGTCTTATAGAAAATAACAACATTTTTACTTGAAATTTTCACTTGTGTTCTATTATAACTTAATTACGTTAGACGCGGGTTTCGGCTAGACCAGATTCATTAGTGGCCGCTCGAATAAGTTTAAAGTCGAAATCAACTAACAACTTGAGAGGTGATTTTATTTTTCAGTTACTTACGTCATCCAAGAAACCTTTGAAATATCCATATCTTTCGCAGTGTCCAAACATCATTTCTGCTGATCGTATCTCAACATTTCCTGTTTAATAAGGGAATTATCATTAGCAACAATACATATGCGTTATTAACATTTTAAACATTTATAAAGCAAATATGTAAGCTCTTCTATGGAAATGAACGGCAATAAACGGCAACCTTAAAAAGGAAAATGAAATTAACATAAAACAAAAAACTTCAGACTTAGCAGCACGAACATCGCTGTTAGAATAAAAAGAAGAAATGAAAACGGAAAGAATAGTGTAAACAAATATAACCAAAAGATCATGATTCTAGAGTTGCAGCCTTTACATGAAGGTCAGGTAAAAACAAACCCAACAATCCAGTGATAAAAATGAACGAAGTAATGAAGCGGCTACAGCCATTGATTTGAAGTTTGTCAGAACATAACAACATTGGACATTTTTGGGGTTCGTGCTGTTTATTGTTTAGTTTTCTATGTTGTGTCATGTGTACTGTTGTTTGTCTGTTTGTCTTTTTCATTTTTAGCCATGGCGTTGTTAGTTTGTTTTAGATTTATGAGTTTGACTGTCCCTTTGGTATCTTTCGTCCCTCTTTGATAGAGTTGAACTTTTCTTTCATTTGTATTTCAGCTAAGAAGTTAGAATTCTTGTGTAAGTAATTGAGACATCCCATGCTGTATACACCTTTGCATGAGAGGAATTTGAATGAATGAACCCCGACAGCAGACTATTTGAATTATAGATTTCCATCTGATTCACATAGTTTTTGAATAGGGAGTTTCACAGAAACTTTGAATTCCAAGTTTGATTGCTTAAAGAATCAATGTAAGGAATGGAAAAATGTATCTCGTGGAGTACTGGAATTATTCAACAATACGACCATATTATATGGACACTTTTACAATATTGAGTAGAGTATAATTATGGACAATAATTTCAATATATCATCAAGTAAATCCACCTTGTATTACCTTTGAACATGCAAAATGAATAATAACATTTACATAGATAAATCAATGATATTTTGATAAGCCTAAGAGTGTGTTTAGGTATTTGTCAAGTATATTATTGTTCGATGCTAGACAAGTTTTTATTTGTAAGTTCAGACATTCAAATCTTTTATTTTAATGAAATTCGACGCCATGTTTAAATAGTATGGGTATTTCATATCTCTTTGATGTTCTTGTTATGCATTTAATGTTTTTATTCCCCATCACATATTGTGCTGTCGTAATCTGTTTTGAAATCATTTTCTTTCCTCAACATGTTTTTGTTTTGTGAACAAATTGTTTCGAAAAAATGTTTTAGACAATTCATTTCATGGAAAATTCTAGTTTATCAAAGATAAGGATTAGTTTCTCACGGTTTACTCCTTTGCTGTATGGGGAATCTCAATGAGAAAGTTATAGTAAAGTTATGACTTCTGGTCACTCAAATTACAAACATTAGCTTGATACGAGAAATTTGAATATTTTCTGATATTTTTTTGACGTATTGTTTAAACTGCATTTTTGCTTAGATTGTGTATTCTGCTTTGCTATTCATACTTATTTACTTGTTTATCATCGAAGATCGAAAGTTTATATGTTTTTTTATGGGGGGAAATATTGCTTTATAGATTCTGCTTTATTGAAATAATTTAGAAGATTAAAAAAATATATACAATTACCATTAACAGATTCTCTTTTTTCTAAACCATTTACTTTGCCTGTCAAATATTCTCCGTCGTACGAATATATAACATCATTCCATTCCATTGGCTGTAAAATATACAAATAGTTTTACTTCAGACACTTTAAAAAATTTAAAAATTAAAATAACAAAAATACTGAACTCAGAAAATCCAATCGGAAAGTTCATAATCGCATGGCAAAATCAAATGACAAAACACATAAAAACGAATGGACAAGAACTGTAATATTCCTGACTTGGAACAAGATAACCCACCATATAAGTGAAAAAGGTTGACGAGAGCAATAATTTGGCCCTCTCAATTGTAAAGCATATGATTTTTGTCCGTCCCTTAAAATTAAAATGCAAAAGTGACTTTTGTTTTATCACTTTGAAGTCAAGAACATAAACATTTAAATAAAATATTTGTCCTGAAACGACCACTTTGCACATAGTTATGCATTAAATAAATACTAGACCTATCATTTACTAAAAAAATAAAATAGATAAAAAAATATGTGAAAGCATGATCCGGGTGATTTGATGAAATTAACATCATGACCACACACGTTTCTCAATTCTAAAGAAAAATTGTACAACCAAGTTAGGTAAGGACGGTAATTTAATTTGCAGCAATCTATACGTCTTAATCCGGTTTCTAAAATTAAATATAATAAAAATAATCTAAAACAAGACTTATAAACTCCAGACAAGGTTAATTAATCACGTATGCAATGCGAGTCTAATAAAGACGGAAAAGGTAACGAAGTAATAAATTGTAAGTACTTATAACTTACATGTTTTTGAATTCATAAGTATATCTTTTACAAACACATGAATTTGTAATAAACAATATGTCTTTTTTGCTGTCTTAATTATTTGATCATTTGTTTGATCCTATTTTGCATAGGAAATAACACATTTCCTCAAAATCAATTTCGTACTCAAATCACTGGCAAGCATAGAATATTTTTAAATATTAAGTAAAGGGACAAAGGGAAAATAATTGTCACTGAATGTCACTGGGTGTGGGTGAAAGCAATTTCCATTAAAGCGTGGTTAACTATTTTAAAATTAGATTTTGAGGGAAGACAAACAAACCACAAACAAAGCATAATAAACAGAACATTTGTCAAGCAAATTTGATTAATAATGCTAAAACACAAAAACCTGTTATTGTTATACAACATTACGATCTTATCGTGTTAAAAGTTAGTAACTCATCTCACAGAAAAAATCTTACGAGAAGTATACTCTCAGTCATGAACATTTTAGTAAAAGAATCAATTTTCATAATCTGTTTTAATGAAAAATACCCTAGGACTGTTTTAATTATTTGACACATCAGATACCATACTTTACATTACGAAAAGTAGCAAAATTAATACCAAATCCCTTATCAGGGTTTATTAATCCATTTATAGGCACTTTTGTCGACAATGTAATCCCTTGTCTCTATAATGACCGTCTTACTTACACCTATTTACATACTTTTATACCAATTATCAGGTTAAAATATACTTTACATTGCATTTGTCAAAAGTGAATGTTGTATGAATGCCGTATTGTTTAAATATAAATAATGTATGGCATTTTTCATTATTGTTGGACAATCTTTGAATGCAAAACAGTACTAAACATTTTCGTTACAACTGACACAATTATTCATACTTTTAAAAAATGTTCATACTAGGAGCCATATTATAACAAATATCTCGATCGCCTTTGATTCGTTATTGCATAATAAGCTTAGTAAAACTTTAATCGAATCCTATATTTTTCAAGAAGACACACATTTGTATTTTGAATTAAACTGTTTATGCATTTACAGTCAAAAATGCTTAAGAAACCACCTGTATAAAGCTAAAAACCTGTGTAATAAGACCATTAATATTATATCTCTCTGTAATTAGTTATCAAAAGTACCAGGATTATAATTTAGTACGTCAGACGCGCGTTTCGTCTACATTAGACTCATCAGTGACGCTCATATCAAAATAATTATAAAGCCAAACAAGTACAAAGTAGAATTAAGAGCATTGAGGATCCAAAATTTCAAAAAGTAAAGTATTTCATATAGATTGAACCTGTATCAAAAGACACGTTTTTGCTCTACCTTGAGTGGTCTCTTAATAGAGGTCGGCCATTTAAAGACGTATCAACCGTATGATATACGTTGACGTATCCGCATCTGCAGATATACCAAATCACAGTATATGATCCCGAGCTTTAATTTTATGTATTTTCAATAATATGCAAATGGGCGACTGATTAATTTCTAATGCAGAAATTTACTAAACTATAAGGAAATATCGAGTTTTTGTGGAATATGTAACCCTACTTTTAAAGATATTCCGGATAGTTGGAACAGTTTACAGGCTTGATAGGAGTGAATACGGTAAAATCGTTTGTTTTTTTGTGTATGAATTTGTGCTCACGTAGAACCAAATTGTTAATTGACAAATAGAGTGATACTCAGTACTTTCTATTACCTTTAATGATAAAATCTCAAATGAACAATATTCAAAGTTCCTTACATGTATATAAGTAATACATTTGATTTTTTTGGGTGTTTATTCATATAAGATCTTGAAATATTTTTTAACTAGAGTATTAAAGGATTGTGTACGATATTCGTGTACCTGCCCTTCATTGGCTCCTTTTTAAGGGCATGTAAAAGTAGTTGATAAAACCCCTTATTTCATTTTTACGAAACACCCCTCTATCACAAAGATTGAAAGTGTAAGTTTGATTGTTTCGAAAAGACTCTAATTAGTTTTTTTCTTAAATGAAGTATAGTCTTATTAATAAGCTCGGGATCACATAATATTTTTTGATATATCTGCAGATGCGGATACGTCAACGTATACGATACGGCTGAAACGTTTGTAAATGACCGACATCTAATACAGACTTCACTGTAGTACTATTTTATCATATTATAAGTACCTACGACTTACATTTATTTTGAAAGTCAGGAATTTTATTTCAGATTCTGTAGTTTTCACAAAGAATGTCAAGACATCTGCAAAGCTGTTTAAGATGACACCAAAAGAAGGTTCTTCTTGTCCTGTTCCACAGTTTGTGATGAGAGGATGAGGTTTACTTCTTGACTTTGCTTCCGACTTGAACCTGAATTTCAAAGTCATTGCATGCTGGAAGTCAAAGTTTGTATATCTCCATATAATGATTCTGCTAGCACCATTGAAATAGGCCAAGTCGCTTAGCGATACAACACCTTCTACTCCAAATGGTATTTCATTTGAGGATAAATCCACGACAGCTCCTTTGTTAAAATCCATAAATACTTCAGGTTTACAGCCTTAAAAAAGAAAATCTATAATGATTGAAAGATCTCACATCAAGATTAATAACAAATGAGTTGACAATGTCTCTAAGTTGTGTCTTAGCTTCAAGGGTATTCCATAGTTGAATAATCGAAGATACGATATATATGTTACAATACTTAAATAGTTATGAACCATTTGCCTTCAAGATTATTTTTGTTTTCAACTGAGCTCAAATAGAATTCGGTGACATATAGTTGCCAGCATGTAAGTTCTATGGTCGCGCAAGTGTCAGTCTTCTAGTTCAGAAGTATATGAATGCATATTTGTAAATAGAATAAATCTCATCTATAAATGCAGAAAGAGTATGATTGCCAAAAGAGACAACTCTCTACAAGAGACCAAATGACACAGAAATTGACAGCCTTAGACCACTATACAGCCTACAACAAGGTGAGATGCCCATGCCGCATTGTCAGCTATAAAAGTCGTCGAACTTCGTTTCTCTTAAACTGAGTTTAACTATGCGTATTGTTGTGCATTTGTTTTCATCTACATTGGCTAGAGGTATAGGGCGAGGGTTGAGATCTCTAAAAACATGTTTCACCCTGCCGCATTCTTACGCCTGTTCCTATTCAGGAGCCTCTGACCTTTGTTAGTTTGTATGATTTCTAATTTTAGTTTCGTGTCTTTAATTCGGAGTTTAGTCTACGTCCATTATGACTGTAGTATAGATATTTGTTTAGGGGCGAACTGATAGGCTTCTCCGGGTGTTGGTTTTGATCTTTGCATTGAAGATATATTGATGGCCTTCAGCTATTGTCTGCTCTATGGTCGGGTTGTTGTCTCTGGCACATTCCCATTTTCCATTCTCAATTTTATAATCTTTTATTCCTAAGCAAGCGTATAATATGGTGACTTTGTTAACCCTTTTATTTTGGAATGATTTCGACACTTACCTTCAGGTTGATATCCAATATTGATTGAGCATTCACATGTATCTTGGTCATATGCTGTTCCAAGGGCACACCTCCGTTTAATCCATCCATTATCCTTTACCTTCTCCATAAAGAACTTTTTATTGAGAGAATGTGGTTTATACGGACATTTGTTTTTACTAAATAATGAATCTTTTAAATAAGACTTGTCTTTACTGATTAATCCAAGTGCTATATTCAGAAGCGTGTTTTCCCGCTTTAAAATATTTGTTAATTGCTCTATCGATGGCTGCTTGTTTTTGATAATCTGTTTTCTAATTTTCTTCTTTTGTTTTAATTTATTTATTCTTTTTTGTAGAATGAAAGAGCCTCCGTTTAAATTTGGTCGGTTCCAAGGCTGTTTGAAAACATCAGATACTAAAATTGAAGAACCTGCTACATTAAAACCATCTTTAAAGTCATTTGATAACGAATTAGATTGTGTTTTCATGTCACGCCATATATTTTGAGGTAGGAATTCATGAACAACTCTCCCATTAAAATCGGATGAGCTGGGTTTTAATTTTGTCTTATACACCATTGTCTCTGAAATGATTGAAGACTTGACTGGTGGCGTAGCTACAGATGTTAGTATAGTTTTAACGATTTCTGTCGCTTTAAATGGCGGCACTGTTTCTGGAAAGGGAGCCACTGTTGCCGGAAATGGAGACACGGTTATTTTAGTTGTGTTGGCTTGAACTTGTGTGGGCTGTCCAATCTCAGCATTTCTCATACTGAAAAAAGCTTTAGTAGCTGGCTTTGTTGCAGAAAGCGGAACAGATTTCACTGTTTCTGTTGTGGCTACATTACTTGTTTGAATGTCACGTCCTAGTAGTGGCGACGGTGTTTGAATGTCATTTCCCATTAGTGGCGACAGTGTTTGAATGTCACGTCCCGTAAGTGGCGACAGTGTTTGAATGTCACGTCCTGTTAGTGGCGACAGTGTTGGAATGTCACGTCCCATTAATGATGAAGGTAAGGATGAATCTCTTAATAAGCTTTCAGGTATTAATGATCCAATATCCATAGGATGGTCTTTGAATAAATCTAATGAATTAAGATCTGGAAGTGCATCTGAAACGACAAGCATTAATGATAGAATTGAAACACATATATGAGTAATGTATAAGCAATTTTAGCTTTTCTCTTGCCGTGATTACTGTTGAATAATTGATTGCAACAACTCATTGTCATAACGCTGTTTAAAGAATTCAAGGTAAAGGGTACTTTAAAAATCTTTGGATATAAGACGTTGAAAAAAGTTGTGATTAAAATTATTCATATGAAAATGTTTTATTTGATGCAAATGTCTGGTTATGTAATGTATTTCAGTTGTTTCCTATAAATAGTTATTACTCTAGTTTTATCATGTACATCTTTTGTATAGTAATTTTATAAAATTTACTGTTTGCACAAGAATAAATTATTCTAAATAATAGGGATGTTCTGGTAACCAACAGAAAACCCTTGCCGTTTTTGGCACAACTTTTGTGATCTTTTGGTCCTCGATGCTGTTCAACTTTGTACTTGTTTCGGCTTTCAAACCTTTGTATCTGGGCGTCACTAGTAGATGTTGTGTGGACAAAATGCACTTCTGACGTATTGAAATTTTACTTTAACTTGTTGCCTTTAGTTGGCTGTTGTTCGTGTGATTTTTTGTCAATTGTGTTCTCCAATTTATTTATATTGTAGTCCTGGGGTGTTGTGTTGTCATTTTGGTGTTATATTTCACATGGCTATAAAAGTGCGAGGTTTGGCATGCCACAAAACCATGTTACCAAGTCAGGAATATGGCCATTGTTATATTATAGTTCGTTTCTGTGTGTGTGTTGCATTTTAACGTTGCGTCGTTTGTTTTCTCTTTTATTTTTGAGTTCAAATTTACATTGCGATAAGACGTGTCACGGTACTTGTCTATCCCAAATTCATGTATTTGGTTTTCATGTTATATTTGTTATTCTCGTGGGATTTTGTCTGATGCTCGGTCCGTTTCTGTGTGTGTTACATTTTAGTATTATGTCGTTGCGCTCCTCTTATATTTAATGCGTTTCCCTCGGTTTTAGTTTGTTACCCCGATTTTGTTTTTTGTTCATGAAGTTATGAGTTTTGAACAGCTGTATACTACTGTTGCCTTTATTTATGAATATTCGAAGTCAGTAGTTATCAAAGGTACCAAAATTATAATTTAGTTCGCCAGACGGGCGCTTCATCTACATAAGACGCTCAGATCAAAATATTTATAAATCCAAACCAGTACAAAGTTGAAGAGAATTGAAGACCAATAATTCCAAAACGTTGTGCCAAATACGGCTAAGGTAATCTATTCCTGGGATAAGAACGTCCTTAGTTTTTCGAAAAATTCAAAGTTTTATAACAAGAAATTTATAAAAATGACCATATAATTGACATTCATGTCAACACCAAAGTGCTGACCACGAAGCGATTTGCTAATAATTTTCAATAAAACAAAAACCTAACTCCTTATTCATGGAAAAATATTATAAGATTTTAACACGAATAATAATAATTAAATAAATAAATATGTAACTTACCTCTTTGAGCATTGCAGATAGCTATAAATAAGAAAACTAAATACGTTGATATCGACAAAAACTCCATTTCTGTATTATGTTAAAAGTAGGTATGCTACTAAAACTATTTTTCGAAGTATTCACGGACATGCATTCTTCTTGAAATTCAAATTAGCAAAGGCAAATACTGAATTAAACTAAATTTTTAATTACACTTCGTGATGTTCGGACTAGTCAAATTAATTTCATGACCCACAACGTCATTTAATTTTACTATCTACACCCATGCTGAAAAAATAATTAATCATTGATGCTAATTAGGATTTTAATTTCTTTACGTTTGCATGTCAAAATTTATTTAGAATTTACATATATTGGTTAATAAATACTGTTAAAATTACCGAACAACGTACTAAATTATTTATGTGAAAACAATTTCCGATAAAATGACAATTTTTAATATGATAAAAGGTTTCGTAATACGTACGTTAATTGATAAGGAATACAACTTAATGAAATATATTTCAATCCAATGTGTTCTATTGTACTATCTTATACAAATTTAATCAGAAGTTTGATTTTAAATAAATATGACCAAGGAGGCAATTGTCGAGGCTAACTTCTAATATCGTATACAGAAAACAATAACAACCATACAGTTTGACGTTTACTTCATTATATCAGAACTGCTCAGGCGACGTCTCCCTGACGTCAACCATAGATACATAACAGTAAAACGCGATGTCTTGACTCCCGCGGTATTCTCGACATTCTCCGGGCGGCGAAAAGTAAATATCAAAATTAAATTACAATCAAGAAAAAAAAATGAATTAAATTTACTGTCTCTCAAATTCAAAACTTAAACTTAAAACTTAAGCACAGTCACTTGCTTCCAGACTAGTTATCTTTCAATTAAATCCCAAATTAGTCTATTTCGATAATTAACAGTGTCTATATTTTCCGCGCACTTGTTCACTTAGACAATTAAATCAAGAATATTCGTAAAAGTCCATAATAAATCTGAACAGTTAATAGTTTACGCATTATTTAGTCCATTTTTTAATATTTTACCTGGCTCTTCTGGCTGCTTCTCGGTTTGGCAACATCCGGCTTGTGGTCGCACTTGGTTCTTTCTTCTGTCGAGCTTCTTCGTCCTTTGATGTTTCGATGTCTGTACAAAGTTCAAGGGGATACAACTTGACGATCAGACGTGATGTGGTTCCCGTTTTGGTTCGAATAATAGCGGAACGAACTAGTCCATCATTTCCTTTGGTTAGGTTTTCCACTAGCCCGGTTTTCCACATTATTCTTCTGTTTTCATCATGAATCTGAACTACATCGCCTATTCTGATTATAGTGGAATTGTTTCCCGTTTTCTTGTGGAATTCACGCAATGACGTCAAATACTCTGTTTTCCATCTGTTCCAGAATTGTTGTAAGAGTAATGATTGTCTTTGAACACGTTTGATAAACTTTGTTTTGTTCATAAATGTCTCATTAAACATGTCAATTTCACGAGTATCCATGTACGGTAATGTATTTATCCTACGTCCATAAAGAAGATGAGCTGGTGTAAGTGGTTGAAGATCCTCCGGGTCTGAAGACACATATGTTAAGGGTCGATCATTTAAGACGGATTCTATCTCTGTAACGATTGTCTGAAGAGTCTCTAAATTTACAAGTGATTTTCCTAGTACTTTTTTCAAATTCGTTTTCGTCATTCCAATAAGACGCCCCCACCATCCACCAAACCATAGAGCACGTTTAGGGATGAAAAACCAGTCGATTCCTTGGGCTGATAATGTCTCTTTTAACTTTTTTGAATTACAAAGTTGTTTGATGTCTTCTGACGCGGATACAAAAGTAGAACCATTGTCTGACATAACTACTTTTGGTAAAGATTTTCTGCTTGAAAAGCGCCGAAAAGCTTGTAAAAATGTTTCTTCTGACAAATTTGTAACGACTTCAAGGTGTATCGCTCTAGTAGAGGCACAAGTGAATAAACATATGTAGACTTTCTTTATGACATTTTCGTTATCTTTAACTTGTAATGCGCCTGTGAAATCTATCCCTGTAGCTGTAAAAGGACCAGCTTCTTGTAGTCGAATTTTAGGCAATGGCAGTGGATCCGGTGCTGCATATGGTTGTCCAACAACCTTTCTACAAGTAACACATTTCCTAGGTGTTTTACGAACAAACTGTCGGATTGCGGATATCCAAAAACTTTGTCTCAAATGTACGATTGTGGCATTTACTCCAGAATGACAAATTCTTTCATGGGCATCTAATACAATAAGTTTAAAAATTGTATGATCGTTAGGTAAGATAAACGGAAATTTGGTGGACTCCGATAAGGGTGCATTCTGGATTCTTCCTCCACATCTGAGGATGTTCTTGTCGTCAAGAAATAATCTTAATTGTCTGATTCTCGGTAAACTGTCCCGTGATTTACTGTTAAACTTCAATGCGTTATATTCCGTAGCAAAAGCCGTTTCCTGACAATTTCGAACCCATAACTCAACAGATTTGGATAATTCACTTGGTTTTAAATGTTCTAGTGTCCTTAAACTCCTTTCAATTCTACAGTTTTCTATAAATCGTAGTACATATGACGTGATACGTAACAGTTTCTGGTACGACGAATAACGTTCAATATCAATAATAAAGTTAATTCCAAATTTACAAATCGAATCGTCCTTTGGTTGGCTATTACATGTACTTTCATTTTCTGTTAACAAAACTGATAAAGACGTGTCGATTAATGTTGATTTTGGGTATGTTGAACTGTCTGTTAACCAATGCGGACCTTTAATCCATAATGTGCTGTTTGTGTATTGTTCGGCTGTTATCCCTCGTGTTACTAGATCAGCTGGGTTATCGCTTGTAGGGCAATACTTCCATTCCCATGATTTTGTCAATTCGTTTATTTCATTCGCACGATTTTGTATGAAACGTTTTAATGTCTTTGTTGACTTAAGCCAGTGTAAAACAATCTGACTATCCGACCAAAATGTGATGTTTTCGCACTCCAACGTTGATTGAAGGTGTTTAGCTAAGCGTGCTCCGATTACGGCTGCAATTAACTCAAGTTGTGGGAGTGTCAGTTCCTTTAACGGAGCTACTCGTGACTTTGCCATTACAAGTGCTGTCTCTTGTCCATTGCATATATATCCTACCGCACCATATGCCTTTGTACTTGCGTCAACAAATATGTGAAGACTGTGTTGTGTTGATCCTGTAGTCTCAGCGAAATAATATCGAGGAAATACTGTTTGTGTAGCGGTCTCAATATTCTCGCGTATACCGATCCATTGGTTACATAGGTCTCCCTCTATTATACTGTCCCATTGTAATCCAAGTTTCCATATTTCTTGCAACAAAATTTTAGCCGTTATTGTCACTGGACTCAGTAATCCTAGCAGATCGTAAATTCCTGACGAATATCTCAATATTTCTCGTTTAGTTACAAGTTTTGTCGTACTTTCTTCCTTGCATTTGTGTGGATAGAAAATATAATCTGTGTGACTATTCCATCTCATTCCCAATACTTTCGTGTCTGTGTCCGTGTCTAAAACTTTCTGAGATACTGCTTGTTGTCGTACCTTTATGCTGTTCGAATTCCAAGACCTCAAATTAAATCCTGCCTTACTCATCATTTCCCTTGCTTGCTCAAAGAAGTTTAAAGTGACACTCTCTCTGTCAATGCTAGTCAAAATGTTATCCACATATAAATCACGTTCAAGCATTCTTGCGGTATTACTGTTGGTTTGCTGTAAATGTTTTAACAGAGTAGTGCTCAAGATAAATGGTGAGCAAGTTGCTCCAAATAGTACCACTTTAAATCTATACGTCATTAACGGACTGGTTACGTCTGAAGGGTTACTTAACCATAGAAATCGTGTTACATCTCGGTCGTCTTTGTTGAGTCCTACATCATGTACATGTAAAAAAGCCTTCTCAATATCGGTAGTGATAGCATAACGATGAAGTCTAAATCTTACCAAGATCTTGGATAAGCATACGTATTGGTGTTGTACTGGAATCTTTCTTAACAACGGCATGGTGTGGTATATAATGTACCTTGTTAATTGTTGGTTCTAATTCATCAACCCTCACAATAAATCCGCGACGTTCCTGTTCCTTTATAATATCTCCGTATTTCTTTAACATGGTCGCATCTTTGCCTATTCTTCTGATAACATTCGCCGTTCTCCTTTTTGCAACATCATAATTTGACGGTAATTCTTCGTAATCTTGTTTCCATGGCAATTTCGCCGAATACCTATCTCCTAGAAATTCAATTGATGACTCCTGATAGTCTTTCAAATAATTTGTCTCTTTCTCTTGATTTTCGGATGAATCTATGCCTATCGATTCAAGTTTCCAGAACGCTTCCAAATTAAATTCTTCTGATTTGTGCGAAACTAGTAAGTTAAAGATGCCAGCTGTCGTAGACGAACGTGCTATACCTGACTGTAAGGGTCCTGATAGCAAATACCCAAGCTTTGATCTTACCGCGGTCGGTCCATCTCCTCGTATAATCTCGTCTTCAATAAAATCCCAATAATAGTCGGCACCAATAAGTAAAGAAATTTCAAAAGAATCTTCTTTGGTAACTGGATGAGCAAGTCTCAATCCTTTTAGATAGTTCATATCTCGGTTAACGTTGCGCATGTGATTCTGAAGTGGGACTGCTATTGTAGGTACAATTAGAACTTTAATTGGAAATTTACGTCTATTTCCTGTTTCAATGTGCACGGTGGATTTACGTAGTTCTCTCGTGCTGGTGTTTTCCTTTCCAAATGCCGATAAGTGTACAACTTCAACTCCTTCAGTTTTCAAATTCAATGTTTTCGCTAGATCATCTGTTAAAAAAGATCTTTGTGCACCTTCATCAAATAAAATATTCGTATCCGTACATATACTACCTGACCATACAGGAGCTACATCCGTCTTCAATAGCACAGTTGTGCGCATCTTTGTCGATGAATGTAAAATGTGCGTATCTTCCTTGTTTTCCGTAGTATTGATGAGACTTACAGATGTAGATTGATTCTGACTTTGATTATTCTGTATATCTGGGTTGTTTGCAGTTTCCCTGTTACCATGGTTACTTACATTACATAAGCTGGAATGATGTCTCTTGTCACAGTGTCTACACGTTCTTTTAGATTTACACTCATTAGCATGATGATTTCCTAAACAATTTAAGCACAAATTGTCTCGTTTGACTATAGCTATGCGGGCTTTATGATCACTAACCTTGGTACAGTATGTTGGTGGATGTATGTCTTTACAAAAAACACATGGTCTCTCCTTAATATTCCGGGGCTGGCTTTTCTTCGCGTTGTGTGTTGTGTTTCCTTGTGGTGAATTATTTCCTGTGTGAAACGTGCTTATAGATGAGTTTGCAAACTGGTGGTCTATAGAATCAAGATAAGTACCTGCATTTTGTCCTGCCTCCATGATTTGAATTTCGTTCAGTATACTCTTCCTTAAATCTTTCAAATTCCAACTTGACGGTCCGTGTTGTCTTGCTAGGTTTTGGCGTATTTCTGCGGGCAACTTGTTCAGAATAATGGGTACCAGTAGTGAACTATAAGTGTCTGTAGTCTGTCCGAGTGACTCTAGACCTCGTACGTAAGTTTCAGTTTTGTCATAATAATTGCGGAGGCTTACTAAAGTATAAATCGGCGGCGAAATCTCAAGTAGAGCTTGCATGTATGTTTGTATTATAGTATGTATCTGTCCATACCTCTCTTGTAACAACGAAATAGCTTTGCCGTAGTTAGTGTTTTTCATCGAAAAACCTGATATGGTCTGAAACGCTTCTCCCTGTAGTAGTGACTTAAAGTAGTTAAACTTCTGTGCGTCGCTGAGCGTTGGATTTGTGTGTATAGATGTCTCATAAGAATCCCAAAAGGATTGCCAATCTAAAATATTCCCTTTAAACGTAGGCAAGTTCAACTTTGGTAATTTGTGGTACTGATTATTTGTGCTAGAAGACGAATGTAAACTTGGAATATGCATAGACGCGTTCGTAGCAGGAATAATCTCTGATATAGCGGGGTTACTTGTATAAAACGAGGCTGCATTCGATTGTACATGAGATGTTGACGTGAAACAATTGGCGTGCGGGTTCAATTGAGAGGAGTCGCTTGCGGGTACACTATTTGCTGTAGGCGAAATCAAGGTATGCATGGGTGTATCAGAGGGAGTAACGTGACTAGCTTGAAAAACTGTAGTATTGACGGGTAAATTTTGACTTTTCGATTGGGAGGGATTAATGAGTTTTCTAATTTGACGAATTTTTGAATCTAAATCAAACATGTACTCATCTGTTTGTTGAATTTTATCCACCACGTCTTCATCCGAGCTTGCTTCCACAATTTTATCATTCAGATCTTTAAGAATATCCCTTTTCTGTAACACGGAATCTAAAATAGCTGTGACGTCCTCAATTTCTATTTCGGAAAGGTCTCGTATCTCACCAAAGTTCTTCCAAAGTCTTGTAATTGCTCCTTTATGCCCGGAATGAACGTCTTTCAGCTTTGTGTCCATTTTCTTTTTTGGTCACGGCACCATAAATGTCGAGGCTAACTTCTAATATCGTATACAGAAAACAATAACAACCATACAGTTTGACGTTTACTTCATTATATCAGAACTGCTCAGGCGACGTCTCCCTGACGTCAACCATAGATACATAACAGTAAAACGCGGCATTCTCGACAGCAATCACAAGTCAAAGAGGCAAAAACAACACTATGATTGGAGGACTACTGATATATTACAAAAAAATTAAAAAGGCAAATTCCATTGACTGAAAAGGGATAACCCCTGATTGTTCTAGACAAAAACCCCTAAATGTTAGGTCTAAACTCATAAAAAAGCGTGTTGTGTATTTTTAAATATTCAGCCAATGTATACATATAGGTGTAATACCACCAAATCATAGATGCATACATAAAAGCGTCGAAATTTTTTTCTCTTGCATCTGACATCTCATTGCAGTAATACGTTTCTTATTTTAGTCAATAACATTATCGTGAGTGAATCAAAGCACCAATCTTTTTTATTTATTGTTTCCATTAAACATTTTGTAGACCTGAGGGTTACTATTAAAGCTTATAAACAGATTAGGTAGGGGATGAATATTTGATTGGAAAACTTCCAGTGATGGTTATTGTCTTTTATGAAAGAACTAGTATGTTAATTTTTGTCTGTAATACTGACAGGATGAAAATTTACTCATGTCATGTATTTTTTTTTTATTTGAAACAAAGATGAATTATTCATAATGCTTTGAAAAGTGAAAAATTAACAAAGACTTATAAATTTATTGTTCGCAAAAGTAAACATTATTCGAAATACTTGTTTAGCTCTTAAACTATTTTGAACTGAGCGTCTTTACCGAGTCTTATGTAGACAAAACGCGTGTCTTGCGTACCAAATTGAAAGCCTTGTTTCTATTATAAGGGAAACAATGGTACCTGAACTACACATAAATCCTCTCTGTACGATTTTTTTTAAAAACGAACCCATAATGTAGTATCGAAAACAATAATTTCATTCGGTGATTGTTGACCGGAAACTTTATCTCATTTTTTTATTTTATGGGTTTGTTGTCGAGGTTTACCGTATCAAGATGTGATAACCAATCAACGCAGACTCATTCATGGAAGACTTGCAAAAAAAGTGAGTCGATAAAGTGAGGTATCTTCTTTTATATTTCCTTTGAGTTTCCATTCTTTAATCAAACTCTGCAATACATAACAGTGGATAACCGATTTCGTGTGTTTTATCATCTAACTATTCTTTTAACACGATTAACCTTCCAGTACTCGTGTGTTTACATTCTTTTAATTAAGGTTTCCCCTCCTACTTGTGCTTTGCTGTTGCTTTATTCCATCGTTAGGTCTTGTAGTTTTAGTCAGTGCATACAGAAATGCTACCGGCGAATAAGAGTACGAGAAACCAATAACTTAATGGCAATAAATGTCTGAAGATTTTGATCAGATTTTTTTTTTTAACAACCTATTTAATTGTTGTGCACCTAGGTTGGCTGTCATGTACATACCTATCACATTTCAAAACATTAACCAATTAATCCAAGTACTTTTCTTAGTTTTAATATTTTTTTATTGTTAAAAAAACGACACATGGATTAATTTCTCAACTTAGTAAGGCTTCCCTAATACAGTACTTTTGTTGTTTTTTGCTTGTATAAATTCCTATTATGTTAGTAACCTCCTTGATTTTTTGCATGATGAAAAAACATAAACTCTTTGAGGATGTAGTTTTATATATAAAAAAAAAACGTCAATAATCAAATATTTTAATAGAAGGCAATTTGATTAATATTGTCCACAGTAATCTTTATTTGGACTTTTTTGTTTTAAGGCAAACAATCGCGATGGTTATTCATGCAAGTGGAAACGAATATGTGTGTTAATCATATGCCTTCTAACTAAAATATGTAAAATATTCATGATTATTGTCAGACGTATGACAAGAAAGTCAATGAGGGTTAAACGGAATTACAAATTATAACTTGACAGACACGTGCCATTACATATCTTTGTATAACGCCTTTGATAGACAATCTCTTGAATCTAAATCTCATAGTCATACGATACTCATTGCACCTCTGTAAAGTCTTGAATTGAAAGGGATGGTTTCGTTTCAGTAAAATGGAAATCAAAGACAAGCTCTTCACTTTTAAAATCATTTTCCACCTTAAATTGTAAGATTACACTAGTTCTTGTAAAACCATTTAAGCATTGTTGAGGAGTTCAATTTTTGTGTGTCTGTATATGACATTGAATTTACAAGTTCAAAGGTTCAAGAAGCAAGGCTAATTGATAATTTTTATTCACATTTTACTATCAAGAAATTGAAATATGTAGTATAAATGGAATAATTCTTTATTGTTTATTACATTCAAATGATCATGATGTTCTGTTTGTAAACTAGACAACATATTGATATATGAACAATTAATGCAATATTCCGATCAAGCTTGAACTTCGTCTAGATAAACATGATGAGTTTAATGTGAATCTTTAAACAACACATTGTTACATGTTCATTTATGTCAATGACTACACAAATATATTCTCTAAATGTTCCAATAAAAATATTGATGAGACATAAACAGGATAATCTGAATGGTTGTAGGAAAGTATATCCACGTACTGGATTTCACACAGAACCTGCAAAGTAAGAAAGTTATAAACAAAATGTATATAACGATGTATCATTCAAATTCAAACAAGCTTTTCATTGCCCCCCCCTCCTGTTTTGAATATAAACATGCATCAAATTAGTGATACAAGTGAATTGAGAATGCATTTATGACTATAAAAAGTTTAAGCCTGTCCTATATCATTCTTTAAAAGATAATAAAGATAATAATTTAAATTCTTTAAAAGATATATATATATATATATATAGACTTTATTTGAACGTGAGTGACCATGATGTATTTTGTATGACCATAAATGAACAATTAAGCCGTTAACGGTTAAATCTTCTTGAAGGATTCGGAATTTAAGCTTTGAAACAATAAATTGTATTTTGAACTTGAAAATTCAAATTGAATGTATCATTTGAATCATACAAACATAGACTAACTATCTACTTAGTATTGCGAATCATCGGTTACTAATTAACCAGTAGCGGTGTTGTAAAAAGTAAAATCACCAAAATACTGAATTTAGAGGAAAATCAATTCGGAAAGTCACATAATCACATGGCACAATCTAATAACAAAACACATCAAAAACCAATGGACAAGCACTGTCATATTCCTAACTTGGTACATGCATTTTCAAATGTAGAAAATGGTGGATTAAACCCGGTTTTATACCGCTTACCCTCTCGCGTTGATGACAGTCTCATCAAATGATCACCATACCCACAATACGTATTTTAGTAGTGATTATCGACAATTACATTATTTCGCCATCGTTTGCAGTTGTGCAAATCTTTTTCTAATCGTTTTACCATGCATTTTTTAAAAGGGGTTATTTTTTTCATGCGACTTGGTTTATGTACATTTGTTTATATTTGTTCAATTGTTCATATCAAATAAGATTACATCAAATACAAAGTCTTAACTTGCATATACAAATACCTCTGATATTTTGTCTTAATCCAACAGGAACTGTTTTTGTCGTTCCTATTGACAAAAATCTAAAAGAAAAAATCGAATATTTTAATGATACCTTTTGGTTTTCATTGTCTTGCGTTTTTTTGCTTTACATAACGTTTGAGTTTTTTGTTTGAACTTTTGAAAGGTTGCTGTTGGTGAATAATAATGAATAGTCTTTTCATAGTTGTATTACACATTGTTGAAACGCCGCCTGTTTTTAATACCGGACGTATAAATTATGAATTGTAAGCATGACATAAGAAAGTACTGGATAAACGTACGTAGATGAGACAATATTCAAGTGACACACAAAACTTAAAAACAACATATGTACATGTAGGTCAATATCTAATCTTCAATTAAAACAAAACATGTGTTTTTGAACATGTCCAACTCTTAATCACCAGAGAACTAGAAAAGAAGTGAATAAATTGATTCTTAATACCAGAGACATAAGGATGTAAGAACAAAACCCTTTATCTTCATTTTATCACAGAGTCAATATCTAAATATTGAAGACTGAATATTGAAGAGACTTTGTCATATATCCATTTTATTCAAATCATAATGTTTTAAATAAGCTTTTTATTTATACAGAAATGTTCGTTTGGCTTAAATATGTCCCTATATTCTTCTGGGGGATAAGTCAAAGTCTGCGAGAATTGCTATTTTGGTATATCGACAGGCGTCAGTAAGTTGGTTATCTGTTTAGAAATAATCCCTTATACTAAAAGAATCTTAAATTACTCACATTTTGGTGTTAAACTATGTTTTTAGGTAAAATTGAGACTCATTTCAAATGATAGAGATACAGTTAGTGGAAGTCAGCCCTGTCGCTTTCGTAACTATTATTTTAAAAGATTGTGTCTATTAAGGATAGTATTACCTTTTGGGACTGGCTCACTGCATGTTTTCACAGAGCAGTCCGTTCCACATTCACCCGTTATACTATTTCTACAGTTTAGAGAAGGACATGGTAACCCTTGAGGTACTGTGAAATTAGTACACTGCACAAAAACGTCACAAACTGTTGGGTGTCCCCTTTTTGCACCATCATCAGTATTGCAATTGCAAATTTCTTCTGTAAAAATAACATTCAGAAAATAAAAATTAAAGAAAAATTGTGATGATTGTTTTGCTTATAAATGACTATTGCTAAATAGGTCATTAATGTTGGACTAGAAGTCCTTGATTTCAAACCAAAATATAAAAAGTAATTATCAACAGTTAATAATGAACTAATCGTCATGTGAACCTGTAAAAACATGTGATACTTCTATAAGTCTGGTTTGGTGATCATTTGTTTTACCCTAAATTTGTTTTTAGATTACTACCTAGAACCAACATCTTTGATAAAAAAAATCGTAAAGTTTATTTATGTATCATTATTTCCATTTGAACTGTTATTGATTTATTGGTTCGTTTAACTGAAGAAAAAACCCCAAAACACGTACATAAACATGTATTAAAGATGTAGCATAACTTTAGCCAGTTTCACTGAATATCAAACGAATTATAAAATCAATAACTTGTTTATCCATGAGAGACAGCTTGCAAAATGAGCGATTTAGTTCACATAAATTTTAGCAGGGTTCATAACGTAAAAGAGTTAGTTGGTTTTTTTCAATGTTTTGCCAACTATTTGGCTTTTACTCTCTTGGTAATTGTGTGTTTTCTTAACATATTTAGAATTTTGTTTTGTTTTTGTGTATACTTAATGTGATATGTTTTATACCCTTTCAGTGCATGGGGGCTTAAAACAAGATTAGCCAGAATCAAACCTGGAATAAGTTGTAAATCTTCTGTATCTGCAAAAATTTCATTGGTTCCCAAAGAAACGGAATTGTCCACTCGACATCGTATTTTACCATTGATCATTTCAGAATAAAACAGCATGCCAAAGACGACTGTCATTGTATTGTTATAGCAATGTTCTCGTTCAATATTTGTAAATATGATTTTAATGAATTGATCTTGTAACGGTTCGAAAAAAGTCGAGTCAGTGTGTTGTATTTCTAAAATTAGATTCCCGGGAGGTTCCCCAACGTCACCACTGCATACGTGTTCAAATCCGGGTCTGTAATATCCAAGATTTATCACCTGATCTTTGTTCATTTCTAAATTTGGAATTGATGGTTTGCCTGTTTAAAACCAAGACGAATTATTCAGAGCAGATAATACCTCCTGGACATAATTATGATAGTGTATAAATTAATTAGTACTAATCATAACTAATTTATTCAAAACCCATAAATTGAATAAGATTGACCTCATATTATGAAAAAATGAAAAGAACAGAATGATTCCTAAACCATGACTAGTAGTCTTGAATCAAATTAAAAACAATAAGAGAAACTTTATGTTATGATAGTATGTAAATTTCAAAGCATTTGTAATTTCGCTGTACTGATTCAATGATCTATATCGATATCTCTCGAGGAGACGAGTTGGTTACACAAAATATGTACCATTGTGAAAATGTTTCCAAAAGTTATTAAGATCCTAATCTTGAAAAAATGGTAATATCCTGAAAACAAAAATTAGCTGAGCAAAACAGATTATTTTCAGATTACATACATTTTACTGCGAAATATATAATTTTCGACATGTTACCTACTCTTATGTAAGACACTCTGTGTCGATTATTAAGATAAACAAAAAGTCAAGTTTTCAAAAAGTACAAATTGTTTTAACAAAAAAGTTTCAAGTTGTCTTAACACGACAAAATTATCGATAAAAACGGGTCATAATTTCCCGAATTTGCAATGTAGTGTGTGCAATCTTTTTAATTATGATAACACACAATAAGGATCTATTTATCCGCGTCTGTCAAACATCACCATACTAGTAATATATTTACATCTAAAAAGTAAAATAACAGAAATACTGAACCTAGAGGAAAATCAATTCGGAAACTCCATAATCACATGGCAAAATCAAATAACAAAACGTATCAAAAACGAATGGACAAATACAGATACTAATAACTAAATTTATATTTACATGTGATGTATTATTATTTCACATGCCTTTGTAATAATGTCAATATTTCATGATAATGTTAAAATGCTGTTCTCAACCTTCGAATCGTGGCATTGGTGGCTTACAACTATTGTCTGCTCTTTGGTCGGGTTGTTGTCTCTTTGAAACATTCCCCATTTCAATTCTCAAGTTTTGAGATTTTTATGTATTTTTCGTTATTGTTCAAGAGAAATGATATTTTGCCGTTGCTTTTAAAAGACCTTTCCGAGTGAATTTAACTGTTTTTTGTGTGTGTGTACTAGTATACCTTTATTCCAGAATAAAGGGTGGTTCAAGTGCTTACGGACATGGTCAATCCCGATACATTCTGTATGTTCATCTCTCAAGTCAGGAAACTGCAATTGATTTCTGTCTGTCGTTTTGTTATTGTGTTCTGTTTTATCATAAATTAGAACATTGGTTTTCGTACTTTCTTTCTTTCTTTCTTTACCCTCCCCACTGACAGTTTACAAACTGCAATAACATATTCATATTATTAAACTAAATATCTTACGTAATATTGTTACGTTTCCATGTGCAGTATATATTTGTTCATTGGTATTAACGACAACTGAGTAAAGTCCCTCTGAATCACAAGTCGCTAATATCAGGGTAATAGTTAGTTTGCTTCCGTCAAAGTTTATTGTCATGTTGAATAGTTCCTCTACTGGCAGCATGTTGACAGAACCATCACTGCTGATGAATCCTATCGTTTTTGTTCCCTCAGTCCGAGAACCCTTATTTATAGTTATTGAATTGAAACTTATTTCATTCAAAAAGCACAGTATTGTTGCGGGACCAGTATTCAAGAAAATCGACGTATTCGTGCACACTATAGCTGTAAAATAAGTTGAAAATGTATGAAGCATTTAAATGTCACATTGCTTCAAAATTTGGTATGCTAGTTTTAGTCCGATTACTATTATATTCCACCAACATTTTAAAGTTTATTTTATATCTTAGGATCTTAGGCTATACTAAGAAAAAGGTTTTTCAAAACCTCCAAATCGTATGATACGCATACGCGAGGAGGAGGAGGAGGAGGAGGAGGAGGAGGAGGTGATGATGATGATGATGATGATGATGATGATGATGATGATGATGATGATGATGATGATGATGATGATGATGATGATGATGATGATGATGATGATGATGATGATGATAGTCATTAGTTTTAGTTGTATATAGCAATGCTTATCGGAAAAAGCAGCATACAATATCTGATTGCGGGTTTTATGCTATAGGTGAGGTGATCTTCGAAACTTAATTTTGACAAAACTAAAAGGAAAAGGATGCCTCTATGCTATTAGTTTATTACCATCGGAAAAGAAGAAAATGATACGGCAGGAGAAGTTATTTTGCTTTATCTTATGTTTCTATGTCCATGATCTTTTGAGAATTAAGTTTGAGTGCCACAAACTATGGGTAATGCCAGCAAATCTCACGAAAAAAATACTATTCTCCATTGTTTTTAACTTAATATTTAAAATATTTACGCTGACCTTGTAGACGGACATTCCAACACGATTTCTTGCGACGGGAAAATATCAAGCATTATAACACTACAAACTGCACAGAGTCTGCATTGACCAGTTTTTGTGCTCGACCAGAAAAATTGAGCACACATTTTACTCGACCCGTCTCGACATTGTCTCGACTGTACTTAACTGCACTTCAGTGTACTCGAATAGTTCTCGACTTTACTTAATTAGTCTGATTCAGTTTTGAACAGCGGTATACTACTGTTACCTTTATTATTCAGTACTTGATGATCTTTGTGTAGTCTGAAATGGTCTTGACCAAGGCTCGACATGTCTCGACCTGTCTTGACTAGTCTCGACCTGTCTCGACTAGTCTTGACCTTCAAATTCAGTTTTGACTGGTGTAAATCAGCCTATCTAACTAAGTTAAATATTGATCTTACAAAATTCAAGCTTATTTGGCAGTTTGATTTATTTGTGTGAAATGAAAGAATTTAATTTTACAATTTTACAATCGGTAATAATAAAAATTATATTATATAAATTCAGATAGGCATCTTTAAGTTGTTTTTATAACTTTTTCAAATCAACTTAAAAAGAAATCTTGGTAAACAAAGCTAGGATTTGCAATTGGACAAAATAGAGATAGTACACTTTTTTTTAATAACTTTTTTTAAATCAACATGGGTTTTCATTACACTATGCAGCTATCTTAGATATACATTAAGCTTCCTGAATCCCATGTCAATTAGTTATTTGTTGTATTGCTGTAAAATTTAAGAATTAAAGTAATCTGGGTAATAAAAAGCTAGGATTTGAAATTCAGAAAAAAAAGAGATAGTACACTTTATTTTTTTAATAACTTTTTCAAAACAACTTGGATTTTCATCAAACTATACAGCTATCTTAGATATATATTAAGCTTACTGAATCCCCGGTCATTTTGTTTTGTTATATTGCTGTCAAATTTAAAATTTCAATTAATCTAGGTCTAAAAAGCTAGAATTTGCAGTTCGAACAAAATAGAGATAGTATACTTTAATTTATGTTTAATAAAAGTTTTTCACAATCAACTTATTTTTTTTCAAACTATATAGCTGCCTTGGTGATGTATTAATCTTACTGAATCCCAGATTGTTATGAAGTTTGGTGTATCGCTGTTACATTTAAAAAATATTTTAATCTAATTAAAAAAAGCTAGGATTTGAAGTTTTGACAAAATAGAGATAGTACACTTCAATTTTTCTCATATCTTTTTTCAAAACATCTTAGATTTTCATCAAACTCTACAACTATCTTTGCAGTATATTGATCTAACTGAATCATAGGTTGTTATGTAGTTTGGTATATTTCTGTCAAATTTAAGAATTTAATCAATCTAGGTAAAAAAGCTACGATATTAGAAATATATCTTTCCTCATAATTTGGTAAAAAATAAATATAAAATAGTTATTTAATTCCTTTAATATTTTATTCCTTTTGATATAAGGACAACGCGCCGTTTAGCTCTGGGCAACAATAAAATCACGTACATTCTAGGGTACATAAAAACTCTCGAAGGAATTTATTCTTCATTAGTTCAAATCAAGCCTAGTGAAAATATTGACACGTCTCTTGTCTTTATCCCTTGACATAACTCATCAATGTATTTCATACCAGTAACACGACGGACGTCACATGTGGATTCGGTTCTACTAATCCATCCGTAGTTACTAAGACAAATCGTGTTGTGGTGGGGTTTTATGTTCCACAGTCTTTAGTTTTCAATGTTTTGATATGCAGACTGTTGTCTGTGGTTTTTTTTAATTATTTTTTGCAAGGGTGTAGTTTGTCCTCCGTTTACGATTCTGAATTAATCTTTTTTTCTCCTCTATTTTACAGATAGAATTGAAAGAAATATACGAGTTAAAGGAAATGTTAAGACTAACGATTTATTCAATCATACACAAAACTGTATCACTTCATAAATGTAACATTTAATAGGGCAAGTGTCAAAAACAATGTTAAATACAAATGTAATTAAAAATAATCATAATAAAAGTCATGTTTTCAGGCTGACACTATAACGTGTTGATATTTATAATAGTTAGTATCGTTGCAATCTTTCTTTAACAATAATTTAAATATATAGTGTTACGATTGTCAATATTTATTATGTATATACCTTTCTGTATTTGAAAGCAAATGATGTAACCCATAACTAAATCTATAAGGACACAAAAGTTCAGTATGTTTTGTTTTGTATTATACGAGTCTTTTTCAAAGACAGTAATCGCTATACTTTAGAAATAACAAGCGTTTCGTAAAAACAGTTTGCATACAACATAATGTTAATAAGTAGAAGGAAAGCAGATAATCAAAAACTTATTTAATGCTAAAAATGACGATTGTTGAGAAAAACAAATTGTTTTGTGTTGACCTTATATTAAATAAATTCATCATAGATACCAGGACTAAATTTAGTATATACGCAATACGCGCGTTTCGTCTATAAAAGACTCATCAGTGACGCTCGGATCTATAAAAATTTAAAAGTTAAAAAGGCAAAATAAAGAACGAAGTTGAAGAGCATTGAAGACCAAAATTCCGAAAAGTTTTACCCATAATAATTTTTCGCTCTCTTTATATACCCTTTTTTGTTGATGCAAGCGACAAAAGGGAAAACTGACCAATCAATCAAGTATGATGTATTCTCGTTATCAATATTTTGGAAAGCGTAAAATTTAAATCAATTAAAAGCATAAAAACAGCAAAACAAAATTTGATTGATTGTTGGTTGTTTAACCTTATATGGCAAATTTTTCATGCATGTCAATACGATGTAAATTAAACTCAGGATAAATAAGAGATGGGTATACTGCATATGTATATATTTCATGGTTATTTTGTGGGGTTGTTGGGTTTAGTATCGAGCACAATTATATGGAGGATGGAAGTTTTTACATGTAACTACCTTGACTGGCTATACAGCATGATGTACAATCCAGTATACCTCCTTTCATACATAATAGCACAATCGGAATCTGATTAAACATCTCCAATAAGCTAAATAGGTCCTTGAAGAAATATATTACAAGCATGCATTTACAGAATGTATTATATATTTCCTTTCAGTGTAGCTTTTGACATAACTGTAAAATTTCACATACAAATGGAATGAAAAAGTAAATATTGTGGATTCATTTATTTTCGTGGGTACCAATTTCCGTGGATAGAGGAAAACTTGCATATTCGTGGATATTTAAATTCATGGTTCTTTCAAAGTTCACATACATTCCTTTAGAAAATTTGTACTTCGTTGAACATTTAAATTCGTTGTTCCCCTGTACCCACGAAATCCATGAAAATTGGTATCCAACGAATATTAATGAATCCACAGTACAAGTAAAGTAACACATGTAAACTAATACGTACAGAGATACATTGAACACTTACGTGAAATACTAGGAACAACAGTACTTGTCATATTTATAGATGGAATGGAAACAGCACCACAAAAATCTAAAACACATCATTATTTCTTTATACTAGTTCAATGATACTTCTGGAGTTTAAAAGCATTAATCGTTTGTTATTTGGTGTTTCTATACAATACATGTAGTTTGGAAACGTCATTAGACATCATGATTACAATAGTATATGTTAAAAGAAAAAAAGTGTGACAATTTGATTGATTTACTTCCGGTGATGGTTATTATTGTATATATGCAATGAAATTTTATGTGAAATTTTCAATGTGGGCAGAATAAAACCATCCAAGTCACACTGATTATGTACACTTTTTGTTGAAAAGTGCCAATTCAACAAATTATATCAGGGAAAATAATGGTGGTACTTCTCCTAAATCCAAGTCATATAGTATTTTAGGATAGTCCTGTCATTGACAATAAAACCACATCCCCTTATCTTATATAATAACACGTTAAATAAAAAAACCCACATTCAACCTATCTTGGAATCGACCCTTGTTATAGTTTAATCCTTTATAGAGCACATTGATTTTCAAAAACATTGTATCTATCATTTACATGGATTTCAATACAAATACGCTTTCTTCCTTAATTGAATACTTATGACACACATACATTATAAAAGATGTTGGTGTTCCATTAACTATAGGTTAATATGTCATACAATGAAATCAATATGGGCAACATTAGATTTTAGTTTATTCTTTGTTCGTATCTCTTCAATAAGTTTTATTTTAAAGAAATTTGTGTGTTACCTGCAGGAACTGTTTCGTTGCATACGTTCTCAGAGCAGTCATCGGAACAGATTCCGGTCGAACTGTTTCTACATTGGTTTGCTTGGCATTGTTTTCCTACTGGAACTGTCATATTAACACATTCAACATAGTAATCACATCGCCCAGGATGTCCCCGACGTATACCGGACTGAATAGTATTGCACTTGCATATGTCTTCTGCAAAAGTTATACTCTAAAGATACAGGTAAATGATATGCCATGTTCCCAAATACAAGTATAGAATTGACAAGTTTCTCGTATTAAATTAAGAGTTTTTACTCACATGCAACTTTTAATAAATATATATGTTCTGAGTTTTTTCTTTATTCTGAATTATTTACCACTTTCTTAGTATCAGCTGCTCGCGGAGATCAGCAATTCAGAGCCAATTATATGGATGTCAAATGATATACAGGGTACAGTTATCACTGAAGAGACATGTATTGTCGAAATGCGCATCTGGTGCAGAAAAAATGGTACCGTTAATGTTATTATCCTTCCAGGCTAATTTTTTTGTTCTTTTTGTATTGCCGTCTATAGTGGCGTGGTTTTTATATTGTTTTCTGCCTGTTATTAATTGTACTTGTTTCGTCGTCTTAAGACATTCAAGTGTATTGGTATTTTGATTCAAAATTGTCAACATATGGAATATTTTAATCAAGTCTACATGCAAGGTCAACTTGGATATGAAAAGTGTCAAGTATGAAACGAGAAATTTCTCAACTGTTTGTCGCTACTGGTCATTCGTAAAAACATGAGAACTTTGAAAAAAGGATAATCTTTGTCTTATTCAACTCATAAAATGTAAAAGTTCGCGGAAGCTTGCATTTCTCCTCGACTCTTAGATTTACAAAAATTTACTTTTTAAATCACTCATAACAACGCAACTCTAACTAATATATATATATATTTATTTTTATCCTTCAAGGTCCGCTTTTAAATTTATTAGAATGTAGCCATTGATATCTTCACGTTCCTTTACTTATTTTTTAAGTCTTGTACACTTACTTGGGATAACTCTTACGACATGTCCATCTGTATAAGAAATCACATCCGATTGATATTTGTTTTCTACTCTGCATCTTAAGGTTTGATTATTTTGCTGACTATCTACATTTAGTAGGAATGTAATATTTTGGAATCCATGGCAATTCTGATTAGTTCTAATGTCACTCAATCTAGTGACGACTTCATCCGGTATTTGGAAAAACTGCTTTTCATCTTTTCCGGGAATATCTATTAAAATATCGATACGAAGTTCCCCCGTAGGGTATCCAACATTGCCATAGCAATTATGAGCTTCATTATCAGAGCCAGATTCTACAACAACAGCAGGATTCAAGAATAAAGAAGGCTTCCCTGGATCACCTGTTAAAAATAAATTCTAATATTATATGACATACATATCTAGAAAGACTTACTAGAATTAAAGAAAACTGCGAACAAATATGTCAACGATTTATTTCACATTTTCTTTGTTAATCTCTTAAGATTTTATACATTTTCATTTCGTAGTGGTGATGACATTTTTGGAAATTAGGTGTTAATGGCAGGTTGTTGATGATATCTTGGTCTCTGTCAAAATACTTTTAAACGTTAAATTTATGAAGTAGAGTTTGGTTGGATAGAGCTTACTGTAATTTATATATAGACAACTGTCCAAAGCATATCAATAGTACTCAGATTCATCACCTGAAATACTTTTTTAGAAGTATATGTTTGTTTTACATGTACATTTATCCCATGAAATAAAAAGAACAAGCCTTTTTTTTAGAAAATCTCTAAATGAATTTAATGTGATCATGGAACAAAACAATAACTGACTCACTGATTGGCTGTAATAATCCTGTCACCATGGCTGTAACTCTTGTTCCATTACTTATTTGTAACACATAGTCTCCTTCATCGGCACAAGTAGTGTTTAAAAAATCAATAGAAACGACGAAACTCGTAATAACACGTATTTGTATGTTCAAATGATCTTGGAAGTATGTTATATCTCCATTTTTACTAATCCTAGATATATTTACGCTGACACCATCTTTGATTTTTACAATCATGATCTCTTCATATTTTTTTGTTCTGTTTAAAGTGCACATCATCGTTGCAGCGTTATGTATATGGACATTAACATCATAACATGTATCTTCTGAAATAACAATTAACACCAAATATCGTCAATATAATACACACACTTTTAATTGCTAATTTAACAAATTTTTTTCTCAGAAATAAGAGTTTAGTTTTTACTTTAATACCCATGACGTGTATAACATAGAAAACAAACGAAATTCAAACAAAAAAGATACCTTTTTGATTTTTAAATGGTATATAGGCACCCGTAACTGAAGAGCTAATACCATTGACACTATTTTCTTGTTTGTTTGCTTTTTATCTGTAGAAATCTTTAGTATTTTCATTTTTAAATTATGGCTAATGCTATTTTAATCATAAAACTGACACACATAGTCTGTTTCCACTAATTGTTCAGCCTTTTTAGAAACGATAAAGAGTTCATACATTAAATTTTCTTACTTGAGAAAGTTGATAAATCCACTTCTGATCCAATTATTGCTCCTCCAAAAATAAAGTCGTTTTGCACACGACATCTTATAACAGCTTTATTCATAGCTGATGTAAAATTCATAGTAAATCTCAATATCTGAAAATTACTACAACCTTGTGTATAACTAGAATTTTGTACAATAACCAGAACTTCAGGCGGCACTAAGGAAAAATCTGAGTTATTCAATTTCATTTCTATAATCAGATCTCCAGCTGGTAGTCCAATGTTTCCAGAACATTGATGTTCATAGTCAGATTGTCTATATGGTAGTCCGGCAAACTGGTCAGGATTTACAAAGAATACAGGAACGGTTGGTCTATCTGGAAAAAGAAAAACGAAGTCAAATTTTATTTCAACTGATGAATCGTATTACCGAACTATCTAGACATAGGTTTTAACGCTCTTTAATGGTAAAAATCAAATATATCATTTAATTAGCAGCACTCGTACATTTTGAATCATTAAACTGCTATGTAGGGCGTAAACATCCAAAAACTGACTGACAGAAACAACGTGATGTTTGCAAGTATTATAAGTTTAAGCTATAGTATTCAGTTTTTTCCAAAATAAAAGATAATCCACAAATTCAAATATCAGTTGCCAGTTAAAGATTTCATCCAAAAGAAGTTGACAAATGAAATTCAATCTTTACCACTTACAGTACTTCGTACGTGTTGTGTGACACACTTTACAACAATTACCTCCTTACCTATAATCATAAGAGATCCAGTGATATTGACCGCTTTAAAGGCTGTACTGTTGACATGCACTCCATATAGACCATCATCTTCGCATGTGACATTTTCAAACAACAACGATAAAGTTATATTCTCAGCCTGTTTAATAACTATGCTAAAATTAGTTGATGGTGATATATATTGGACTTCTCTGTTTTCGTTGATTGCTGCTATGTTTTGTCCGTTTCTCGCAATAATAATTGACATGGGATTCAACATTCCAGTAATTATACATGATATACTAATGTTTTCGTCATAAAAATATGCTGTTGCATCTGTACAACTGCCACCTGTAAATCATGTTTTCTTATTTGTTGAATGTGTCAATCACAGATTTTCTTATTGAAAATGACATTATAATTAACATTTAATTTTTTATACAAAGGATGTAGGGAACACCTTTGTGATTTTTAATTCTGAATGGAGTAACCAAGTTGTATGACAAAGGAATATGTTTTGACATATGTCTTCTTGCATCTTTTGAGTAGACTTCGTATGTAATGGTAAAAAAATTCATAATGGCGATCATGCGTTGTTAAGTCGGTGATGATCACTTTATACTTGCAACCCGAATTTCGCATGTTGTGAGGAACTTTATTTATATAGCTCAGATTGTTTATTTTCATTTTAGGGGACCTTTTCTTTCAAGGCATTATAACGATTAGGATTCGACATTAAGAGTAATTTCACTGTGTTATCCCCAAAAATATCACAATTGTCGACCTACTTGCAGCGTGAATTCTGCTCGGTAACTTAAAATTAAAATAATTCTGAAAATTACGTACGTGACGTTTACTATACTTTAACATATGATTAAGAATGTTATCCTTTTATGTTCATTCTTCTATACCATTACACGTGTGTTATTAAGAGTCAAACACATTTACCTGGACAGTTTTGGTTATTGCATTGCAGATGTTCTGTTTCGTTACCGTCACAAAGCTTTCCCCTGTGCTGTGGGACTGGATCATTACAGCTACGATTCCTTGTTCGGATTCCTCCTCCGCATGGCAGACTGCACTTATCCCATTCATTCCAGTTTGACCAACCACCATCAACTAAAAAATATGTGTTTAATTGTGTATAACTTACATTCTACTATTATCTTGATGATACGTTTGCTTTTATCAATCCAGCATTTTGTACGGTAAAACTTAGTAAAAAAAACTTAAACATAAGTCGAAGACGAAGAACAAATGTTATATTTTTTGAAAATGAAAGACGAAAATGGTACTAACATTTTGTCAAATCTGAAAGTGATTCAATTTCTTAGTTCATTCTGAATGTTAAACGCTAAGATTGGTTTTAAAATCATTTCTAATGTTCGTATTGAAACAAATGGTTAATAATAATACATCAATTTCAAGAAGTTGTCACATTAAAAAATGTCATGTAGGTGCGTCATAGTACAGATGTAATTTACAACTGCCTACAAAAATAATCTAGTCATAACATCTTTTTAAAAGTGGTTTCTATTGTTTTCAACTATCACTTTGTTGTGTGGAAGTTTATAACTCAAAAAAAAAGGAAGAACAAGACAAGAGTAACCAATGGAACCATTTAGAATTACAAGTCGGAGAAAAATAAAAAAAACTCATGAGAAACAAAGACGAGAAAGACATAAAAATAGATATCAGTTGAAAAAACACCATCCAGAAAAATAAAGTGAACAACAAGATCCCTACATAAACTGAGCTAAAATAAAGTAAGGACCCTGTCGTTTTGCTTCATCCGTGCGTTTTGTTGTCCGGGATGTACAAATACGCAACAACAGGCATTCAGAATGGAGACGTTTAGTCATACGTCTCATTTAGAGAAAGGGGTTCGCTTTCAATACACTATTGAAAAAATACTGTTTGAGTGGTACCTATGTGGCATACTATTTAGAAATTTATTTGGTCCATATCCACAATGGACCCTCATTTTCGGTTGGCAGCTCGAATTTTCAACTTTTCATCCGGTTGACCCTTAATACAGGACCTTCTAATCGCATGTATTTTTGGTCATTTTGTTCTCGTCCTAAACGTATATGAAATATTTGTCACTGAACGTTAAGCACACACCAAGTAATCAGTCAATCTGGAATATTTATGGACAATATTATAATATTTCGTTAGTGTCTTCACCATGTAAAAAAGATTGCTATCTAAATCCATATTCTATATGAATTTGGTGTGTGTACGGAATAATATCCCTGCAAATAATATTTATTCTTTTAGCCGACGCCTATTGTTGTAAGATGTCAGATAGTGAAATAACTTCGTTTATTTCACATGATTTTTTTCAACCGGGAAATCAATGTAATTCATTGCAACCAATGTACGTAATAAATATCTTTAATTCAAATTGTAAACTTGATTAAGGTTCATGCACGCCTTGCGTTCGTTATCTAAATAGTTTCAGGTTTTGACAGTTTCTAACTTTATTTTTGTTGATACTACCATTATACAGTTTTGTAGAGGATTGATTCTTTTAAATATTTCAAAACTTACCATTAACGTCTCCTGGACCAGTTGTATACTATCAAGAAATAAGTGTTTTATATCTATAATGTTTGAGCTGTGTGTCTTTGCTTATGACCCAAGATTATATTGGGAGATGTGCATGTGTAGTAATTCATTTTTTTTTATATCAGTTGTCTCGTTTTCAATAATACAACATTTACATATTCTTATATCATTGGAATAATATACTAGTACTAAGTATCTTTATTCATGCTGTACTTATTGTATTGTACTTGTTCGTGAAAGATATTTTACCTGGGCAAGGATCATTCTGGCAAGTTTTATTTTCGGTTCCATCTCCTATACATATAACCTGCTCATCATCATTAACACTTTGGCCAAAGCAGATCCTCCGTTTAAAACTGACTCCTTCGCCACACGTTACGCTGCATGCATCCCAAGTTCCCCATGGAGACCAATATCCTATAACTAGTAATAAACACACTAGTTGCTAAATGCTTTCATTAACTAATGTTCAATTATACAAAACAATTCAGTTGTTATGCGTGAATACTGTAGAAAATGAAGTAGTTCAATACTTGAATTAGCAAAACTATTACAATGCCTATATCTTATTATATGACCAACATGATGATTAGAAAGTCTTAACATTTCTTAGGGAAACAAACATCTACATGCAGGGTTATACTTGTTTTTATTTTCATTGCACTTTAAGTAAGAAGTTTTGAAACACATCTTTGTTACCAAAATGAACTGTAAACTAGATAAGACGACTCCAGCTTGTAGTATAAATACCATGACATTTCTCCTCTTCACATCCTGTGTAAACTTTCGGAAAGCCGTCGCAGAAGTTGCCTCCGTGTTGAGGAAGAGGATCGCTACATTCTCGGGATCTGCTTTTTGTTCCACTTCCACATGTCTTACTACATTTCTCCCATGGATTCCAATCGCCCCAGGCTCCGTTTACTAGAAATAATCATATATACAAAATATACTATAAACAGGGAATTAAACAGAAATGCTATGCTTTTGAATTCGAAAGAAACATTAGAGTCAAATAAAGGCAACAGTAGTAGACCGCCGTTTCGAAATTCATAAATCGATTGAGAAAAAAAGTCCGGGTTAAAAATTAAAACACATCAAATATAAATGTAGAACAACGACACAACAGAAACATTTAAATGCAAATCACACAAAAACGAACTATGATATAACAATAGCCATTTTTCTGACTTGATGCAGGACATTATAACAAAAATGATGGATTGAACCTGTTTTGTGGCTAGCCAATACTCCCACTTTTATTGCAGTATTAAAATACCCCATGTAAATGACAGTATTACATGACATGACTACAATACCAATAAATGGAAGAACATTAGGAACAGAGAAATACAGAAATTATTAACACATAACGACATGCTTGAAACACTGAAGTGTAACGAAAACAGACAAAATAAAAATAAAAAAATATTTACAAAAAAACAACTGAAAAAAGAACCTTTTAAGTGTTTAAATGGTTTATGTGCAACCAAATTTTGATTGTTATAGTTTGTTCTGCATAAACTGGAATTGGAACTGGAACATTAAAATGCTATGTAACAATATAACGATGAACAGAAAATGTTAAAAAAAAAATGAATAAAAGTGATGTATAAATATATTTACTAGGGCATGGATTGTCTTGACATGGACCAGTAGTTGTCCCGTCACCGTTGCATTCAATACCACCAAACATAGGAACTGGATCACTACACGTTCTATTTCGTTGTCGACTACCACCATCTCCACAAGATAAACTGCACTCTCCCCATGTCAACCAAGTAGACCAATTACCATCGACTGTAAACAAATGCATTACCCACTAAAAATTCATGTCAACTTTGAAAATGATTTAAAAAAATATAATTATTAACAGCCGTAATCGAGACATCTTCGACATATTAAGTTTACCATAGAATAATTAGTAACATCTTTCAACTTAAGCATACATTCTCCATTTCCATTCTCAATTTTAGAAATATAAGTAAGCATATTTAATAAAAGAAATGAACCTCGCCCCAAAGAATTCTAAGAAGTAAGGATTAGTATTCAACTGCATACGCATGAGGGAGACCATATACAGTTAATTTTCTAAGATGAACGAGGATTTGAGTTATTAATACATATATTGTTTTCCCAGGATAACTTCGAATTCGGTTGCTGCGTTAAACAAATTTATATACAAACTAAATGTTGTTATCTACCAATGTTTTTAAAGACAAAACTGTAAGTCAAATTTGATACTTACTAGGACATGGTGGGTTTTCACATATACCAATATCAGTTGTGTTTCCGTCGCAGTCTTCTCCCTCAAGTTGGAGACGTGAACAAGATCTTGATCTAGACACACTTCCATTGCCACAAGTGACATCACAGGTGGACCACAAACTCCATTCTGACCACGATCCATCGACTTTGAAATATATGTCACCAGTTTTAATAACTTATTTTGCATTTATTGAAATAACCACGAATAAATATTATTGTATGTTATTACATCGTGTATGCTTTTAAACTTAGTGTTACCATGCATATTTAATTTCGAGAAGACACTTTATTTTGCTTACTGGATTTAAGATGAAAAGATATGGTGTGAGGTTAATATATCTTTCTCATACTAACACCTTTCACAGTTAAACACTTTCTTTCTTTAAAACAAGATATAATGTGCATACTAATTCGATGCCATATTTTCATTTATAATTAACAATTAGGGACGACATCAAAAGATCGATGTAGGATAAAAAAAAAACTTAAATCAAATAGTTTGGGGGTGGGGGTGGGGGTCAACATTGCTGCTAGTTTTTTTTAATCCAAATTCGATTTTACATATATCCCTCTTGGTCAATCAATTTTTCCCAAATTATGTTAAGAAGGAGGGGGGGGGGGGGGGGGGTCAGTGAAAAAACTATGTGAATTAAGTTTTCTATCCTTCACTGAACTTTTGATGTCGTCCCTTAAACTATGGGAATGTTCAATCTTTATATATAGAATGTGTTTATATATTGCAATTTTTACTTAATAAAGGTCAAGATGAATACATGGACAACGTTTCAAACAAGCAAACTAATTATATTTTAAAATCATGCTATGCACAAACTCTTATATATGAATCGTTTACCCATTGAAGTGTTAAATAACGCCTTACTTGGACATGCCATTTCACTGCATGAATCAAACATAGTATATTCTCCAGCACATTCCTCTCCTCCAAATTTTGGTGCAGGATTTGTACATGTTCTTTGTGTATGTCTTAGTCCTCCATCGCATGTTACATTGCATGCACTCCAGGGAGACCACTGTGTCCACATACCATCAACTTTAATGTAAAATGTGGATACAGAAGTACATTTAAACGAGAATCGAAAATGAAAACTTGCAAATTATATATTTAAATCACACAACATTAAACGATAACATATTCGAGATGCCTTTCTTGGATAAGAACAAAAGGAAACAACTAGACAATTTAAGGATGATGCGTACATATACTTGTAACTATAGACTTAGAGGCTATGACGACAAAAGTAAAAAAAAACATGTTTTAAAAATGTTTGTCTATGTTCTATGATTTGACAAAGTGCAATAAATAAAGGCAACATAACTCTTTAACATAAATAATAGCTATATTTGTAGTAGAAATATCCAAGCTAGATGTTAAATTAGGTATCATCAACTTTTGACAAATAAAGTTGTTTTGTGAGGTTTGTGTGAGAATTTTTACACTCTTCAACAATTCTCAATTGCGAGTGAAATAGGTTTTTTTAAACAGTACCTGGACAGTTTTCAAGGACACATGGTTTATGCTCAGTACTATTTCCGTGGCACGGAGTTCCACCGTTTATTTGCTTTGGATCATTACACACTCTAGTTCTCTGTCGAAGAGATGTACCACATGTTTCTGCACACCCAGCCCAGAAAGACCAGCTCCCCCAGTTACCATTTGCTATATTAATCAAATAGAATCATATTCAAAACAGTGTGGTCCTGGCCATTGATTGACGACCTAAATTATCCCATTGACTGGGACAGATTAGGTGAACGTTTGTCGGTAACAATCACTGCTCACTATGTACTTGTTAAAGACACTGAATCTGTGGGGTGACCAAAGGTTCTCAACACCTAAATAAAGCAATTCGAAAAACTAATCCGGAATAATACGATGTGTTGATTTATATCAATTATATAAATCAAAACATAAAGGTTATTCCTGAATAATTTTTCGAATTATTTTATTATTAAAGGCGTTAAGAACCTTTGGTGACCCCACAGTTTAAATTCTATAATAAGTTAGAACATACTCACCCCTTCTCGTCCAATGAAAAGTCAGATTTTTGACCTCTAATTTTCATAATACATGGTTTTCCATGCACTATGAAATGCTATACATGAATGACTTTTCATTGTCAGTTAATTATGAAAGTGAAATCTTATAGCTTCACTAATAAAGTGTACAATCCCCCAAGGCATTTTCCTTGGGAAAATAGCCTACTGATTAAAGGTGAAAGAGCAAAGATTAAAATAAAAACATTTTAAAGTTTGAAAAATTTCATGCATTTTCTAATAATAAATATATAGAATACACAAAACAAATTGGTAAGGATACATAAAATTATATTTATTTAATTTATATACGGTAATCTTACATTTGAGGGACTTATTTTCTTTTTCTTTCCAAAACACCCAATGCCAAACTGCTGACATATAATATAAAGCGGAGTACCACAATACGTTTAAATTTATCAATAAAAGTGAGCATTTAATGTTGAATGGTCTGAATTCAAATATTCATACAGAGAGTTTTATATTTATAAAAAAAAAATCAAATTTCAAAAAGGGGATTTCTATTATATTGTGTTGCTTTTTGAAATTAAAAAATATTTAAAGATATATATAGTATTAAATTTTACCTGAAGCAGAAGAAAAACAATTTATTCTTCACAAACTATGTCAGTGCCTTTTCATTTCATTCATTGAAATGATCATTACCTATGTTATTTAGGTTTGAATATATTACAATGGGAAAGGACAGTTTTGTAAGGTCACTCGAACGTGTGAATATGTTCTAAATTGGTCAGACAATACTTGGTCATGTTTTATGAAGATTTAAGCCCTCGGCTTCGCCTTGGGCTAAAATCTTCATAAAACATGACCAAGTATTGTCTAACCTATAATAAGAAGTGAGCAATGGTCGTTACCGACAAACGTTCACCTAATCTGTCCCAGTCAATGGGATAATTTAGGTCGTCAATCAATGGCCAGGACCGCACTGTTTTGAATATGATTCTTATAAAATTTCAATTGATGACAGCAGATTCGTAAATAATAATATGTTGTAAATTAAATAGCGTTAAAATACTAAAAATTATAAATATTATTCAAAAACAGATAACAAGTAGGCATGCTCTCCTTTATTGAAACATAATTACGGTTCACATCCATTTCAGTAAACAAAGCCCAGTCTTTTCATTCCAATCTTTCACATTCGGATACAATTTCAGGTGAATTTAATTGTAGCAATGACTTAATGATATAAAATTTCGGATAATTTAAGATGTAGCAGTGACTTGTGACGTTTCGGGTTAACTTATATTAATAAGAATTGTCCTAAAGTTCAGAATGTCTTTGAGAAAGACAAAATAAATAATCTACCAATCTTCTATCGTATAATTCGTGATCCCTTAATAGATCTGATGAAAGTGCGTCTTAAAATTTTAGTAATAAATTTATGGATGATTTAGAAAAAAAAAGATTGCAAATCTTCAGATGTGAAATGGGTTTTGCAACTCTTGTTAGATCCTTTTTTGGTCAATTATCTCCCAAGGTTTTTAAACATGAGCTTTCATAATTTTGATTTAATTGTCCAAACTCATAGAAATCTAGGAAAACAATTCTTATAAGCAGACATATCAATTTTAAAATCCCCCAGTATAAGATATAGTGATTTTATGTTAATTACTAATACCTTGGTTGGATTGTTCTGTGGTTTGAACGAAAGCCGGAATTTTGCCACTTGATGCAGCAAATGATACTACTGATTGGGTCGTTATTTCCTCAACAGTGGTCATATCGTTTTCATGTGTTGTTGCACTGTTTGAAACAACAGTTGCGCCTATTGTCGGAGATTTTATACTAGAAACTGTTTGTTGAACGTCTTCTGTCGTTTCTATAAGCGTCGAACTTGACTGGACATTGGATGATTGCGATGGCGTTACTGAACTTGTAATATATTTCGTGGTTGTTAATGTTTTCGTTGTTACCAACAAAGTGTCCTCGGTGGATGATATCAATTCAGAAGTAGAAGACACTTTGGAAGATGTGCTAGCAAAGGGCGCTGTTACAGTAAGAGATGTGGTACTTGTATCTGGTAAAGTACTGGTGGTAACATTTTGCGATGTAAAAGGCTTTGACGTTAAGGTAGACAATTTTTTAGCTGTTGTGTGAGGTGTTGTTGTAACCTTTGAGTTTGTAGTTGATGTAAATAATTCCTGAAGTTCTGGTGGTTCATGTAAATGTATAGTTGACACTTGAATGGTTTCAAAGCTGTGCAATAAAACCTGAAAACCTCCTAGCATCAGATTTCCACTTCTAAGTATATTATCCTTAATATATTTTACAGATTGATTTAACATGTCTGATTCTGATATGTCTACACAATATACAGTAAATGATACTTTGATGCTTCCTGAACTGAAATAAACAGAGTCTCATTTTCAAACAAACAACTTCACTTTTTGCAATAAAGTTATATATTTTAAGGTCAATTTCATGTTAAATTTTGATTGCAGAAACCTTTTAGAAAAATGCTCTTTTTAAATACTCATCCATGTTTGTGATAAGTTTGAGCAGAAACTCCTGGATGATGTTTCAATGTACGATTTGAAGGAACAACCATTTTTTTTTTATTTTGTTGAGTCACGTCCTAATCACAAAAATAGATATTTCTCTAAATCAAAGCAATAGCAATTGTAATATATAACATTTAATCAGATATAAAAAATAAAAATATACTTACTTTAGAGCTAATACCATGCATCCAATATAATTATCACCAAAGCCACCAGTGTCATTATTTAACACCTTATCAATCTGAAAGTACATCGTACTAAAAAAATCTCTTGTATCTAACCATACTTGGTACAATATGTCCTTTTATTTGTGCAAGATATATATATAATTCTACTCGAAAACCTTTTGCAATCACGTGTTGATAATTCGAACGCTAGCATAATTAGCATAATTTTCCACGCGACGTATAATCTATGACGCGTATGTCCTATAATCATTTTAGATTTCAGATGCTAAAATCAACGCTCTGTTTGGGTGTCTTGACCAGTGAATATTTTACTTGCTCACAAAAAAATTAAGTTCATAGATGCTTAAATAAAAGCGGCTTTCCTATGCAAAATTAAGTCTTAGTACAATATTTGATATTGTAACACTTCTTGGATATGCGCGCGCGTTTAATGGCATATAACGAGATGATAATGCATATCGGTGTGCAAGATCAGAGATCAAAGGCACAGTTAGATCGACATTTGTTCTATGGTCAATGTTAAAGCCATTAAAAATGGATTTTTATAAGCAAATATCACTGCTTGAGATCATAACTGAAAATCATAAAAACTAAAGGTCGAAAGTAAATGTCAAAGACAAAAAATTGTTTCGGCTGGTCACATACTATAAGTGCTTTCCCTTATTTGAGAATTAATGTTGATTAAATTAAGGTTCTTGAACTTTGTATAGCATTGCAAATGATTTTGAACTATACATGCTCAAGTGTAAATCAAACGGTGTTATAAATGAGTTAGTTTATTAATATGCAATGAAAAATTTAAACATCAAGATCATCATGATAGTAAACAGACGAAATTATATGTCCGAATATACTATTATATTTGTATATGTGCTTTTTATAATTGGTGGTTGGATGACATTGTCGATAATCAAAAAGATCCAATTTTGTAAAACTGTGTAGACTTGCCTCTCCGACTAGAATCGGGACAGTGACTGTCGATTTCCGGTGGTAAGAAATAAAAAAAAATAATAATCAAGGGATTTTGGTTAAATGTTTTTTTACAGTGTTGTTGGTTATGTGTGATTTAGATAGTACCAGGCTAAAAATTTGATACGCCAGTTGCGCGTTTCGTCACAAAAGGTTCATCAATGACGCTCGCATGAACAATTGATATTTGATTTACAATACAGTTTTGTTAAAATACTTCTGTTTCATATTATTAATTTTAAGGCATATATTTATATACATACCTCAGCACAAAAGTCCGAGGCAAAACGTTTATATTTGTAGGATAAACTGTTTCCCATATCCGTTGTATACGTATCGTTAACCGTCAAGTCAAGTAAAGCATGAACTGTAGAAAATAAGAAGGTATATGAAGCGAAAGAAAAATAATATTGAATTATAAATAACATTAAAATTAAAGATCGTAAAATATTAAAAATTATTTCATTTTGTAATTATTTCATATTAAAGGTCTTTTTGTCGCACTTTCTGTTCAAAATACATAATTATTTTATTTTATTCATTTAAAGAGATTATTATGGAAAAGTACTTGAACGAATACTCGGCAGTTGCAACCCTCGGTAAAAAACCAATTAACTCACCGTATGCAGTCGTTTGTGTTTTCAAGTCTGAAAAGAAAAATACAAATTGTAGTAATATTTTATAATATATGTTTTGTAGATTAGTGGAAAACAATCATGAACAAAAAACAACAAACAAACAAACAAACAAACTATAGGGATATCAAACCATTACGATTCTTTCGATATTTTCTGTTTATTCTATTTCTGAGAGAAACACATTCTTGCAAGGTTGTTCCATTTGTCTGTAAAGTATGAATACGTATCCACGTCTAATCGGTGGCTGCCGTTTGATATGACGCCTTATTTGGATAAAGTGCATCACAATGTGCACGTGTAAGAGCCCTTTCGGCCACTCTCGGCATAATCCAGAAGTGGTCTCTGGTAAGATAATATTTCAGTGGATAAAGGTCGGAAGCTTAAGGTTAAAGACAAAATACTCCTAATTCATGTGTTTCAGTAATTTAAAACGAAACTTAAATACAAAAAAAAAGAAGGCTTCACTTTAAAAATATGAAAGCAAGCGATATGTCTTACGGAAATACATTTTTCAATATTTGACTCGGCTCCTACGTCTCTACAGATCTATGTAACGCATGCACTTCCTGAAATGTCTTAAGTTGTTCAATTTATCTAAACATATTGTGGATTCATTATTTATTTTTATATACAAGTTTTCATGGTTTTCGTGGGTACAGGTAAACCACGAATAATAAATTTCGTATCAGGTTGTATGCAGACTTTGACAAAATCACGAAATTCTGAATCCTAGAAATACAAGTTTTCTGTAATCATGGTTATCAACGACACACGACAACAATTGAAACCACAGTAGCTTGAAAAGTATACTAATTTTCAAACCTCAATTACGTTTGTTTAAATGACATACCAACCTGGTTCAGTGTCATCATTGTTACTGGAAGTTGACACAGCAATGACGATTAAAATGACAGCCAAAATGGCAACACCCACAAACAGCAATCCGTATACTAATTTCTTCTTCCATGTGATCGGTGTTTTCGTTTTGTCAGGTTGTGATGCAACATTCTCATCTATCGTATACTTTGTTTCTGGGCTATCAGACTTAAACTGAAGGAAAACAGAAAAAAAACCCAAATGCAGCTTCCGATTCAAGTAAATTCTTAATTGGATACAAGTTCATTAAAATTCATATTAACGTAATTGTCAATATGGCATGTTCTAGTTGATAAACACAACTTTGTCTCGCTTAACATGCACATCAAAATATTTGTTCAGACCTGCTTTCTTCTTATTAGTGATAACCAAGTTCAAAAGAATGATTTCTTATTCGAACAAGCTAACATACATGTAATAATTTTGGAAACTAAATATTTGTTTAATACTGAAACCATTTTGTTCACAACATGATAAAGTAGCTTTCCCCTTATTATTTCTCCTTAGTAAATCCCGAGGTAACATATCTCAAACAAAATAAGATATACAAGCTAGAACTCAAATCAAAAGTTATATTGAATTCAGTTCAACAAAGCTACGGGGTTAGAGCAATTTAAAAAGATACGAAAAATAATTTACAAAGGAGTTCCCATAACTATGGACTTGTGCATTTAGAACTTGTCGTTGGTTTATGTCTGTCATATTTTGATATAAGTATGTTGTTTTGTTTAAAATAAAGTCGTTAGTTTTGTCGTTTGAATTGTCTCACATTTTTCACATCGGGACCATTTTTAGCCGATTATGCGATTCGAGTTTTTATCATTTTTGGAGGCGTATGGCCCTATTTTTGCCTACATCCACTGAATTTGATTTCATTGGTACTACTAACACATCTCTTTTTTTTCTCTTTTTTTTTAAACCGCAATCAAGGAAAATTATCTACTTACTTTCTGCATGAATTTGTACCACATGGTTTCATTGTCAGTGTTACTAATATCAGTTTTATTTAAATCTGATTCACCAACAAAACCATTTTTATGCCGACTAGTTGAAACCTCTAATTCGTTTTCTTTTATTGGAATAGATTCTATGAAATGGATTTCGTCATGATTGCCAGCACGTGAATTAACAACCCTTTTCTTATGTGTAATGACTTCCTTTCGAAATTCAGTTTCTTCTACCTCTATATCCTCGCTCTCTGTTGCCAATGTTGTTCCACTGTCTATGGTATAGTTACAATTTGTTTCATGCGACTTTAAATTTTCATTACTTTGCCTATAAAAGTCTTTTCCCTCAGCTTTTCTATTTACGCTGCTTGGTGCCACAATTTCATAATCATCTCGTTCGTTTTTAAATTTCGTTTGATCTATTCTAAGGCTTTTACCATTTCTCTCCGCACCAGATATGCATAATTGTATTTCTTCGTGATGAAGATTATTTCCGGTCTCATCGATAATGTTGATTGATATTTCACTTTGGTGCCCATTCGATCCTTCGTTCCATAATTCGCCATTTGGAAGATCGTCTGCGTTTTTTTCTCCAATTATTGTAAGGTCATGAAATTCTGTTTCTCTCCCAAATTCTTTAACTTTTGACATTATCCTTGTTTTCAAAAATTAAAAACTTTCATTTCTTTTTTTCTTTTTATTTTAGCCTTCATTTTTAAAGCATAATTATTTATAAATATCATAAACCAAATAGAAGAAGAAATACTATACGGTTTTTGAATAGAAATGGTTTATAATTGAACGACTAAAAACAATGGCGAAACACTATGTTGACACGATTTTTACAAATTATTTAAAACAATAAATATCTGACCGGGCATGAAATTTAAAACACTTTTTCTATTTATTGTTGTAAATTGATATGGTTTTTTCTTAGTGCAATCTTTGACAGTAGTTTGACCGACATTTATAATATAGGTTACATATTTCTAAATATAAAATTCAAATTGAAACAAAATATCTTGTGAATCTTTGTTCTCGTATACTGTTATTACATGTATTATACCGATATAATAACAGTAAAACAGTTTTAAGTGCATTAATTAAAATATTATACACATATCTTTTGATGAAGTTAATATTTGGTTTTATCATGTACTTAGACTAAATAACATATGATTTTTACTGTTTGATAACAGCATTAAATTAACGTAAATTCCATATTTTTCAAATTGGTGCTTAGCGGGCTGATATGAAAAGTTTATCACATGTTTCGAGTGTTATCACATGCCTTTCCGTAACGTTATCGAATGGCATTCCGGTGAAACTCGGCAAATTCCGGAAAATACACCTCAATGCTACGTTTTCACTGAAAACATTACAAAGTAGTGTATACAAAACAATTATTTAGATACTGGAAAGTATATTTTGTAAAATAATTAAAAAAACAAAAACAAAAAAAACACAATCAATGTATTAAATAAATGCATTTTTTAAAAGTTTCTGAAACATAATTTAGAAAGTTACTTTACAAAAAAGTTGATTTTTCCAAACAGTGTTCATTATGTATATATTTGAATTATTTTTTTTGTCGTTTCGTTAAAATTTAAATGTTTGTCTTCTCTCTTGAGGCATATGATAATAAGGTTTCATATCGAATGTACTAAATTTGGAGTCCGGCGTCCGTGAACTTTTCACTCTTTGAACTTCTATTCGGGAACCACATAAAAGGGTCAATATATGAATCTGTGATTTTTCTCCATCGTTGAAGCTTTGATAAAAAGATCATAACATGTCATTTTTCATATCGCATGTATTATCAACCCTCGGTCAATATCAGCCCTCGAGCCATGCGGCTCTTGGGCTGATATTGAACCTAGGGCTGATAAAACATGCGATATGAAAAATGTCATGTAAAAATCTGATATGATTATTGACTTTTGAAAAAAAATATTCACCGAGGTAAATATGTCTCTATTAACGATCTTAGTGAAAAGCAGTTTTTATTTTAGAAATCTATTAAAACTCATATATACCGAAACAAAAGACAGTAGTTGTTTTATTCCATAAAAAGCAAGACCATGTATTTATATAAAGCAATTATATAGCAAAAGCGGTCACACTGTACAATCGATCGGTGTCGGTTTAGTTAAAACCTTTAAATATACGATATTGCACCGCTACTGTCATATTGGACAAGCTTTGAATATTTGCATTTGTTTTTTATGTCTTCCCTTATTCATTTTTAATTTTCAATCCTCCCTGAATTTGTTATTAGTAAAAACTGACGATACTTATAATAATTAATCTATGGCTATAATTTGATATAGTCAAGCTTAAACTGATCTAGTCATTTGCACATACCAGTATGACGTTATATGTGCCGGGGTCATACTTTAACATCAGTGATTTCTAAACTTTTTGTACGATTCAGAATGTAATAACATTTGACAAAATTGTGATTATTTTGTAACTTTAGAAGAAATCACTTATACCCGTAGCCATTGACGAAATGTACATCTTCATACCCTTTGAAAGTCACCAATGATCTGACAAGTAGACATATAAATGTCGTGATATCGTCTCGTGATGTTGGATAAGCCAATCAAACTAATGCAGTTTTCGAATCATCTTTCTTTCGTATTACGCTTCATGTACGCGAAGTGATACCAGAAAAATCCATGCAAGAATAAATAACAGGATATTATCATAAAAGAAATAATATGGAAAACCCTTGGAATAAAACTACAGTATTATGTTTACAAATTGTTTATTGCACACACTGCATTATTTGTACAGCGCATACGCGGTGTACAGTAAAGTTGCTACAATTATGCGTACCTCGTAGTATAATTGGATAAAACAAAGGCGGGTAATTTTGTCCTACGAGAGAATGCTGGCACTTTGGAACTTTAAGATGGTGGTATGTCCCAATTCTGTTTTAATTGGATTGTCTTCGTTGTTACATAAAACTTCATATCTTTATAAAAGGAAGATTTGCTATGTTTGCAAATAAAACAACTCTCCACAAGAGATCAACATGACACACAAATGTATAACTTTAGATCACCATACGGCCTTCAATAACGAGCAAAGCCCATACCTCAAAGTCATTTATACAAGGCTCCGAAATAACTAAGTAAAACGATTCAAACGAGAAAAACAACGGCGGGTAAGTTTGTCCTACGAGAGAAGGATGGCAATTTGGAACTTTTAGATGGTGGTATGTCCCAATTCTGTTTTAATTGGATTGTCTACATTGTTACATAAAACTGTATATCTTTATAAAAGGAAGATTTGCTATGTTTGCAAATAAAACAACTCTCCACAAGAGATCAACATGACACAAAAATGTACAACTATAGATCACCATACGGCCTTCAATAACGAGCAAAGCCCATACCTCAAAGTCATTTATACAAGGCTCCGAAATAACTAATGTAAAATGATTCAAACGAGAAAAAACAACGGCGGGTAATTTTGTCCTACGAGAGAATGCTGGCAATTTGGAACTTTTAGATGGTGGTATGTCCCAATTCTGTGTTAATTGGATTGTCTACATTGTTACAGAAAACTGTATATCTTTATAAAAGGAAGATGGGCTATGTTGCAAATAAAAAACTCTCCACAAGAGATCAACATGACATACAAAAACTATAGATCACCATACGGCCTTCAATTACGAGCAAAGCCCATACCTCAACGTCAGTTATAAAAAGCTCCGAAATAACTAATGTAAAACGATTCAAACGAGAAAAACAAAGGCCTTATCAATATAACGAAAAGAATGAACGAAAACAAAATATGTAACACAGCAACAAACGCCAACCCCATACATATGTAGGCGGGGTTGAAATAGTTTTCAGGCTTCAACCCCTTTCTTGGGACACTGGTGTAAAAGTACATCAGAAAAAATATAAAAATCAGTTAAAAACGTATTTAATCTTCTGATGCATACATAGTATAGTAGAAGGTATGCATATGGGCACCAACTGTGCAGACTTATTTCCATATTGCTATGAATCTCAGTTTGTGACCAAACTCAGTGAAGACCCATCATTGTTATATTTGGTTGATACATTCAAAAATATCTACCGTTATCTTGAAGATATTTTTTCGTTGAATAATCCAGAGTTCTATAAATATACTTCAGAAATTTACCCAAGCAGTTGTCCTTTTCTAGATTTAGACATTTCAATTTCAAACGGGAAACTTCACACTAAAGTTTACGACAAAAGAGACGATTTTTCCTTTCCTATTGTTAATTTTCCTTTTTTAGACGGCGATGTGCCTTTGGCTCCATCATACGGTGTTTATATATCCCAACTCGTTCGGTTTGCCCGTGTGTGTTCTGATGTGATAGATTTTAACGAACGTAATCAATGCATCATCGGGAAATTGCTGTGTCAAGGGATTTCGATACCATAAATTACTTAAAACTTTTACTAAATTCTTTCATAGATACAAAGATTTGATTAGTAAATTTGGCTATACCTGTAGAAAACGTATTAAAAATGGTATTTCACATCCTAAATTTTATGGTAATATTGTACTTAAAGCGAGGAAATCACTATGTGATCCTTGTAAACTCATCGAACCTTTAAACAAACTTATAAGTAAGGGTTATCGTACCAATATTGTAATTAGATCTCTGAATATAGTTTACATTGGCACTAATATCGATTTTGTCATTAGCAAATTAAAACATAACTAAATTTTATTATATTTTGAGGCGAGATGTATAGAGACACAGACACGTTAATTTTTATCTCTTTAGAAGTCGCTCCTCACTATCCTACTACCTGTCGATACATTTATTTTTGGAATTGCACAGTCATGTCTTCTCTGACTGTTAATGACGTTAAAATACTAAATCCCTGGGATGTGTTTTAGTTGATTTTAGTCTCTGATGCATGATTTTTTATTATTAATTGGTTTTGGCTTTTAACTAGCTGTCAGTAACTGCGAGTACTCTCAAATCGTATTTTCTTGTTAATTCGACCTGTTGATACTGTTTATAATGCTTTTTTGTAATTTTATATTTATATGGATCTTGTCTATATACCAGCTTTGCTTATTTGGAATCTCTTCAATTTTTCACTTATTCTTACTAAATTTGTATAAACTTCAAGATTTAAGTTATTTTTTTTAAAACCGTTTTTTTATTCTAAAGTGAATATTGATCAATATTTTCGAAGGGTTAAATATTTCTCAGTGGTGTCTTGCCATCACATGCACTTGTTTCTATCCATTGGAAGACCCACTCGTAAATATACGTTGATAATGGATAGAAACAAGTGCCTGTGCTTGCCATGGCTTTGTGTGGACTTGTTTATTTGCTTTTTGGCCTTGAATGTTTGTCTCTAATATTTTATTAACTGTGCATTTGGATTCAGATATCGCAGATCAAATTTATTCGATCATTTTGTTTTATTTACGTTTTTTGATTGAGTTAAGTCTGCCAATTGATATTTTATCGTGTGTTTTTCTATGTTGTGATGTTATGCTATTGTTTCAGAAAAAGGGAGAAGGTTTGGGGCCATTAAAACGTTTAATCCCGCTGCAAATGTATGTTCCTGTCCTAAATCAGGAATCTGATGTACATTAGTTTGTTTATGTAATATATATGTGTTTCTCGTTTTTTTATATAGATTAGACCGTTGGTTTTCCTGTTTGAATTGTTTTACACTAGTTATTTTGGGGCCCTTTATAGCTTGTTGTTGTTCGGTGTGAGCCAAGGTTCCGTGTTGAAGGCCGTACACTGACCTATAATGGTTTACTTTTTTAAAATTGTTATTTGGATGGAGAGTTGTCTCATTGGCACTCACACCACATCTTCCTATATCTATGTACAAAACATATAGTGAACGTGGACAGGTACTTGTAAATCACAACAAACAAAGAGACACTAAGTACAGATCTAAGAGTACTCGCAGTTACTCACAGCTAGTTAAAAGTCATAAACAAGTAATAAAATAAAACCTCAATTTAAGACTAAATAATCAATTAGAACACATCCAGCATCCATTTTGATTTAACTTAGCAACTAAAATATGTATAAATAAGTGTATGAGAAAGGACTTTGATTTGGCATAAAAATTAAATAAATTTGTCGTTAACTTTTTCCAAATACTTTTACCGATACCTCTGCTAGTGGATATCGGTCCCAGACGGTATCATCAGCTCAGTAGTAAATAATATTGTGCTGACATGATTTATAACAAAACTTTCTAACATTGTACTTTAAGGTAATTATACATTCTTTGTTTTATAGATTCGGCTTCAGCATTCCTGATGAAGAAAAAACCAGAAAAGAGCTTTGTGTGCATGAAATTTACAATGTGTTGTTTACATTTTTTTACAAGATGTACGTTCCTTGCGTGGTGTACTGCAACGTTTTCAGTTTATTGAAAAAGTCGTGCAAATTCGCGAAACAAAATTGTCTCCTGATAATGTCACAAATATGCTCGTAATTATAAAATATGTCAATGAGCAATGGGCTTTTTTAATTGAAGAGTTGGATGCTGTTTTGTGTTAATATGAGGGTGTAAAAACGTTTACCAGTTTGTGTGAATAAAGTTCATGATCAACGCTTTTACAGCGTACACAATAAAAAGAAAAAATATAATCTTCTTAATATTACATTTTATGTTACAACCATTAAATTGATTTAAAAAAATAATCTTTTTGGACATTTGTATCGAAATTATACTATATCTCCCTTTTTATATGGCATGCATACAATGGCTGAATTATTCTAAGTCTATTTGGACATTTCCAGTTTTCTTTAAAAAAAAAAGGAAAATGATTGACAGGGACATAATATTAAAACAAATGATATTTTGTGATACATTGATTTGATCAAGTCGATTTAATTTTGACTCGATAAAATTAGCAGTTTTAACTATAAAAGCATGAACAGATGTTTTTAAATTTTTATGTGTGGAACCGTATCATTGCAGGTTCTCCAAAACATATGTTAATATTTGGTATTGTTAAAGACATGTTATTTAAGGAAAATTTCTACTATTTGTACACATTGGCTTAAAAAAATGTGTAAATAAAATCCTCAGTTTTGAAAGTAAAATTAAATTAAAATGAATAGCCGGCATTTTCACAAATAAAGACAGAACATCAGCCTTTTGGAATTTTTAAGCATAAGTATGATTTAATTAATACATATTATCATCAATTATATACATTTAAACTCGTATATTAACACTTAAAACACCATCGTTCATCTTTTTATTGAATGTATTGTTAACACAAATAGATATATTCAAACTTCTAGTGCAATATAATTTTTGAAAACAATGTGGGATTAACTACAAGAAACACGATTATATTTTGAAGCTTGTCTATGTAAACATATCCGTGAATAATCAAATAAGATTCAGTTTTCGGTTGTATTACGGACATGTTTTTACATCTTCGCAATACTCACAACGATCCTTTTCTAAACTAAAGCAAAGACCACTCGAGCATGTATGGACGTGAGGTAATGCACCTACACAAGAAATAAATCTTTGACAGGTTGTTGGATGATGATATTTGTTGGTTTTGGTGCTGTTAAAATTCTGGTTACAAAAGTCACCTGAAATGAAAGTTTAACAATATCATAAGAACATGAGGAAAATATATATTAACTGTAAGTAGACAAAGTTCTACAACTTGAAAGAATAACTAGTACAAGATACATATGTACATTTATCACGAGTTGGTTGACCGTTATGACATAACCGTTTCACAAATGATTTCGGATATGTTTCTTACGTCGTAAATGCAATCCCCTTCCCTTTCATAAATGTGACCTACCGAATAAGACCAATTACCGGATTTGTTATCACATAAGCAACACGACGAGTGCCACAAGTGGAGCAGGATCTGCTTACCCTTCCGGAGCACCCGAGATCACCCCTAGTTTTTGGTAGGGTTCGTGTTGTTTATTTTTTAGTTTTCTATGTTGTGTCATGTGTACTATTGTTTGTCTGTTTGTCTTTTTCATTTTTAGCCATGGCGTTGTCAGTATATTTTAGATTTATGAGTTTGTATCTTTCTGGTTTCTTTCGACCCTCTTTTATTAATGATGAAAAAAAAAACCGAAAAGTATAATCAAACTCACATAGTTCAATGATTGTTTAACTTTACAGAATGAAGATAACTGAATCATAAGTACTATTTATATGTATTTCTTTCATTTAATGTATGTGTGCTTATTCAAATTAAGTATAATTAGTTTTGATGGCAGAAAAGATAAACATGTTCTTGTTAAACGATTTTCTATCGATTAATGAGATATTTTATTATTATCATTATTTATTCTAAATTCTAAAACCCGCATATAACAAACCGCTACGCAGACAAAAGTGTTCTCTCGGGTATATTGAAAGAATATAATTCTGTAGTTTCTGTTCTCCTTTGTTGGGAGCATATCAATGAGACGGGATGGTATGGGAATATGTTCTTCAGTAATTGGGGCAGATTATTTATTTTCATTTTGTCTTAGGCATGGTGTTTTCGTTAGTCAGGGCAAGGATGTTGATAAAAAAATCCATCGACCACCATGCCCCCCGTAAAAATAGCAACGCTATTTTAACTTTTATTCATTCAAAAGTTTCGGAAAGGCCTTATCGGTTTAAGCGAAACGGCCGTCTTTGCTTGTTTTATTTTAATTTTGATGCAATATACAAATTATTAGGTCTTTCCACCTTTCTTGTGGAAAGACCTATTGAATTTGTTCTGATTATTAGGTCTTTCCATCTTTCTTGTGGAAAGACCTATTGAATTTGTTCTGATTATTATTTTTTTTTCTTCTTCCCCCTAATTTTTTTCTTGCGTTGTAAAAATGTTTCAAAAGATGTCGCTTAGTTTTTTTTGTATATGATATCATACAGTCTATACGCTTTTGAAACTCATCCTGTTTAAATGAACACTTTTCTTTGTAAGAGTTATCTCCCCAAACACTGTTTTTCTTGTTATCAGATCTCCTCCGCAACCGTAAAAGAAAGCGACAAATTTATTTTTCCAAATTGCTCGTTATGTCTTGAGGATGTTACGTTTTATTTTCACCGAAGCTTTACGAAGACTCCATATGAGAGTTATTTCCCCTTTTATATTGAAATAAATGAAATTGATTTGTAACTGGAAAACCATAAGTGATAGAGGACTAGGGTCTTTTGATTTGAGGTCCTTGGTCCAAAAAAATTAAAATGAGGTCAAGGTCAAAGGTCAAGGTCATGTTCAAAAATATGATTTTGGCTTGTGATCTCTTATTTTCAGAAATCATATAAGATATCAACAAAATATTTGCAGACAATTATTAGTTGCGATAAGGCGTAACACGTAAATTTTAGTTAAAAGGGTTCGTAAACATTTTTTTTGACTTTTCCCCCCTTTTATATCTTATATTTGTTGTATGGTAATATAACTCCTGAACAATATAAAGTAGAGGACTGGGATCTTTTGATTTTAGGTCCTTGGTTGTTGACCTTGAAATTGAGCTCAAGGTCAAAGACAAAATTCACGTTCTAGATTTTGACCTTTGCTTTTACCTCATATGTATACATGATAAAGACATGGGACTTTTTGCAATAGGTTGCAAGCAATGTGAACTTGTAAAAGCCAACCGGAAGTGACCTTTTGTTTACCGGAAGTAGCAACTTTTTGTTCTAAATTAATGTAAAAGTATGTAGAACCATATATTTTTGGAATCAGTGTCAATTAAACTATCAAACTATACCGGAAATAACATCATTTGAACCGCAAGTAAACAATTATCTCCCTTATCTATATTTTTTTCCACAGAAACCATACATTTTGGGAATCAGCGTTCAACAAGTTGTAATTTGACACTACAACATTTGAAACCAAATTTTAATATTTTCATATAAAAAATTCCTTACTGGTGGAAAGACCATCAATAGTTCTCTGAACAATTGGTTTTTAATTATCTATGAACGTCTACTTACTGGAAACCAGGTAAAGAGTTTCATTTTTAGAAAAGATAGGTGAATCATTCGGATGAAGACCATTTGTTCCTCTACATCTAATGGTTGCATTGGACATAGCGACAGTGAATCCAATCCAAAACTTGAGAACTCTTTTTAATTCGCAGTTTTCTGTTGTATTTACTGTGGTTGTATAGCTAGGAATGATTGTTTGGTAAGTATTATTCCCTGCAAACTGTATTTGAACTTGTAAGTCACCCGTTAGATTGCCAATAAAACCAGAGCAAATATGTAGATTTGAAGCTCTTGTGGAAGGGAGACCATAAACCTGATCAGAATGTATTGTCATATTGACTTCTTTCTGCTGTAAAAGGAATGAAAATAATTTCAAGAACATTACAATATTACTTTGAACTTAACAGTTTTCAAAATAGTCTTTCTCCATTACTGTTACATATAGGTTATACCACTGTACCAAGTGTGATGCGACATTTATCTACTGGAGATAGTTAAATTTTCACATTTAAAACGCGAGGTTGGCCAAACATTTTACATATTTAAAATTTAAGTGTTGAGAATTGATAATTATCGTATTGCACCAGATTTTGTGGTGGAATCTGTTTCTCTAATGGATTTGAGACGAACTCATCCTTTTCGAATGATCTCATCATTGTGACGTCATCAGGCAGGATCGCCTTTTTCATGACTGAGATCAAATGATCCACATATTAAATAAATGAAAATAATCAACAGATCAGGAAAAGGATAAATCGTGTAATAATTAGAGTTTTTTTTTCAAAATTTGATGTATGAACAGGTTTCAAATAATCTCATCATAGATACAAGTACTATTTATCTTAATATTGTTTAAAAATAACATTGGAGGTCAACATTGTTCAACCTAAGCTATAAACTGTTGTTTTTATATATACACCAGTCTAGTCGTCTGTTCTATAATTTTACCGTTTCTGACATTTTGACTTAGTGTAGATTCGAATTGCGGATGATGTAGTATATATAGCTGGGGACGCCTACCTTGTATGCGCACCCAGGTTTTCTCCTTTGTGAGTTTATGCCGTTCCTTTAGTGTTTCACATGATTCTTTTAATCGACTTCTGAGATTTGATAACTGTTGCCTTAGTAAACACGTTCTTATACTCATTTTCAAGTAAGAATTGACAATGAGTTTGATATTGTGAGTGTAATAAAATCAAGCCAAGGGAAATCGTCCATACTCCTAAATATAGTGAATTAAAATTGCTTATTGTGAGCTTGTTTCTGAATGTTAACAACTGTAGCATGTATGGAAACTACTCTCTGCATTTCTTTTTAAATTTACAGAATGAGATGCTTATTGATTATCTAAGATAAAAGACATAAATATTTGTTAAGAAATTGAAAGATGTTTTTATGTTAATGTAGTAAACTTAATATAGAATTTACATATTAATTGTTTCGAAACAGGTCAATTTGCTTCAGTATATCAAACCTATGTTTCGTAAAAATCTGCTTAGATGCATTTGTTTGGTTTGACTTAAAACTATTTGCTATTGATACAAGTTGAAAAAGTGTTTTCTTTTGATATATGGTCATCTTTCTTTCAAATGAGTTCTATATCTTTTAAATTTTATTACATTACCTGCTGAACAGCAGTCGTATTTGTGCAGGAGCTACCTTTGAAAAGATTTTTTTTTTTTTATAGTAATACATTAATATTTTTGTCATAATTTGGTGGAGGATCTATAAATTAAACATCATTTATTCAAATACATTAATGTCCTATTCTGTGGCATTCACCCGTTACTTGATAATTTTGCGTCTTATTGGTTCTGAAGGGCGTAAAATAAAATCTATGAATTGGAGTAAATTCACTATTTCTTTCCATCTCCATATATAACCAATTAAAATTAGAAAAAAGGATGATGTCAACAAGACTTTTTATTAACAAGCTAAAGATTAAAATATCAATTTACAAAACACAAAACTAGCTTTCAATAACTGCTGAATATTGTGTAGGTATTTTGTGTCTTTTGTTGTTTTTCGTATTTTAAGAGCCGATTAAATTGTTCAAGCCATTTTAAACTGATTTTTATAAACTTTGTACATATGTTGTGCTGTTTAATAACTTTCAAAGGATAAATACTTGCTAACAAGTTTAACAGCATAACATTGTTTGGACCGGTTCCAAGTCAGGGGCTATATTTCATTGGTTAAAATATGCCATATTTGTATAATATTATTTGGCTTTAAATAAATCAGGTCGTTCGCTTTCTCATTTATATTTAATTTTTAGGGACCTTTCTAATCGGTATCTTATATGGCAAAATGTTTGTCAAATGTTCAAGGACAAACAATGGCATACAATGTATAGTCTATCTCATCAACATCATTTCGTCTCTGCATATAGGATAAGTATCTCATTGATTATTATACGACTTCTACTGTTTGATATAGCTAATACAATGAAAGGTATTTTTGATACTGCAGTTACGGTGGTACACAACACTTTCACTAAAATTAATTTGGCTCGTTTAAATTTCATTAAATTTTGTCAAAGTATTAACTTTGACACTTCAACAAAAATATACAAATTTAATTTTTTTGAACCAACCGTTTTGTCAGAAAAATTACACTGGTTATATAGCAATTTGACAAACACCAATTTTGATCATTGAGAAGCTTAATATTTCTTGTACAACACAACGTAATTAAAGCGTTTAGTTGACTTTACAGAGTTATCTCCCTGTAGTGTTAGGTACCACCTTAATGCGACTTCTACAATTTTTTTTCAGTGATGCTCAAAACGAAATAAGTATAAAGCATATTAAAAAAGAAAAAGTTGAAATTGAAATTGTACACATTGAATTTAGATAGTTGTTTTTACATCTATCTTTAATTGAAATTTGAAAACCTTCAACATTTTTAGTCTGAATCTTTAAAAATATTGCTGTGTCTATTGTCTTTTAACTTCTGGATATTTGAATGTAATTTGTTCTTCGTTGAATTTTTGTTTTTGCATTTCGGAAATAATTGATGTAACATTGAAAAGAACTTCCAACATATATCTGCGCTATCAAATGATAATTAAAACTCAGTTGAAATTTTCTAAACAATGCATTGTGTTTTTATTTATCACCACATTTTAAATATTTTTTCTTTATGCGATCACTTTCTTACTTGTTTCTAGACATATAACACTATTGCAAGGAGTGCATGTTTCTACTGTGTATATTCCAAAACAATAGCCGTACTGACATGCACGACCATAGGGTTCTATGTAATTCCGGCATTCAATATAATACTGACAGTTTGTAGGATGTACACGGTAGCTTTGGGATACAGTGTTATCTTTACACGAATCACCTGAAATGAGTTTACTGGTGTAAATATACATAAACAGCTTTTTCATATGAGTTGATCAAATAGTGAATTCTTCACTTACATTGCGTGATGAATAATTGGACGTAAATATAATCTATTCAAAGAACGACAATTCAAACTGTGTAAGAGTCGGACATTTAATAACACATGCAAAAACGTATTCGGTATTGTTCGGTTTCTTTTATTTATATGCATTCGCAGTAGTTTGTATCGCTTCATAATAAGATTAAACAAATAGCATACCAAATACTGATGGCGTTAATCTATTGATATTTAAAGCCGTATGGAATGAGTGTCTGCATAGTGAAAAATATGGATAATTCTTGAACCAATGCATGCATATATCATAAACTTAATCTTCTTTTCAACATGTATAATTATAGATTATCGTTGATCATCACAACGAGATTGATTCTCTCGCTTGAGTCGGTACGGCAAAAGTTAGAAAAGCAATCGATTTGAGATGACCAATGATAATTTTACCTATGACGACGTTGTCAATTTCTATGACATCTCATTCACAACGCCACGTGCCCTTCTTAGTTTCTAGCGATATTTTTTTTTTCAATATCACCAAAGTCCGCTGAGAAAAGAAATGATCACGCAGTAAGGTAAAAGAAAAATTTCGTAAAATAGCGATAATGAGATATATACAGTTTTTACTCGGAAATGGTTTTAAAGGAAAGCCGAAAATTCAATCAAGATATAAAACACCACAGTTTTACAAAGTATATAGAGGATAGGCCATCACAGCTTGTTGCCCCATTTTTTTTATTCGTAATTAGTACTTCTTTTTATTTGCCATGTAAAATGAAAATGAATAAAGTTATAATTTATGTTCACATGGTAAATAGTTACAGAAAAGTAAATCGATATGAAAACAAAATTGAATTAAGCATATTTATGAAGATTGTATAATGCTAAGTTTCAATTTCCGAAAATTAATGACTTGAAAAAGCCTTAAATAAAGGCAACAGTAGTATACCGCTGTTCAAAACTCATAAATCCATGGACAAAAAACAAAATCGGGGTAACAAACTAAAACCGAGGGAAACGCATTAAATATAAGAGGAGAACAACGACACAACACTGAAATGTAACACACATAGAAACGGACCAAGCATCAGACAAAATCCCACGAGAATAGCAAACATAACATCAACACCAAATACATAAATTTGGGATAAACAAGTACCGTGACACGTCTTATTGCAATGTGAATTTACACTTAATATCAATATGCAGAAAAAAAGATCTACCTGTTAATAAATTTCCGTTTTAGAAGCTAATACAATTATCTCGATAAATGAAGCCAATTAGATATTATGTATTTGCATGTATATTTCAAGTAACTTAGTTTAACAAACAGTGTCTTCAAATTTGTATTTGTTTGGTTTATAACTATTTTGATATGAGCGTCACTGATGAGGCTTATGTAGACGAAACACGCGTCTGGCGTACTAAATTATAATACTGGTACCTTTGATAACTATCAGTAACATATGTAATTGTCTTATTTTAATCAGAATGTCCTCCTGTGTGAATGCACTTTTGATAATTCTGTTTTTAAAAAGAAGAGTTATGGAATAGTTATCAAAGGTACAAGGATTATAATTTAATACGCCAGACGCGAGTTTCGTCTATACTCTATACTCATCAGTGAGTTCAGATCAAAATAGTTTTAAAGCCAAACAAGTACTTAAATGAAGAGCATTGAGCACTCAAATCAATGACAAAAACATTAAAGAGGCTAAGAGGTACTATGTTACAACGACACCAAGTACCAATCCAAGATAACGGACGATTACTGAAATCGATTTTAAACACCATGCCATCTAAGAAAATTCCCAAAACATAGATATCAATAATAACACTTCCAAAATATTTAATGTAGATAATCACAAGCTGCCTAAGAATAACATGCCACTGTTCAATGTCAAAATTTGACTTTTGATAACATTTAGGACAATTAAAAGTTTATATTGTGATATGAAACCAAACAAACGCAGAAAAGTCAAGATGAACAAGCTGCAATTCTATTTATTTCTACTCTACGATTATGTTTATATCGTGTTATATGACTGTCGGTAGTCCTTCGAGGTCACCTTAATAGTTTATTATATTGCATCTGGACTAGAATACACACTAAATGCTAATACATTTTATCGATCCACTGCATTGTTAATTGTTTATTTTAGATTTTGCATAATTTGTATATACGTTTAAGTATGCTATAAACCAAAAGTTGGGAATTTGAGTCAAAACGGTTAACACGAATTTGACAGCTACCGCCTCTTTAACAATACGTTTCTTTATATAAAACGCAATATTATTTTGATAAACGGTAAAATAAAAATAGTTATTAGTAAGAATAAGGATAAAGATTTATTGGGTTCAACTGAAGTCCATATTTACATACACAAGTGATATTTACCTGGTATTAGTTTAACTGTTTCATTTTTTGAATAAAAGGCTGGAGAATCTGGGAAGTGTTTATTAATTACTGAACATCTGATGATAGCCTTCTCCATATCAGATGTAAATACTATTCTAAAATCTATGAACTTCTACTTACTGGAAACCAGGTAAAGAGTTTCATTTTTAGAAAAGATAGGTGAATCATTCGGATGAAGACCATTTGTTCCTCTACATCTAATGGTTGCATTTTTCATAGCGACAGTGAATCCAATCCAAAACTTGAGAACTCTTTTTAATTCGCAGTTTTCTGTTGTATCTACTCTGGTTGTATAGCTAGGAATGATTGTTTGGTAAGTATTATTCCCTGCAAACTGTATTTGAACTTGTAAGTCACCCGTTAGATTGCCAATAAAACCAGAGCAAATATGTAGATTTGAAGCTCTTGTGGAAGGGAGACCAAAAACCTGATCAGAATGTATTGTCATATTGACTTCTTTCTTCTGTAAAAGGAATGAAAATAATTTCAAGAACATTACAATATTACTTTGAACTTAACAGTTTTCAAAATAGTCTTTCTCCATTACTGTTACATATAGGTTATACCACTGTACCAAGTGTGATGCGACATATATCTACTGGAGATAGTTAAATTTTCACATTTAAAACGCGAGGTTGGCCAAACATTTTACATATTTAAAATTTAAGTGTTGAGAATTGATAATTATCGTATTGCACCAGATTTTGTGGTGGAATCTGTTTCTCTAATGGATTTGAGACGAACTCATTCTTTTCGAATGATCTCATCATTGTGACGTCATCAGGCAGAATCGCCTTTTTCATGACTGAGATCAAATGATCCACAAATTAAATAAATGAAAATAATCAACAGATCAGGAAAAGGATAAATCGTGTAATAATTAGAGTTTTTTTTTTCAAAATTTTATGTATGAACAGGTTTCAAATAATCTCATCATAGATACAAGTATTATTTATCTTAATATTGTTTAAAAATAACATTGGAGGTCAACATTGTTCAACCTAAGCTATAAACTGTTGTTTTTATATATACACCAGTCTAGTCGTCTGTTCTATAATTTTACCGTTTCTGACATTTTGACTTAGTGTAGATTCGAATTGCGGATGATGTAGTATATATAGCTGGGGACGCCTACCTTGTATGCGCACCCAGGTTTTCTCCTTTTTGAGATCATGCCGTTCCTTTAGTGTTTCACATGATTCTTTTAATCGACTTCTGAGATTTGATAACTGTTGCCTTAGTAAACACGTTCTTATACTCATTTTCAAGTAAGAATTGACAATGAGTTTGATATTGTGAGTGTAATAAAATCAAGCCAAGGGAAATCGTCCATACTCCTAAATATAGGGAATTAAAATTGCTTATTGTGAGCTTGTTTCTGAATGTTAACAACTGTAGCATGTATGGAAACTACTCTCTGCATTTCTTTTAAAATTTACAGAATGAGATGCTTATTGATTATCTTAGATAAAAGACATAAATATTTGTTAAGAAATTGAAAGATGTTTTTATGTTAATGTAGTAAACTTAATATAGAATTTACATATTAATTGTTTCGAAACAGGTCAATTTGCTTCAGTATATCAAACCTATGTTTCGTAAAAATCTGCTTAGATGCATTTGTTTGGTTTGACTTAAAACTATTTGCTATTGATACAAGTTGAAAAAGTATTTTTCTTTTGATATATGGTCATCTTTCTTTCAAATGAGTTCTATATCTTTTAAATTTTATTATATTACCTGCTGAACAGCAGTCGTATTTGTGCAGGAGCTACCTTTGAAAAGAAATATTTTTTTTTATAATAATACATTAATATTTTTGTCATAATTTGGTGAAGGATCTATAAATTAAACATCATTTATTCAAATACATAAATGTCCTATTCTGTGGCATTCACCCGTTACTTGATAATTTTGCGTCTTATTGGTTCTGAAGGGCGTAAAATAAAATCTATGAATTGGAGTAAATTCACTATTTCTTTCCATCTCCATATATAACCAATTAAAATTAGAAAAAAGGATGATGTCAACAAGACTTTTTATTAACAAGCTAAAGATTAAAATATCAATTTACAAAACACAAAACTAGCTTTCAGTAACTGCTGAATATTGTGTTGGTATTTGTGTCTTTTGTTGTTTTTCGTATTTTAAGAGCCGATTAAATTGTTCAAGCCATTTTAAACTGATTTTTATAAACTTTGTACATATGTTGTGCTGTTTAATAACTTTCAAAGGATAAGCACTTGCTAACAAGTTTAACAGCATAACATTGTTTGGACCGGTTCCAAGTCAGGGGCTATATTTCATTGGTTAAAATATGCCATATTTGTATAATATTATTTGGCTTTAAATAAATCAGGTCGTTCGCGTTCTCATTTATATTTAATTTTTAGGGACCTTTTTAATCGGTATCTTATATGGCAATATGTTTGTCAAATGTTCAAGGACAAACAATGGCATGCAATGTATAGTCTATCTCATCAACATCATTTCGTCTCTGCATATAGGA